>NC_073382.1:26018699-26326512 GCF_028641065.1 Leucoraja erinaceus | reverse complement strand
ACATGTCCCACACTGAGAATAGCAGGGAACCTTAAGGCTGGTGTGTTCAGGAAATAATGAACCTTTGATTGTTGGAGACAATTGGGAGATCTCCTTATAAAGATTCATTTTGTAAATGTTTTAAACATTTTAATTTTATTTGTCTCCTCAATCTCTTTCCCTTTATCCAAATCATCATTTAAATCTATGTACATTTCTTGATTAACTTTTGTATCTTCTTCGTTACCTGTTAAATTTGTTGAAGGTTATTAGCTGTAGTGAAAGGCATCTATGGAATGAAAAGAAAAGTTCAATGGACAAGGACCGGGAAGTCCTATCATTACGGAAAATCGATGTTTTGTACAATTGAATTTCGTCAGACAATATGTTGTACATTTACCATTTTTAGAAAATATATTTAAAATTTGGTGACCTCTGTATGAATCATGCACTAATGTGAGGAAGTATTTGGATTTGCACAGTGGCCTTTAATGATATATCACACACCTTGATGGCATTTTGATAGGTATGACCACGTTGAACAGCATGTTCATTCATGCACAAGTCAGCCTTTATTATGAATATATGCCAAGATTGTTGAGTTTGATGCAGCGTATTGTTTGCAAATGGCGCCCCTTGAGCAAAAAATGTATGTCTCACTATAGCTCTCCTTCAGACCGTCTTTCAACTGCAGCTCATTTCCACATTTCAGCCTTAAACAACATCTCAACCCAACACCCAATCTTAACCTGTTAACAATTCAGCAGCTGAGTGTGACATTATCCAACGCAATGGTCCAACGCAATCACAAAGATCCTATCTTTTCCACTCCATCATTGAAGCTATGATTATACCTACCATAGGTCTGTTTTGGGTTTGGATATCTCACCAGACCAATTACCCAGAGCAGGGTTCTTTAAAATCCAAGATACATTGAAAATAGTGGGGAAGTGGTGGGAGGAGGACGTGAGTTTTGAAGCTAGCATCTTTCAAATGAGATATTAAATCAGGACTCCATTTGTTCACTTGGGAGATGAGAGAGACAAAGCACAGCAGAGGTATTCTGGCCTATATTTATCCCTCAACTATCACTAAAACAGATGATATCATTTTGCTGCTTGTGGTAAAATTGGACACCGTTTCCTCATACAGCGGCGACAAGATTTCTTAGAGCCTCAGATCATCTTGAGATCGTCCTTTATAAACTGAAGTCTTTCACATGCAGAAAGAGATGGTTTTCCAACCTTGTCAGTATCTGTTAAGTTAGAGAATAGTTCTTTCCTTGATAATAATTGACTCCTTCAGGATATTGGCTAAGGTGCCTCACTCCTCCTCCTGCTTGAACGCTGTGCTTCAAGTTAGTAAAAAACACGTTGCCATGAGCTGAGTAGAGCGGAAGATCTCACCAGTGGGTCTAGCTCAGCAACCTTTCATTAAATCTATATACTTTTTGTTTACCCTTTAGGTGAGTAACAAATCGATGGAATACCTGCAGTTTTCAGATTTACTATGTTAGTATTTTTACTGCCTTATTTTTATAGTGGGAAACATGGTAGCTGTCACTAGGTTTATTTTTTCTGCATTTTTCACAATAAAAAAACATTCCAATTGATTCAGATAAAGATTTAAACCTCAACAGCATTTACATTCATTGTTCTTTTCTGCTTTTTCTTGCCTGCGTCGATCTTGTCTGCTTCAAAGGTCAAGTGGCTGACTGACCATTTCAAAGATGGTTATTTTGTCTTATTACAAATGACCTTTGATTGAATGTTTTATTTTTCAGCTAGCTGATTGTGGTAAATAGTGGCCTGAATTCCTGAAAGAAAAACAGTATACAATTTGTTACATTATATTCCTGCCTAAAGTATCATCCAGGGAATCAGTCAAGGAAGCAAATCAATTGTTCAGAACACTAGATTCCAATGAACAACTCATTAATGTATTCCATGACATTTTGAATAAAGAGCACAGTTTTGAAAGGTTCATCCAAAATCATTAATTCCAGATTTTAAATGGGATGTACCGGGGGGGTATGAACACCAGAACAAAGATAGACACAAAAAGCTGGAATAACTTAATGGGACAGGCAGCATCTCTGGAGAGAACGAATGGGTGATATTTCAGGTCTTAACCCCCTTCAGACTGAAGAAGGGTCTCGACACGAAACGTCACCCATTCCTTCTCTCCAGAGATGCTGTCTGTCCCGCTGAGTTACTCCAGCTTTTTGTATCTATCTTCGGTTTAAACCAGCATCTACACTTTCTTCCTACACAAATATTAAAGGGATCCTGTTTTTTATTTCTGTGAATTTATAACCTATGTTATGAAGTACACACGTTCTTTGGTTGCCTGTAAAACAGATGGTGCCGGAATACCAAGCCAGGGGACTTTATCCGGTTAAGTCCCACCTTGACTCTGAAGGTTGGTGCTTGATTGCCTGAGATGGTTCAGTTGGCAGCACTCTTACCTCTGAGTTTTACAGTCATGAGATCAAATCCCTTCAGTTAGACACAAAAATCTATTCCAACACCCCAGTGCAGGACTCAGGGCACCCTCCGCAGTAGAAAATGTTCCTCTTCAGATGTCTCTATTTATCCTCATGTAAAATATCCCATCTTCTATTGTCCAGTACAAAAATCTGTCTGTTCACTCCATTTTAACAGGATTGGGCAGCATTGGATCTGAGATGCCTTTTATAATTATAGCAATTGTAAGGCAATGATTAAAGAGGTAGATGTGAAGATATTACTTTAACTTTGATGTTTCTATTTATTTATTTTTTATTTGTTAACTTTTCTTCATATTTTAAAATATTTCAGTATATTTTTTTAATGTGCTCTTCAATTTGAATAGGTTTTTAAATGTCTCTGAAAGATCATAGACTTAAAAATCATTAAAATCAATTGCAGCTTTTACTTCCGGCAAAATCCCTCTACCAGCGATGCCGTCCATCAAAGCTTGTCAGGAGTAGGTCAAGGGTTCTGAGTTCTTCCTTGAACCACAAAGGCACCGTGTTGTAAAACCGCACAGCTTGACTCCAGAATTCAGACCAGGGAGATTGCATGATGTTTCTTTTCCATATTGTGCAAATTAAAATTATCTTGTTTTCTCCAGAATGAAATGCTGAAGAAGGGTCCCAATTGGAAACATCACCTATCCACGTTCCCCAAGGGTGCTGCCCGACCCTCTGATTTACTCCAGCTCTTTGTGTCTTGTATTGCCCTTTGCCTAATCTCTTTCAACCTACATCCGAGACACCTTACACACACTTTAACTCTTTAATAACCTTCAGTTCTAGACCCTGAGTCACTAATCTTTGCCAAGGATGTCCAGACATTCTATGCCTTTATCCTCCACAGGAAGCCCTCTGTATCTTCTTTGAACAGAAACTCAACCAATTTCCCCCTTCTGACACTCTTCCACCTAGCAGAATATGTCCTCACTCTCAACAACTCTTTCAACTATTCTCACTTTCTCTAAGTTAAAGGTGCAGCCATAAGCACTCACATGGGCCCCAGCGATGCCTGCCTTTTATTGGTTACTAGACCAAGTGGGACCCGTTGGGTCCCGTCCCCTCCACGCGTGGGGGCGGCCTGCGGCATCACACACACATTAGCCAATCCCTCACACACACACACACACACACACACTAACCAGCCCCCACACATACTAACCAACCCCCACTGATATTGTATTAATATTTTTCATTCACTCCTTTTACCCCATCCCCCGCCCTATCCACTCACGCATAAACCCCAACTCCCAGGCACAGCTAGAGAGGGAAGGGGTAGAGAATGAGGGACACATAGGCACAAAGAAGGAAACAGAGGCACAGAGAGGGACTCAGAGACGGACACAGTGGCACAAAGAGAGACACGAGGCACAGAGAGGGACACAGAGGAACAGAGAGGGACACAGAAGCACAGAAAGGAACATTGAGGCACAGAGAGAAACACAGGCACAGAGAGAGACACAGAGAGGCACACAGAGGCACAGAGAGGGACACAGAGGCAAAGAGAGGGTCAGAGAGTGAGACACAGAGGCACAGAGAGGGACACAGAGGCACAGGGACGGACACAGAGACACAGAAAGGGTTACGGAGGCACAGAGAGGAATATAGAGGCACAGAGAGAAACACAGGCACAGAGAGGGGCACAGAGGTACAGAGCGAGACACTGAGGCACAGAGAGGAATACAGAGGTATAGAGAGGAACACAGGCACAGTGGGACAGAGGCACAGAGAGGGACACAGAGGCACAGAGAGGGAGGGGCGAGTGGGAGCATGAGGGGGCAGAGAGGGAGAGGGAGGGGGGAGAGAAGGAGGGATAGAGTTTGAGGGGGGATCAAGTCGTCACAGGGCTGGTTTATGAACCTCGCTCCCGGCTCCAGGCTGCAGGCATGGCCCGAATACGGGGATAGTGGTCTGGGCAGTGCAAGCAAGAAGACAGCAGGGTTTTTATCAAAGGTTTTTTGGCAGCGACGGACCAAACCCGAGAGCTCTAGTACAGGGCGTGGCTTACTCGTTCTTCACTCACAGCGTGTGCCGCAGTCTTCAGCTATGATGTTTGGTCTTCAGTCGACAGGGCGACTTTTGTATAATGGAGGGAGGAGGGAGGGGTGGGAAGTGACATCAGTCGCAGTGCGAGCAGACGGCAGGCAGATCCATTGTCACGTCATCAGCAAAAAACAGGCGTTTTGATTTCAAAGTTTGATCGGATTTGTGAAGATTTTTATTACTAGCTCAAGAAATAAAACACAACATTTTCAGATAAGCCGATTTCGGACTCTGTGGGGATATATCTCTACCGGAATATGTAAAAAAATTCCCGTTCGCGCTTCGTTTTCTCGAGAAGATATGAAAACACACAAACAAATAAATACACACACACACACACACACACACACACACACACACACACGCACACACACACACACACACACACACACACACACACACACGCGCACACACACACCAAGATCAGAGTTTTACAGTTATGCGAATAAGGATGTCGAACAATCCATTTTCCAGGTGTACACAGGCCCTATCCCCCAACTCTTTCTCTGCTACACCCAAGAATGGATTTAGGCTGCCTCCTGCACTTGTGCAGAACTCAGGGACTTTGTTACCTTCAACACTAACTTCCAACCTGCCCTCACATTCACCTGGACTATCTCTGACACTTCACTCCCCTTTCTTGATCGCTTTGTCTCCATCACAGGGGAGGGACAATCGAATGACATCTAATATAAACCTACTGACGCAGGCAGTTATCTTGACTACACTTTCTCCCACTGTGCCTCTTTTAAAAATACTATCCACTACTCTCAATTTCTCTGTCAGATCTGCTTCAAAGATGAGACTTTCCATACAAGGATTTCAGAGTATTGGAGTTTTGCTCCCACTACCCTCCCCCCCAATTCAACCCCTTTCTGCCTTCCACAGAGACTGCTGCCTCCGCAACTTCTTGGTTCACTCATTCCTTCCCACCCAAATCACCCCCTCCCCAGCTATTTTCCCCTTCAAGACATCTCTCCTTATACATCCTCCCTCGACTCCATATAGGAATCCCAGCAATCCTTCGAGGTGAGCCAGAGGATCACATGTGCCTCCTCTAACCTCATCTATTGCATCCAGTATTCCGGCTCTTGTACATCAGTGAGACCAAGCATAGATTCGGCAACCATTTTGCTGACAATATTATGCTCATACGCTCGGTCCTCCAAGGCCTACTGGATCTCTCGCTTGCAAACCATTTTAACTCCCCTTCCCATTCCCATACTGACCTTTTAGTCCTGTCCTCCTCTATTGCCAGAATGAGGCCACGCACATTTTGCCGGGGTATCACTCCACTCCACCAAAATTTAGTTAATGAACTTCACAGTTCACAACTATGTAACCCTCTTGGGCTCTCACCTGCATCTATAATCTGCCTATCAAGGAACCTCCTCACCTGATAGAAACATAGAAATTAGGTGCAGGAGTAGGCCATTCGGCCCTTCGAGCCTGCACCGCCATTCAATATGATCATGGCTGATCATCCAACTCAGTATCCCGTACCTGCCTTCTCTCCATACCCCCTGATCCCCTTAGCCACAAGGGCCACATCTAACTCCCTCTTAAATTAGCCAATGAACTGGCCTCAACTACCCTCTGTGGCAGAGAGTTCCAGAGATTCACCACTCTCTGCGTGAAAAAAGTTCTCCCCATCTCCGGTTTTAAAGAATTCCCCCTTTATCCTTAAGCTGTGACCCTTGTCCTGGACTTCCCCAACATCGGGGACAATCTTCCTGCATCTAGCCTGTCCAACCCCTTAAGAATTTTGTAAGTTTCTATAAGATCCCCTCTCAATCTCCTAAATTCTAGAGAGTATAAACCAAGTCTATCCAGTCTTTCTTCATAAGACAGTCCTGACATCCCAGGAATCAGTCTGGTGAACCATCTCTGCACTCCCTCTATGGCAATAATGTCCTTCCTCAGATTTGGAGACCAAAACTGTACGCAATACTCCAGGTGTGGTCTCACCAAGACCCTGTACAACTGCAGTAGAACCTCTCTCTCCTATACTCAAATCCTTTTGCAATGAAAGCTAACATACCATTCGCTTTCTTTACTGCCTGCTGCACCTGCATGCCTACCTTCAATGACTTTACCATGACACCCAGGTCTCGTGCATCTCCCCCTTTCCCAATCGGCCACCATTTAGATAATAGTCTGCTTTCCACCAAAATGGATCAACCTCACATTTATCCACAGATCTGCTTGCATCTGCCAAACATTTCCACCCAGCCTATCCAAGTCACCCTGCAGTCTCCTAGCATCCTCCTCACCGCTAACACTGCCCCCCAGCTTAGTGTCATCCGCAAACTTGGAGATATTGCCTTCAATTCCCTCATCCACATCATTAATATATATTGTAAATAGCTGGGGTCCCAGTACTGAGCCTTGGGGTACCCCACTAGTCACTGCCTGCCATTGTGAAAAGGACCCGTTTACTCCTACTCTTTGCTTCCTGTTTGCCAGCCAGTTCTCTATCCACATCAATACTGAACCCCCAATGCCTTGTGCTTTAAGTTTGTATACTAATTTCTTATGTGGGACCTTGTCGAAAGCCTTCTGGAAGTCCAGATACACCACATCCACTGGTTCTCCCCTATCCGCGCTACTAGTTACATCCTCGAAAAATTCTATAAGATTCGTCAAACATGATTTACCTTTCGTAAATCCATCTGACTTTGTCCAATGATTTCACCACTTTCCAAATGTGCTGCTATCCCATCTTTAATAACTGACTCTAGCAGTTTCCCCACTACCGATGTTAGACTAACTGGTCTGTAATTCCCCATTTTCTCTCCCCCTCCCTTCTTAAAAAGTGGGGTTATGTTTGCTACCGGCCAATCTTCAGGAACTACTCCAGAATCTAAAGAGTTTTGAAAGATTATTACTAATGCATCCACTATTTCTGGAGCTACTTCCTTAACTATTCTGGGATGCAGCCTATCTGGCCCTGGGGATTTATCGGCCTTTAATCCATTCAATTTACCCAACCACTTCCCGGCTAACCTGGATTTCACTCAATTCCTCCAACTCCTTTGACCCGCGGTCCCCTGCTATTTCCGGCAAATTATTTATGTCTTCCTTAGTGAAGACGGAACCAAAGTAGTTATTCAATTGGTCCGCCACATGATCATTTTGCTGCAAGGGACCTACATTTGTTTTCACTCCTCTTTCCACATATCAAACTTTAGTTAATGTTCCCTGCCACTTCATAACATTTTTCCTTTCACAATTAAGCCCTTTGTAACTCCTCTGCTGGTCTTTGAATTTCTCCCAGTCCTCCGGTATGCTGCTTTCTCTGGCTAATTTGTACGCATCATCCTTCGCTTTGATACTATCCCTGATTTCCCTTGTTATCCATGGATGTACTACCTTCCCTGATTTATTCTTTTGCCAAATGTTATCTGTTGCCAGCCATGAATTGTTCTGCCTCTTTTTGCTTCCATTTTTCCCCCTCCACCTATTACAATCAGTCTGAAGATGGGCCCCAACTCAAAACGTCATCTGTCCAATTTCTCTGGTGATTCTGCCTGACCTCCTGACTAACACCTCCAAGCTTGCGAATTACACAAAGCTGGGGTGCAGTGTTAGCTGTGAGGAGGATGCTAGGAGGCTGCAAGGCTGCAAGCTGCAAGGTGACTTGGATAGGTTGGGTGAGTGGGCAAATGCATGGCAGATGCAGTATAATGTGGATAAATGTGAGGTTATCCACTTTGGTGGCAAGAAAAGGAAAGTAGACTGTTATCTAAATGGTGGCCGATTAGGAAAATGGGAGATGCAACGAGACCTGGGTGTCATGGTGCACCAGTCATTGAAAGTAGGCATGCAGGTGCAGCAGGCAGTGAAGAAAGTGAATAATATGTTAGCATTCATAGCGAAAGGATTTGAGTATAGGAGCAGGGAGGTTCTACTGCAGTTGTACAGGGCCTTTGTGAGACCACACCTGGAGTATTGTGTACAGTTTTGGTCTCCTAATCTTAGGAAAGACATTCTTGCCATAGAGGGAGTACAGAGAAGGTTCACCAGACTGATTCCTGGAATGGCAGGACTTTCATATGAAGAACGACTGGATAGACTCGGCTTGTACGTGCTAGAATATAGAAGATTGAGGGGAGATCTTATTGAAGATTGTTCCCAATGTTGGGGAAGTCCAGAACACGGGGTCACAGTTTAAGGATAAGGAAGAAGTCTTTTAGGACCGAGATGAGAAAAACATTTTTCACACAGAATGGTGAATCTGTGGAATTCTCTGCCACAGAAGGTAGTTGAGGTCAGTTCATTGGCTATATTTAAGAGGGAGTTAGATGTGGCCCTTGTGGCTAAAGGGATCAGGGGGTATGGAGAGAAGGCAGGTACAGGATACTGTTGAATGATTATATTGAATGGCGGTGCAGGCTCGAAGGGCCGAATGGCCTACTCCTGCACCTATTTTCTATGTTTTCTATGTTACTCCACCATTTTGTGTCTTTCTTTGAGTCTTCTCTTGTAAACCAGCATCTACAGTTTGTTGTTTCTACGGTGACATTTTTAAGTTGTTTTGGGTTGCTCTGAAAATTTGACAGGCTTCATAAGACCTGATACAATTAAATTGTCATTCCAGGCCCAACCTGGACAACCTGAAACAAACAAAATTGTTGGGCAGGTAAATTAACACCCCACCTTCATCTTAAGTGACATCCTTGTTATTGTAATAATCATCTGATGCACCACATATTGATCAGATATCCATGACATTACAATTGCCAAAGTCCTAGCATCTGAGCCCTTGGTTTAGCATCCTGAAATCGTCACACACCCTCCTTAGCATTCAATCATTGCTGGCCATATGATACCAAAGTCCCATGACCTCGGTACAGGGTGAGTCACATATTTGAAACAAGAGGCCACAAATTGAAATGGGACATTGCTGGGGCCAACCAATAGGTCTGGAAGAATGGACTAGAATTTCTCGGCAATAATATCTCTGTGCAAAATTAAGATCCTAGATTATAACAATTGGTTTAAACTGCATAAATTTTTATATTAGTGAAACAGAGCTGTTTCATTAAGCAAATTTGCACAGTGCACCATTTCACCATTTCATATGAAGCCCTCTATTATCAGAAGCATAATTTCTATGTTAGACACATGTTTGTTGTCCAGGTCCTGTCTAAACTTAAAATATCTTCACTTGCTCTCGATTTTCTATTTGTGGAGTCATGATTTTATCAGAGTTTCAGGCTATGTAACATTGAAACCTTTATTTGTCATCCTTGTTACACAAGGGAAAATCGACACTCTGGAATAAGGTAAGTTACTTTGCTGGAAGGCACCTCTCTTGTAGTACACACTTCACATTAATGCTGGGAAAGCAAAAGAAAATCCCATATCTTATGTTTTGTGTTCAGGATTTACACAGGGCTCAAAATACCTTACCCTTGAGTGAGGATCAGATAACCTATATAGCTGGGGTCAGCTTGATGAGCTGTCTATCATCATGACCTAAGTATCAACTGCTCAGATTTACTTAGTTACATTGCATTGATTTTTGGTTGTAACTTGCATTTGATCCTGTTTCTATTAGCAGGCAAATCCAGGTCCAAGCCTTTAATCCCTGAAAGTATCAGTCAAGGGAGGAAGATAAAAAACTATGAAGCATCTTGGATTAGTCATCAGAGATTTCACTAAATGTGGGCACCATTCTAGAAACCTTAAGTTGTTTTGTATGCTAAATGGAATACATACTTTGTCTCCTGCATACACATGGAAGAGAAAGCAGGATGCCAGTACTGAATAGTAATCATATTATTTAATATTTTGCTTGTGGAGGGGACATATAGCCTTTTAAAATTATATTGATCGTGAAAGTTAAAATAATACATTTCTTTATCTCGAGGAGGAAGCTAGCGTGAAATCTTTTCCAGTTTAAATTAGTTAACATTTCTGTTCAAGACAGCCTCCCTTCTGTGTAATAGATTTGTATGAATTTCTATACACAATTGCAAATAAAGTAATTTTACGCCAATCCATTAAGTACCCATGTAAGCTAAGGGCAAGACATTAGATATTAAAGCATGGGGTTGTCAATTGCAACTTGGGCTCACAGCCATACAGAATCCATACATCCATGGATTTGAAATGCTTATTGAACTAAGGTCAAATTGTAAGATAGTTAGGTCTACAAAAGTTTATTTTCATCCCATCATCGTAATCATGGAGAGCATGTGTGAGGAAGATGTGGCAAGTACGCTGATCATTTGGGTATAATCTATTGTACAATAATGTAATGTATTAAACTAATCAGAATCAGAATCGGAATCAGTATGCCGTTTATTTAGGTATGTTACAAAACCTACCTGAATCGTCATTGGGAATCTGCCCAAAGCCATGTCCGCGATTTTGGCGCTGTTTGGAGGGGGCGGGTTTAAAACGCGAATTTTACTAGGCTGTTCCAATCACAGATGTTCAGCCTAGTAAATCATTAACGAAAAATCGCTGCAAGACCCGGTCGCAAAAGGTATTATTAGTTTTATAGGCCTCGAATAATAGTTATAATAGTTTTAAAATCTCTCTCTCACTCCGCAACCTATCGCAGCCCCAGGGTTTTATAAAGCAAACAATTAAAGGTACGTACCTTATTTTTACATTAAATGGGGCGTGTATATAACCCTGTATATAAAGTTTTCTATAGCGAGTAGTTCATTTTGGGCTTTTTATATCCCGCAGTATTTTTCTCGGCATTTGAGGGCACAAATCCAGCGCAATACGAACGTTCTAAACCAGCGCGTTCACAGGAACCCACTAGAAAGCCGATTTAAATGGGCATTTATTTACAGCAATTGAACACTAAATTCCTTCCAATTGGCCTATAAATTAATGTAAATTAGATATAAAAATCATGTTATATTGTGAATTATTTGTGAATAATCTTTGGACACTTAGGCTATTTAAGAAATGGATAGATGTTTATATCTAGTAATTGAATTTTGATTAAACATGATTTTCTTTTTTAGTATTTACTATTTGTTTTAGCGTTTAACTTTATAATCTCTACCTTTTTTTCTAAAATTGAAAAATTGAGGAAAAACAACGTGTACAGAGTTGCTTATTGGTTGCAGTCTGAGGAGTATGATGATGCTACTGATTATGATATGCCAATGTACCAGCTAGCAGCTGATCTTCTCCATAAAGACTTGGTCTTTTGCTAGAAATTGTAATTTATTTACCTATCCATAACTGACTTACAGCATATTATACAATAATATTAAAGTTCTGATCTTGAGAATATCACATTTTTGAATTTTCAAGGCAGTCTGGTTGTTTATTACCATTTCTGTCACATCGGTCAATTTTGTAATTAGCTACAATTAGGTAATTAGCTAATTATATGCTTTAATTTCATGTCATCCAAGTAAGATTGTTTTATATTTTTTCAGAATGCTTCAATCTATGATAGGTGAAAATTTCATTCAGTTCTCTTAATTCTTAAGAAAGTTACGGGTTTTTGACTATCCAAGATCACAGCTTTTTTGTAATGTCCATTGAAAATCAATAGGGAACAAGATGCTAATTTCCGAGTATGAAAATGGCGATAACTTTTTTAATACTTGAGATATGAAAGTGAATTTAGTGTCAAATTAAACTTGTTGTTATGCTTTATCTGATGGGATAAATTGCAGACTTGATTTTTTAAATCTCAAAATTTTGTAACATTGCTAGTTTATTGTCATTTAAACACAAGATTCAAACAAAATTACGTTAATCAGCTCACGACAGAGACTTTCTACTGGGAAAAGCATTGAATATCGACATTGTTTATAACATCATTATTAAAAATAATTTGCAGCCAAGCCAGAGTGTAAGAAGACAAAAAAAAATATCCAAAATGTATTTTTAAAAATATGGGAGTTTCAAATAATGAAGGACAAAAACATCACTTTGTATGGTTGTCCTTGGATTATACTTATTGAATGGATTTAAGTTGACTCTAGTCTTCTATAGTGTTGTTTAAGTATTAGGTCATTCTTTGGATTGCAATAGAGTATAGGATTCGTATTTGTGTACAATTGAAGTCAGAGGACCTGCCAGAATATTTGACATGTTAATTATGCATCTGACCTACAGTACTGTGCACATATTATGCATGCAATGATAGCCATCCAGCAACTCTCCTGTCGTTGAGAGAAATGTACAAATTTCTTCTACGGTTATTTGTTATTTATTATTGTCACTCTCCCTTGGTGCATGTGACAACAATAAAGGGATACCATTATCAAGTTTATACAGCTTCTCCCACACTGGCAATGTGAAAATAATTGGACAACTTTATTTGTGTTAAAAATATCTTCAATGAGTTAATGGTTTTAAAGGCGATTGGGCTAGTGATTACATCACGGTTACAAATGTAGAGCTTAATTTAAATGTATTATTCAATTAATTTTATTTTAAAACTGTCACTCATAAAAAACAACATATTTAAACTTGACTCTTTAAGTAAGGTATTCATTTTGACATAACCATTTCTAGAATGTAGAATTGTATCTGTATAGCTTGTTCAGTTCATCAGTGCAAATGGGATAGAAATGTATCTTTGTGGAAACAACGAACTGCAGATGCTAGTTAATACACAAAAGGACACAAAGTGCTGGATTAACTCAGCAGGTCAGGCAGCATCTCTGGAGAATATAGAAACAGTAGGTGACATTTCAAGTCAAGGCCCTTCTTCAGTCTCTTATCTAAAGATCCTTATCTAAAGGGTGGAATCTGTAGAATTCTTTGCCACAGAAGGCTGTGGAGGTCCAAGTCAGTGGATATTTTAAAGACAGCGATAGATAGATTCTTGATTAGTATGGGTTCTGAGGTTATGGGGAGAAGGCAGGAAAATGGGGTTAAATAGGTCAGCCATGATTGAATGGTGGAGTAGACTTGATGGGCCGAATCGCTTAATTCTTCTCCTATCACATATGACCTTATGACCCTTATTTTTGGTTGCTTGCTAAAGTTAAAGGTGTAATATAGCAGATTTTGGGCGTAGTCCTTTCTTCCCCAAATTCATATCCATTGAATACAACTTTTGCAAGTGGAGTGTGTTCTACTTGTTCATATATTGCCTGTTCAGCATAAATTACTTTAAAGATATTCCCTTCCTTCATACATCCAAATGTCCATTTCCCTCCATAAATACTACCTCACTGCTGACTCTCTCCAAGGCTTTTGCTCAAGGTTCCAGCATCTAGGACATCCAGAAATTTTGTATCTTTTGATGTTCAATTTGCTTGTTCTGGAAGCCACCAAACATATCTACACCTACATGAGATTTCATTGCAAATGCTTACATGGATAACCATTCAGAATTGGTTTCATCTCCAGCAGATATCATTTGATCAGCATGAGTACTTCAGATTTTGTCACCAATTTTGACCAAATATCACTTTATTTCACAAAGTACTAGATCCTTCCTCCCTCTCGTAATCTTGACTCAGTGTGAAGAATTAAAGAAATAAGCGCACTGTTTTCATGCAACATAATATATATAGCCCTCAGCTCAGTACGAAACAGAACACTCCTGGACTCAGTGGTGAGTCCTGATATGGAGCAAAGGGTTTCAAATGTGGCTTGGTTTGACCTCCATTTTGTTCTGTTGGCCAGAGAATGTACATCGTAGTGAATTCCCAGAAGAATGTCATCGCAATCCCAAAGTGCCAAAGTAGGCTGTAATTGGCAGTAACTGAGAAAATGTACTTACATTATCGAGCTCCTCCATTGTATAAAAGTGACCACAAAACCAACTATGGTCTCCTCAAACCGCCAAGTAACAACCCCCCTCTGATTCTACTCTCCTCAACTCTGGTCCTGCTTCCTATAACCCTCCCTCCATTTTCCTCCACTCCCCTGATGGTTCTGGCTAGCCTCCTGATGTCCTAGCACAGTGAAGAAACACATAGCTACTCCAGAACTTTTGCACTATTCTACTCTACCTTTCAGGGCACTGATATTTCTAGTCAGATAAGTATAATTCCCAGGGTCTTAAGAAGGGTCTGTCCTGAATCGTCATCTGTCCATTCCCTCCACTGATACTGTCTGACCCATTGAGTTCTTCCAGCACTTTGTGTTTTGCTCAAGATTCCAGCATCTACAATTTCTTATGCCTCCAAGTTGTCATCCTTATTGGAAATTATTGAACATGATTTATTAATATCATAATCTAATACTTGATTTTTGTTTTTGTTTGAGGAACTTCATGAAATTTGAGAAGCATAGCAAATTAATGCTGCATCCTTTTTGCATCATAATACGTGAACTTATTTTTAGAGACAAGATATCAGTTTCCTTTTTTGTTACTAATGTAATGCAGCTTCAGAAATAAAATAGTTAATATTCTAGTCTTGAAGAATCCTGTTCATTTCTGCAATTTCTGACACCAGCAGTTTTGCTCAGCTGGAAGCACTCAAAAGCTGCTGCAGATGCAAAAGCGAGTGAACTTTCACGCATTCCACAATCATAATTAGAGTTGCAATGTCCTTTGGAAAAGGTCAGGAAATTAAATATGTAAGGACAAACAAGGGACAACCAACTCTAAATGAATAGAAACTCAATAGGTCAGACATCAAACACAAACAGATGAGCAGCATTTACAATTAAATTGTTATATCTGTAATGGATACATTTCCAACCACTATTTTCTATTTAATATAAAAACAGAAACGACTGGAAACACTCAGTAGGTCAGGCAGTATCCATAGAGAGAAAAACAAATCTAATACTTCAGGTCAATGATCATTCATTTCAATTGGGGAAAGCTGGAAATCAAACGCGTTTTGGTGGTTGGGGGTAGAATGGGGGTTGGTCGAGAGAAAGAAGGAAATGTCTATGTATATGGGGAGATCTGGAGAGAATGAATGACACAATAAGCAGTGATGCTCACTGAATGGGAATTGAAGGCTTGTTACCTGTTACACATTCATCCAGAGGAAATTTAATCATGTGACACACAATCGAGAGAGGAAAAATAAAGCAATGGTGAAATTATGTCTACAAAATTCTATGGTTGCTGGAAATCTAAAATAAAAGAGAATAATCAAAATACTCGGAAGATCATTTGCAAATTGCTGACTACAGGTGCTGCCGGTATGGAGTTTGTACATTCTCTCTGAGACCTGCGTGGGCCACAGTGGCTCATTGGTAGTTGCTACCTTATGGCGCTTGCCATGACTGCGTGGGTTTTCTCTGAGATCTTTGGCTTCCTCACACACTCCAAAGAGGTATTGTAGGTTAATTGGATTGGTATGTGTAAAATTATCCTTAGTGTGTGTAGGATGGCGTTAATGTGTGGGCATCGCTGGTTGGTGCAGACGCGGTGGGCCGAAGGGCCTGTTTCCATGCTATATCTCTAAACAAAACAAAATTAAACTAAGCTAAACTAAATCAGACAATATCAGTAACAAGCGGACGTCAGGGAAAAAAACAGATTAGTACAGGCCAGTTCTGATGCAAACATGTGAGGCTGGTATCCAAATTTGTTAATTGCAATGTTGAGACCTGCGGGCTGGAATGTATCAGGTCAGAATATGAGACGTCACTCCTCAAACGCACTTTGGGCTTCATTGGAACAGAACACGGGTCCAAAGACAGTGAAGTTGGAATATGTGGGGTGGAGACTTAATCTGACATTCAACTAGAATGGACAGAAGATCAAGGTCACTGTTGTGGATTGAAAGAGATTGTACTACAAAGTTGTGACAGAAATTAGCATAGAGTGGAGACAACAATATGAGCACCAAATGCAATATACTAAAGTAGAAAAGATACATGGAAACAACTGCTTCACATGGAAGGATTGTCTGAGTCATTAGATGGTGGAAAGGGATACAATAAAAGTGTGGCTGTTGCATCTCCTACAGGTGCATAGTAAAATGTCACGAGAAGGGGAATTAATTGTGGGAAATAGTTCCATTTGAAGCTGATAAGGAATAGGCAGTGAAGTTGTCTTTTGTGGTAGCACCACAACAAAGATGACAAACATTACAGAGGATGATCCTTTGAATGTAGAGACTGGTGGGATGGAAGAGGGGTTGCACCTTATCTTTGCTTTGGAAGATGGGATGGGAGCAGAGTGCAGGAAATGCAACAGATCTGGTACTCATGCTGATAGAAAGCCATCTTGAGTTGTGTCTGATGTTGATATCAGAACAGACACGACTGAGCATGAGAATGGAATGGATTTTTGTTTTTCGATTTGCTATTCAAAAAAATCAAATGCATAGCCTTTGGATGGATAGAGGCTTCTATTTTTGGCAAGCAACGTCCACTGAGTGACAGAAGAAGCGAGAAAATACTGCCAGAAACACAGTTATCCACATGTGTCAGTGAAAGGTTGATTTATGATTTCTCACATCCTGCAGCAGAACAGGACGCATTTGTGAATAGTGTATGTTTATTACTGACGATGCTTACAAATTGCCATTTGCCATGATTGCTGGCTCCCTGTACAGCTTGCTTTAGATAAATAAAAAATAACCAAGGGCTGGCTAGTTGAAAGGTGTTAGCTACAAGTCTGGGGGGAAGTCATTTTGAACATGCTGTTTACAATTTCACTTGAATTGTTTTTGGTAGGTGACCATGATTTCTGCCTGAAGCTCTAACTAATAACTTCTGTGCCACATTCACAAACACAGAGCAAGAATCAATATAGAAGGCATGCCATGCTACAACGTAGAGCATACTTCTGAAATTTGGAATAGGTTTTATTTCATTTGATCATTGTGCGGAAAGATAGCCACATATACCCCAAAATGCAGAAGCAAATATTTAGTTTAGTTTATTGTCAACATGTGTAATAAGGTAGAGGGAAAAGTTTTTGTTTGCGTTCTAACCATGTTTCTAGGATGCAAGCAGAAGCCTCCACATGACACATCTCGGGCAATGCTGATGACAGAAACTGTACCACAGTGACTGACTGAAGTAGCCAATTCTTCAACCACCTGTCACTGTCAACTGTCACTGGCCGACCGGAAAGAAGTAATATAGAAGATGTACGGACATGACATGAGGAAGAAGAACCATGTTTCTCTGCTGATACCATTTTTACCATTTTAGCTCTGCAATTGTAGTCATAGAATAAGGAAGCATAGAAATAAACCCTTTGGCCACCTGGGCTGTGGGTACTGGTATTCCCTCCCTACATCTCCCATCTCATTGCTTTTTCACCTCTTTCATTACACTCCCTAAAACCTATCTCCTTGATCAAACTTCATGGTCATCTATTGCAATACCTGCTGCTGTGGTTAAGTGGCAACCTTCAGTTTGATAACACTCACGTGGATAACCTTGAGACATTTTTGCATGTTAAATATCCCAGATAAATAGAATGTGTTATTGCTTTAGGATGTAGAACATAGAACATTACAGCACAAGGACATGTCCTGCAGTCATGGTGTCTGTGCTGAACACAATACCAATTAAAACTAAGCCCAATCTGTGTGAATATGGTCAATATACCTTGCCTGTGAACATCCAAATGCCTCTTTAGAATTGCTAACATATGCTTCTGCCACTTTTCCTGGCAGCGAATTCCAAGTATCTATCTATCTATCTATCTATCTATCTATCTATCTATCTATCTATCTATCTATCTATCTATCTATCTATCTATCTATCTATCTATCTATCTATCTATCTATCTATCTATCTATCTATCTATCTATCTATTTTCTCATCTTGTGTGCATGTGCGTGAATGTTTTGTATCTTCCTCAAAAAGCTATGTGATAGTGCTTAAAATGTTACATATTCTAACTCACATTTTTGCCCTCCATGCTTTCACTTTAAGATTTCATCCTATATTTCACGAGTTATTCATGATTATAGTTTTATAAAAGCCAAACACCGCTTCTCACAGTCTTTTTTTCCAGCAGCTTCCAGTGATGATGTCTCAATGCCATCTCACAGACATCCAATCACAATGGATCTAATTTACAAATGACATCACAATGGGATATTGCCAATGGTAACCACAGCTTCTCACACGGAGCCTTTTTCCAGCAGCTTCCAGTGAAGATGTCACAATGCCACTCACAATGCACCAATCACAATGGGCTCTCAAACTGCCAAGTGCCACAATGACATCACAATGGGATGTTGCCAACAGTAACCACAGCTTCTCACAGAGAGCTTTTCCAGCAGCTTCCAGTGATGATGCTATATTTCACGTTATTGTTGATCAAAGCTTTAACAATGCGAACTTTAACAAGATTTTTACTGTTAAAATCCTTCCTGCCAAAAATGCTCCAATAACAACAATAAAAATGTGGATTTCAAACGTTCGAAACACTACACTTGGAAGAGACGAGACTCCTCCTAGCAGGCAAAGCAGACCACTTCCAAAAGACGTGGTCTGCATTTATGGAATTATTACAAGTATAAGGTGCAATAGTAATTTAAAATATAAATGGTACCAGGATCTGGTAACGGGGGGTATAAAATAAATTTAAAAAAAATAAAAAAATTACGGTTGGTATACCCTTTTTTGCGGAGTTTTGTGTTACAATAGAGCGATTGTTTTTCCTTTTTTTCCTTTTCTTTCTAGGGTCTAATTTCCTTTCTTTACTTCCTTCTCTAACTTCTTCCCTAAGGGGCTTTCTTTTCCCAACACTTTCCTGCACCTTCACGATTCTTGCTCACTTTCCTTACTTCTTTTATTTCTATCTTTTTTAACGCTCGAAAAACGAAGTGGTACAACAAATGTATTAAGATATATGTGATGTGTATTATTGTAATTTACTGTACTTCTAATATATTTTTAAAAAATCCTTCCTGCCAGCTTCCAACACACTTTGATACAAAGTTGCAAGACTGGAACACTCTGAACCTTTCACCTCAATAGGATGTCACAGCAAGTGCTTCAATACAAGGGGGAGGGCAAATTGGTATTGCAATTGGGACTGCTACGGCAGGCAGGGAAAGTGCAATTGGATTTTTTTTTAAGTCCACTGCTGGGGGAGGCAGGGGAGTGCTTGAATCTTACATTTGGGAACAGGTTGAGTTGGAGGACCACACCTCCCATGGGGGCTAGGGGTTAGTGGTGCAATATTGCGTTGGGGAATGGGTTGCATTGGAAGATCAGGCCTCCTGTGTGACAGAGACCCAACGGGTCCCACTTGGTCTAGTTATATATATAACCACGTGGTCAGAGACCTCCAGTCAGAATAATATCCCATCACCACCACCCTCTGTTTTCTATGGCCAGACAGAATTTGAATCTAAGCCACCAATTCTCCATGGATCCCATGTGGCTTAACCTTTTGGATCACCCTACCATAAGGGATACTGTTGAATGATTTACTAAAATACCTGGAGACAATATCCACTAGTCTGCCATCTTCAGTCACCTTCATCACCTCTTCAAACATCGCAATCAAGTTTGTAATGGTTAACCTCTCCTATACAAAGCCACGCAGTCTATCACTAAAAGATCAGGCTTTTCCAAATGCAAGTAAATAAAATCCCTTAGATCTGATGTAAGGTTTACACCTCCTATAATTTTCTGGTTAGTTTCTATGGCCCTTCTTAAACAAACAAATAATTTTGGCTGGTAGACAGAAATGCTGGAGAAACTCAACGGGTGCAGCAGCATCTATGGAGCGAAAGAAATAGGCAACGTTTCAGGCCATAACCCTTCTTCAGGCTGAAGAAGGGTTTCGACCCGAAATGTTGCTTATTTCCTTCGCTCCATAGATGCTGCTGCACCCACTGAGTTTCTCCAGCATTTTTGTCTACCTTCGATTTTCCAGCATCTGCAGTTCCTTCTTAAATAATTTTGGCTATTATTCCATCCTTTGAGACTTTACCTGTGTGTAAAGGTCTCTGTTGGTGCCCTAGCTAGTGCCTTCTTTTTACACTCTTCAAATCCTCGGATGGATCTCATCAATCTCTGGGACTTGTTCATCAAAACACACAACATCTTCATCGTGTTATCACATGCCCTAGAATGTCAGCATAACCTTCCCTGGTCATTCTGTCCTCCATGTCATTCTAAGTATATTGTTTTTCCTCTTGGTCAATGCATAATTTCCCTCCTTTGTCCTTTTGTGGATCTGATGTCTCCTTAGCTACCCTCTTGTATTTAATGCATGTACAAAGTGCCTAGGGTTTCTCTTTAGTCCTACTTGGCAAAAACATTTCATCTGTAGAAAGAGAAACAACTATAACACTTCAAGTTAGACCCTTTAATGGAGCTGGGAAAATATTCCTTACATCTTCCACATAAGAACATATTAGACTGTTAAGAGCCTGTCCCACGAGCATGCGACAAGTGCAACCTAACGTGGTCGCTTGAGCCGTACGGCCTCACGGGGCCTGTCCCACTTCGATCGCCGGAGCCGTATGGAGGTGTGCGGAGCTGGTCCCGACATCACGCCAAGCTTCGAAAAACTGACTGTCCAAAAATTCTGCGCGGCAACGACCTGCCGGCCCGCAGCCACGTTGAGGCTGTACGCACGGCCTCGACAGGTGTGCGCAGCGTCTTGACGCCGTATGCAGTGTCTTGACGCTGTATGCAGTGTCTTGACGCTGTACGCAGCGTCTTGACGCCGTACGTCACGAGCGAACTTCCCGCGGACTTCGCTCGAACTTCACGTCAAGTCGTACGGGATCACTCGACCTCCGCGCGGCCCCCGCGCAGCCCCCGCTTCCGGTTTGGTCGCGCCTGCCGCATGCAGTCGCATGCTCGTGGGACAGGCCCTTAATGGTATTTCAATTTAGATTAGGGGTTCATGTAATAATTAAGGATAAAACAGCATTATGGATCAGCACAGTGGCACAGCTGGTTGAACGAGTGCTTCAGACACAGCAACCCAGGTTCAATCCTGACCTCTAGTGCTGTCTTCATGAAGTCACGTGTTCTCCCTTTGCCTTTGCGGTTTCCTCCAGGTGCTCCAAATTCTTTCCACATCCCAAACACAGCTTGGTTGCTAGGTTAATTGACCACTGCAATTGCCCCAGAATAATTTTTGGAAACGTTGATGGGAATGTGAGGTGAACGAAAAAGTGCTCATATAGGATTAGTATAAATAGAAACTTGATGTTGAACATGGATGAGAAACCAAAATGCCTGGTTCTGTACTGTATATTCTATGACTCAAAATGAAGGATCAAACTTTTAGTGAACTCAGATTCATAGGGTAAGTTAGCATGGATTTATTTGTTGGCACGGGGCCTATAATCGCTAGAGTTTAGAAGAATAAGGAAGGACCTCATTGAAACATACAGAATAACAAATGACTTGGATATAGTGGATGTGGAGAGGATGTTTCCATTAGTGGGAGAGTCTAGAACTAGAGAGCATAGCCTCTAAATTAAAGGATGTTATTTTAGGAAGGAGATGAGGTGAAATTTATTTAGTAAGAGGGTGGTGAATCTGTGGAATTCTTTGCCACCGAAGGCTACAGAGGCCAAGTCACTGGATATTTTTAAGGCAGAGATAGATTCTTGATTAGTACAGGGGTTAGAGGTTATGGGGAGAAGGCAGGAGAATGGAGTTAGGAGGAGAGATAGATCAGCCATGATTGAATCGTGGAGTAGACTTGATGGGCCGAATGGCCTAATTATACTCCTATTCCATATCACCTTATGACTAGTCCTTCAACTCAACTTGTCCATGCCAAGGAGACTATCAACTAGTACCATTTAACTGCATCCTCGTTATTTTATAAACCTCCATTAGATGACCCCTCAGCTTCCTTCACTCCAGGGAAGGCAGGTCCAGCCTATTCCTAGCACCAATTCTTGTCCTGCAGCCTCAGAAACATCCTGTGAATCTTCTCTGTACTTGCTCTAGCGTTATCACAGCTTTCCCATAGAATGACGACTAGAACCACACCATACTCCAGGTATGTTCTCACCAATGTCTTGCACAGCTGTAAAATGAATGGGAAGATTTGTCAAAACTTTGCATTAGCCAGTTCGAACCACTGTCAGTATTCTGTGAATTTTCAGAGCCACTAGACCAAGGGTGACCATTTGGGTCCCGACCCCTCAACGCGCGGTTGTGGAGGGAGGGGTGGCCTGTGGTATCACACACAAACACACGGACGGCTTCCACATACACACACAAACCACCCCCATTGATATTATATTAATATTATTCATTCACTCCTTTTACCCCATCCCCTGCCATATCCACTCATGCATTGCCCCCAACTCACAGGTGCGGCTCGAGAGGGAGGGGGAGGGGTAGAGAGAAACAGACACAGAGGCAGAGAGAGGGACAGAGGCACAGACAGGGACACAGAGAGGGATACAGAGGCACAGAGAGGGACACAGAGGCACAGAAATGGACACAGAGACACAGAGAGGGATACAGAGGCACAGTGAGGGACACAAGGCACAGACAGGGACACAGAGCGGGACACAAAGGCACAGAGATGGACACAGAGGCACAGAGAGGGATACAGAGGCACAGAGAGGGACATAGAGGCACATAGAGGTACACAGAGGCACATAGAGGTACAAAGAGGCACATAGAGGTACACAGAGGCACAAAGGTCCACGGTGAAAGGGCGGGGCCAGGGTGAGTGGGCGGGGCCAGGGCGAGCGTGGGGGGCGGGGCCAGGGCGAGCGGACGGGCAGAGCCTGGGCGAGCGTGGGGGGCGACGGTGAGCGGGAGGAGATAAAAGGACTGCGAGTCGAGGGGGGGGGATACATTTCTACCGGAATATGAAAAAATATTCCCGTTAGCACGTAGTTTCTTCAAGTACATGTGATCACACACAAACAAATAAAGACAGACAGACAGACACACACTGACACACACACACATCCAAGATCAGAGTTTTACAGTAATAAGGATAGATTTGTCTAAGTAGAGAGAAGATAATATACACGAATCAAAAGTTTGAGAGAAAAATGTTTACATGAATCAGTCGAGTTAGTTTGCCTGGATTAGTTGAAAAATGAAAAATGAATCCTACATAAGTAGCATTTTATACTCCTCAAGGGGCTGTACCACTGCGGCGGCCTAATCTGCGAGTTTAGAAGAGTTTGACCTTGACTCAAACTTGTAACATGGTCGACACATGGTCCTTGGAGGTCCTATGAGGTCACTGGAACTCTCCTTCATGCTCAAGGGAAGTTCCCAAAATACTCACGGCCTCAACTAGGTCGCGGAAAATTGTTCAGCATGCTGAAAAATTTTCCGCGAGCAAAAATTTATCTGCATGGTTCTTTTTAACTCGTAGTGCAGTGGAGTGGGGTCGATATTTAGTTACAGGCAGTCGAGGGCAGCCGTAGGCAATCTGCTTCGCTGACCGGGCATTTTAATTGGCTCATTGGAGTTTTCAGAACCAATGAAAACCGGTAGGTAAAATGCGCGCTAAACTTTATTAAACGGTGTCTGACTTCTTCAAAGTGTCTATACTCCTTCTCCCCTCTCTCCCCCCTCCCCCCCCCTTCCCCACCCCTTCTCTCCCCTTCTCTCCCACTCTCTCCCCCTCTCTGCACCCCTCTCCCTCCCCCCGCGCTCTCTAAAGGACAACGTACACTGTGCAGCTGTCTTTTACCTTCCTCTTCATCACAGGTGTGAATGTCAGGCAGCGGTCCCCCGCTTTCCCTGGCCCCCGCCTTTGCGATGTGTTTGTGTGTGTGTGTGTGCAGTCAGTTGATCCAGCTCGTGGTTTCATCGCTGACGGTCGATCCAGCTCCAGGTTTTCCAGGCGAATGCCCTCGTGCTTGAAGGTCGAAGACACTCTTTATTAATGGAATTTGCGGATTGGTGCTCCGGTAGGCGGCGCGGCAGTGGCCAGCAGCGGCCTCTGCCCTGTCCGCGTTTTTATTATTTTTTGTCTGTGTTTTTATGTAGTTTTTTGTTATTTTATGTTGGGGTGTGTTGTCGGGGGTGGGGTGGGAGGGGGGGGGAACTTTTTGAATCTCTCCCTGCACTGGAGACCCGACCTTTTCTCGTCGGGTCTCAGGTGTCGTTGAGGTCGCAACGAGGAGCGGCCTCCAACGGGAAGAAGCCGGGGACTCTGGTGCTACTCACCGTCGCCGTCGCGGAGCTGGCCGAGTCCGGAGCGGTTGGAGCGGTGGAGGAGCGCTGCTGCTGCTGCTGCTGCTGCTACCGGAGAGTCGGAGGCTCCAACGACAGGTCTGTGGACGGCGGCGCCAGGAGCCCGCGGCTCCCTGGAGAGAGACCGCTTTTCGGGGCTCCTGCAACGGCGAATTCTCCCGCCCGAGTTGCGGGGTTGAAGAGCTCCTGGAGCGGGGCCTAACATCACTGCCCCGCGAGGCTTGGAATGGCCTCGGGACTCTGCGAGCGCACACCGGGGGCTCCAACACCAAGACCCGGTGTGCGACCTCGCACCACCCGGCGTGGCTTTAATGGCCGCGGGACAATCGCCATCGCCAGCCGGGGGCTATGACTTTTTGACTCTGACATCGGGGGGGGGGGGAGAGTGCAGTGGAGAGATAAGTTTATTTGGCCTTCCATCACAGCTATGTGATGGATGTTTATGTAAAATGTAATTATGTTGTGTCTGGGGTCTATTTGTGTGTAATGTATGGCTGCAGAAACGGCATTTCGTTTGGACCTCCAGGGGTCCAAATGACAATTAAAATGACAATTAAATTGACTCTTGACTCTTGACTCTTGACTCTTCTGAACTCGCGGATTAGGTCGCCACAGTGGGACAGCCCCTTCACATTCCATCGACGTTTCCGAAATTTACTCTGGGGCAATTGCAGTGGTAAATTAGCCTAGCACCCAACTGTCTTTGGGATGTCGAAGGAAATTGGAGCACTAAGAGGATACCACACAATCCAGAGGGACATAGAGGCACAGGGGGTGGGGGGGCACAGAGATACACAGAGGGGTACACAGAGGCACAAGGGGGGGGGGGGCACAGAGATACACAGAGGAGTACACAGAGGCACAGAGAGGGAAACAGAGGCACAGAGAGGGACAGAGGCACAGAGAGGGACACAGAGGCACACAGAGGGGGACACAGGCACGGAGAAGGACACAGAGGCTTAGAGAGGGACACAGAGGCTTAGAGAGGGACACAGAGGCACAGAGAGGGACACAGAGGCACAGAGAGGGACACAGAGGCACAGAGAGGGACACAGAGGCACAGAGAGGGACACAGAGGCACAGAGAGGGACACAGAGGCACAGAGAGAAAGAGAGCAAGAGGATAATGGGGAGCGGGCAGGTGTCAACCAAATCACTGCGTGTTCAGCGGCTTCAGTCCAGAGCCCGGGGGTTAGGGCTCATCGCAGGGGAGGGCTGGTTCACTCAAGGGCAGAGACAGGGAGAGGGCTGCAGGCGGACATGGAATTGAGGGAGGCCGCTGCCGGGCGGGCGGTCATGGACCCGAGGACCTCGAGCGCGGGGGGGACAGCTGGCCAAGCTGGGCCGATTGCGAGCAGGCGGGTCCACGGTGAGTGGGCGGGGCCAGGGCGAGCGTGGGGGACGATGGCGAGCGGGAGGAGATAAAAGGACTGCGAGTCGAGGGGGGGGGACGTCAATCGCAGCATGTGGAAAACAGTGCATAGCAGGCTGTGCGTGGAAAACAGTGTGCACAGGCCGTGCGAGCAGATCCATTGTGACGCCATCAGCTCATTTATTTTCTAAGTTATTGGACATTTTTGAACATTTTCGGAAATAAGAAATAAAGCTCAAAATTTTCAGGTAAGCCAATTTTTGACTCCAGGGGGTAAATCTCCACCGGAATATGTAAAACTATTCCCGTTAGCACGTTGTTTCCTCGAGTAGATGTGATCACACACAAACAAATAAATGCACACACACACACACACACACACACACACACACACAGGCGCACGCACACACACACACATACAGACACAGGTTACACAGTTAGTATTTTGCTGCTAACTCAGTAAATGGTGTTGCATAAGCTCACATACTACTCTGTATGCTGTGCAAACCTTTTGACAATAGTCACACAAGAACATAGAACAATACGACACAGGAACAGGCCCTTTGGCCCATAATGTGTGAGCCAAATTATGCCAATTTAAACTAATCTCTGCCTGCATGTGATTCATACCTCTCCATTTCCTGCATGTCCACATGCTGATTTAAAAGTTGCTTAAATGTCACCTTAAAGAAGAAATAGTAATTGCTTTTTTGCATAACTGCCAAAAGAGCAGCAATTAACTGGGGCATTTAATGTACAATTTCTATTCCTTTTAGAATGTTAAAACGACATGATGTGCAGAAATATTCAATGTCCATTGGTTGGTAAAACACAAAATATAATTTAAAGGGGAGATCTACTATGGGTTCAGTAGCTTGGCAATGGATCAATGGTGGGCAGTGGAGTAAGGGCAGGAAATGTGTTAAAATCAGGTTAACAGAAGGCCATAAAGGTTTCAAAGTTTATAATGAGCATTCTCAAGACATGCTGTAGATGAATGGGATAAATCGCTACGATCGTTTGGAAATCACGAGCCTGAGGTCAATTAAAAAATTACAAGTAGTTTGGCATAAAATGCCACAGGCCCTCTTTCATTCCCTTACTACGAGGCAACATTAAATGGATGCATTTGGTTACATGCCTGTACTGCCCTCTTAACAAAGAAAGCTTATTAGTCCACAAATGTTTAAATATTATCAGACCTTTCACTGCAAAAATTATGGTAATTCAATATTCTCTTTGGATTTCTATCAAATTTGTTGTACAACAGATATGGAGGACCTGGGCTTTGCTTGCACCTAAACTGTCCTCTTCCAGCTGAAGGCATTGTATCCAACTCAGACTTCTTTCTTTATATGCTAGAAGTGTGTGTAGTAGGACTGATGTTTCCAATTATCATGTTGCATCATTGCCATGATAAATCTGTGCCAGATTATTGAAGATGAATGGAGGATTTATGTGGCCTAATGTGATTGATACAAATACACCTATTGATGCTCCTGAACACATCATCAGTGATGTAACCTGCGGTCATTGGGTGTTTCGGGTTTTTCAACATGAGACATCATCACCCAGGTGACCCAGCCATGGTTGATCAGACCACGACTTGTGTTCAGGTGGCATTCGAACCTCCCCATGGACCTCCTCTCCTGATCCAGAGCCATCTCGAGGCTTTCTCCACTGCCTCTGTGGTGTTCTTGATGGCTCTTCTCCTCTCCATTCTGTTGATACCCAGTGCACTCAAGGCTTTGTAGAGTGATTGCCCTGCAAAACCTCAGCAGCCAACCACGATGGGCATACACCTTGCCTTCCAGCCCTGCTTACGTCAGCCTATGACCAGCTCTTCATACTTGTTTTTCTTAGTATACACTACTAAGCCTAATGAAACAGAAGTTTGTCGAATGTAGGTGAACTTCTGGAATGTGTTAATACAATCCCAGATGCCACCCTCACATACTACATCGATAAATAATGCTCTAGACTGTGAATTTTGCACTGATTTAATGGATTTGCATGAGGTTAGATCAACTGACAACTGCTCTTCTGGGCATGACTTAACGTTACAGATCTTCTTGTGCACTGATTTTGTTTGTTATTTTCATCAGTTCTTGCAGAAGAGAAGTAATTTGGCCACCTTACTGTGGTGTTGCCTTGGATGAGCACTAACATGGGGCATGGTGTCTGCTACCAAAATAATTTAATGACATTAGATTGTACTGAGCCCAGGAATGAAGATGGTTTCCCGTAAAACCTGCTAACCAATATTACTATTCTTCATCATTGTGTATTTGTTAATGAGGCCTTACATATTTCTTATCCTTATAATGTGCTATCTGGCACAATCCCAATAAATATATTGTAAAAAAGGTAAACTGTACAACATAAACCAATCATTCCTGCAGCCTCATTCCCTGTGATTTAAACAGTTGCCAACACATTCCCTCAGTATTGTCTGACTTATCAGTTGTCTGCGGAGAATACGCATCGGGACCTTGTTCACCTCTTCCATCAGTTTATTAAAAGATGGGGATCAGCAGTTTTATGATAACTAAATAAATCATTGATTAACTGACACACTCCAGGCAGGATTCTGTTCTGTACATTCTCTCTCCACAGTTTAACTTGAGTGTCTTACGCAGATATGGAAAGATATTGATAAAAACAATTGCACTCAGCTTATAAAGCTTAAGAGGGCTTTTGCAAGTCAATGACAATACTTTATAAAGAGAGAAAAAGGATGAATCTGACAAATTCGTACAATTATTTCCATCATAGCAAGAAGCTAATATCAAGATCCATATTAAACATTGTCTGATTTCCTTATAGATTTTATTTCAATCCATCAATGGTCAATCTTTAGATCCACATTTTGCACAAAAAGTGTTTTTCACTCAAATCTTTTTTGTATGTGAGGAACTGAGCCAGAATATATTCTCATTAGATAGCATAGTCAATATTAAAAAAATCAATAGAATTATATTTCCTTTGATTTACAAATGTTTGTCTCAAATAGCTAATCTCATTCCTTAAAACTTCTTAATTGTGTCGGGTTTCCTTCACAGTTCCACCAAATCTGCTGGTGCTCTTCTATTTCCGTGGCTCTGCATACTGCTTAAAGGTATTCTTTAACAAATAATTTTATGACACAAAACAGAGGGCTGGATCAGAAATCTGTTCAGTTCCTGCCCTCTCCATGAATCCATAGGTTGATCCAAGTTCTGCTAGGGGAGCCTGGCCTTAAGTGAAGCAACCACAGTAATGCTTGTGTGTCAGGTCAGAACCAATGCGGGGGATATGATTTTAATGGTTGCTGAAAGACCATTCAGTAGGAACTATTTTTATTACAAAAATAGTTAAATTTCATGTTTTAAATTATTTATGTCTTTTATTTATGTGGTTCTTGTTAACCTTTTGTGTTTTTAATTTCTTTCAAGAGTTATTAATTTCTTTCACTTGTTTTCTTTAATGTTAATATTGTTTGAAATGTCACTAACACTTTTTGCAGATATTGGAATCCTACAACCAGCTTTCAGGAATATTTCAGGGGTGGGGCATCCACATTTTGACTCCTGAGACCCAGTCACCAAATAGACAATGATACTGGACTCCATGTTGTTGAAGATCTTATAGAGGTGTATAAAATCATGAGAGGAATAGATTGGGTAGATGCACAGATTCTCTTTCCCAGAGTAGGGGAATCGAAGACCAGAGGACATAGGTTTAAGATGAAGGGGGAAAAGATTTAATTGGAATAGAAACATAGAAACATAGAAATTAGGTGCAGGAGTAGGTCATTCGGCCCTTTGAGCCTGCACCGCCATTCAATATGATCATGGCTGATCATCCAACTCAGTATCCCGTACCTGCCTTCTCTCCATACCCCCTGATCCCCTTAGCCACAAGGGCCACATCTAACTCCCTCTTAAATATAGCCAATGAACTGGCCTCAACTACCCTCTATGGCAGAGAGTCTGACAGGTAACAATTTCACACAAAGATGGTGCGTGTTTGGAACAAGTTGCCAGAGGAGGTGGTTAAGGCCATCCCAACGTTTAAGAAAAAGTTTGATTGGTACATGGATAGGACAGGTTTGGAGGGATATGGGCCAAATGCAGGCAGGTGGGACTAGTGTAGCTGGGACATGTTGGAAAGTTAGGCCGAAGGGCCTAATTCCATGCTGTATGACTATGACTCTAACCGCGTCATTCCTCTACATCCAAATTAGCTAAGTGCTGATGTGTGAGGATCATGCATACAATAGTGACCAGTTCCAGTTTAATTCACCCCTGTATATTGTCTTCCCTGCATCTCTTCACCCCTTTACTTCAAAGGTTACATCTTCATGTTACCCCCAACTTCTTTGGCAGACAATGCTTTCCTCATAGACACACATGCCCTACCCTATCTATATACTCCCATCAAAAAGATTTGCCCCTTTGCCTAAACCTACTCCCAAATAATTGGATCAAAAAACAAAGTGTTGGAGGTACTGAGTAAGTCAGGCAGAATCAATGGATTGAAAAGGACAGACAACATTTCACATCGGGACCCTTCAGTTTGTAGAAGGGTCTCGATCTGAAACAATGTTTGTCCTTTTCCTTGCATAAATCCTGAATTGGCTTTCAGAGTTCTTCCAGCATCTTGTTTTTGCTCAAGATTAGAGCATCCGCATTATCTTGCATCCCCAAATAAATAGAAACAGGAGTCCACCAGTGAAGCAATACCTTGAATTTTCTACTTGAATGCAGTTAACAGTATAGTGATCTGGATGAAATTAACAAGTAGCGATTTATTAATTTCTATCATCTTCATTTCTTGCACAATCAATGGGCATTAAACAAGCTTGATAAAAATGATAATCTACTTCTTAATATTTCTCATCTTGCTGGTGGACCACCCTATATGATTTGACTACCTACAATAAATATTTCTAAATGCAGAATTGATTTAGAAAATCATGATTCTAGTGTTGAAATAATAAGCCATCCACAGGAAGTAAAGGTGGAATGCAAAATAGATTATATTAAATCATCAGCATGTAAAATAAAAACATTTTGAAAATGCAAGTAATTGCCATTACCCATTAAAAAAGACTTCCATTCTTTCACTATAATGAACAATTTAGCTTCTAATTGACGAACAGATAAAAGTAACTAAATTATTAAGATCAATTCTAGCAAGTCGCCAGAGAGAAGGCGGCAGAGGTAATTTATGTATGCTCAAAGGTAAAAAATTAACTACGATAAAGACCCTTTTTTTTATAGAAATGGGGGAATCTTACTCAATTTGTTCCATGTTAATATATAGACACAATGTGTTCCCATCAATTTTGAAGCAGAAGACAGAGGCCATGCAATTGTACCTCGAAAGTAAGGATAATTATTACCAATAATAGAGAAGAAATGCAAGAAGAATAATGATTTACAAGAAGTAGAGATAATTTCATTTTTAAAGTATACTAGACCAAGGGCAGACCCATTGGGTCTGCTCCCCCAATGCAGCCGTTCCCTACCCGTTTCTCCCACGGGAGACGTGGTCCTCCAACTCAAGCGGCTCAGGAATCAGCAGTGCAACTGGTTTTAAATGGTGTCTTTGAGGCGAGATGCGGGTGCCAGCAGCCGTTATGGTCGCTGGCCAGCAGGAGGCGACAAAATGAGTGAGTGGGGGGGGGGGGGGGGGGGGGGAGAAGGATTTGATGAAAAATGTGTACATAAACATAACAAAATCAAATGAGGAGTGGATAGTTGGAATGAAAAGTGAAATCTCTACCGAAATGGCTGCTTCAATGGGTGAGGAGGATTTGATTAAAAAAGGTGTACTTAAACACGACGAAATGTAATGAGGAGCGGATACTTAGAAAGAAAAGTGAAATCTCTACTGAAATGGAAAAGATCTCGGCGATTATGCGTCTAGATTCGGCGTGGGAAGGAATCAAAGGAAGAAAGGCAGCCGGCAGCCGTACATGTAAATGGATCCATTCCGATTGGACATCTGCGAGCATTGGGCATTGTGATTGGACATCTGCGAGTATTGGGCATTGTGACATCACACGATGGAACAAATCAAAATGCAGAAAGGCACCCGGACGGCAGCCGGTCGGATGGCACAAGAGTTTTATATAATAATAGAAGATAGATGTTGCATTTCAACCATTCAATGTAAGCACATGTTAACAATCACCATTTTTAGTTGGAATTGTGGAAAGTAATTTAGTTTTCCCTATTATGTTCCATAGAACACACATTCCTTAGGTTAAGGAGCGCACTGTGTAACAATCGCCAAATTCATGGTATTTTCTCATCAACAATGCAGCTCCACATTTTTCGTCTAACCCAATCAGAGACGGACACAATATGGCCAATAACCGGTGAAATAATAGGATACATCCAATATTTATTTTTCACATTTCGTGCCTCATTTGGAGTGAGATGGAGTGTTCAGTCAGGATCACACAGGAAATATACTCTGGGTTGTTGCTGACTTCAAACAGTTTATTAAAGTGAAGTTGCATTGATTTTAAGAAAATACAGCTTTTACAGTCCATGTGCTTACACCAAATTTAGATATGTAATGGCTTCATAAGTGTATTGAACCACAGTGTAAAGGTGTCTAAAGCAATTGTACCTCATTTGGCCAGTAGACTATTTCAACTATTTACACATTGAAGTTTTAAGCTGATTGAATGGTTGTGACAATGTTTCATTGCTAAGAAGCAAACACACCACAACACTGCCCTGTCCAATCAAGGTGTTAGAATAAACACATGCCTGGACACTACTTAAAATACACTTAGAATGGTTTGGCAAAGTATTCAACAGAAGCATGATCAGCTTATTCATCGACTCAAGTGCAAAGGTTATGATAACATTTACCATCAGTAAGTAAAGAAAGATCAGAAGCATCTTGTTCATATGCAAAAACAAGTAAAGGTGTAGTTATATAGGAGATTGCAATTATTAGGCACGATACCTGAACAATTGTGTTTGTTATTGACAGAGGATATGGTAACTACTAAAATTACTTTTGTTTCCCATTTCCTACACTTTCTCTTCTCCCAAAAAATAGTTAAAGGAGATGCACAGGCTAAGTTTTTTTTCACAGAGAGTGATGGGTGCCTGGAACATGTTGCCAGGAGTGATGTCGGAGTCAGATGAAGTAGTGCCATTTGAGGCTTTTTAATAGGCACATGGGTATGCATAAAATGGAGTGATGCAGATCATATGCAGGCAGATGATTAGATAATCTTGGCATTATGTTTGGCACAGCAATTGTGTGCCGAAATGTTTATTCCTGTGCTGTACTGTTATATGTTTTATGTGATTCAGGAAATTCAAACAAAACCATTTCACTGGTGTATATTCACTTTGGTAATGTTTGCCATTGACTATTCTTCCTGTACAAAGCTTGACAGAAATATTAAAAAGCTATTAATCAAGTGGGAAAAGGATTTGTTGGTAGGTTTTATCACCCTAAATATATTTAAATGAACTTTGTTTGGCATTGGAAGAAAGAATTATGGATGATTAACATTCCTCAAACAAAGACGTACAGGGGCCAATTCTGGTGCTAATACCACTCAGCTAATTATGATCAACTATCATGGAGAGAAAAGGAATCAAACAGTGACAGTTTTCTGTAAATAGTTTACACACTGCCTCTAACCATTATGCATTTGGGTTTCTAGAAGCATTGAAAACACAAGTAAACCATTCAACTTTTCATCTTTTTCAGTGAGTTCATGACCGATCTACAACTTGTCTAGTATACGCCTCTTTGTTCCTTGATACAATTTGTTAACAAACATTTGGGGTTTGAAATTGACAACTAATCCAGCATTAACTTTTTTCTGCAGGAGAAAATTCCTTTTCATGAATGACTGTTTAATTTTACTAATACAAATGTCATTGGCTATTTTTAAAGTGTAGGTAGACAGATCCTTGATTAATAAGTGTGTCAAAGGTTATGGGGAAACAGGCAGAGAATGGGGTTGAGAGAGAAAGATAGATCAGCCATGATTGAATGGCAGAGTAGACTTGATGGGCTGAATGACATAATTCTGCTCCTGTGACTTATGATTTTGTGATCTTTTAAAACAGAGATATATCATCATTTATTTTCGCAAAGGAAAGTAAATTTCTGAAATTCTAAAGGTCAGACGGTTGTGGAACTAGTTCATTACAAATAATCAAGGTAAGGGCAGATACATTTGTGAATGATTGGGGGTTTGAGAGGTATGTGGAATTGGTGCAGAAAATGATCAGCATAGATCAGGCATGATCAGAATAAATAACAGGGCAGGCTTGAATGGTAAAGAAATTTACTCCTTCTTGCATTTTTCTGTGTTCTTGTGCTTAGTGATTGATGTCATAGAAACATAGAAAATAGGTGCAGGAGGAGGCCATTCGGCCCTTCGAGCCAGCACTGCCTGTTATTGTGATCATGGCTGATCGTCCCCTATCAATAACCCGTGCCTACCTTCTCCCCATATCCCTCGACTCCACTAGCTCCTAGAGCTCTATCTAACTCTCTCTTAAATCCATCCAGTGATTTGGCCTCCACTGCCATCTGTGGCAGGGAATTACATAAATTCACAACTCTCTGGGTGAAAAAGTTTTTTCTCACCTCAGTCTTAAATGACGTCCCCTTTATTCTAAGATGTTGATTTAGAGTCCTTGTAATAATAAAGACCTCATGCCATGTCAGGTTATACACTGTTTATTCAGGATAAACAATTACAAGTTCTCACTTAAGAGTTTACTTCAGACTGCCAAATGCAGTAGACCGCGACTCTAATAAGCTAGTGGGCATAACTACAAAAGCATGACTCATAACATGAGTCACCAATCTAAATCCCCCCCCCTTAAGGATCAATAACATTGTATACCCATAACTAAGCAAAGTAAATATCACAACCGATGACAGACATATGTAAAAACATATTCCGGATACTTCACAACAGGCCTGCAAACATGACCGGCACGTGTACGATAGAGGCCATCTCCATTCTTTTTCTCTGGAGCCAGAGTTGGTGATTTCACCAATGTGGGGGAGTGTGGCGCAGGCGAAGATGGGACAGACAGAGGAACTGTCGCAGGCATGGATTGTTGTGCTGGCAAGAGCATGCAGGGGTCACCAGATTCAGATTGAAATGAACTTGTACGATCAGGATAATAAGGAGGAGGGATTGGCTCCTTCACAGGCAGAAGATGTTGTCTGTTTCGTCGGTAGGTGCCGCCATCGGCTTTAACAATGTACGAGCGTGGCTCCGAAGCTAGACCAGAAATCACCCCAATACGGTCATGGCCTTTGTCAGTCTGTAAGCGGACCACCTGTCCTTTGGTCAATGGCGGCAGAGGCCTGCTCGTCTTGTCGAGCCATTTTATTTTAATGCCACGCTTCTGTTGTAACCTGGTTTCAATATCCTCAGGTGAAAAGACATGTGGGATTAACGTTTGTTCTGCGACGGGGTGCGGGTCTGCCTTGATTCGATGAGTAGTGGAACCCAAGGCAGGGTCACAGGAAATGTTGCGTAAGTTGAGCAAATCCAGGAATACGTCAGATTTGGCCCTGTGAGAGCGCTCCATTTGTTTTGCACTCCGGACAGCCCGCTCAGCCAGCCCATTAGACTGTGGATACTCAGGGCTGCTGGTGATGTCATGAATATTCCATCGTCTTGCAAACTCTCTGAATTGTTGGCTGGTGATCTGGCTGCCATTGTCAGTCAACAGCTTGCCTGGAGATCCATGGATTGAAAAATGACGAGATAATTTCAAAATCACGCCGCTGGAAGTGGGGCTGCTGAGAAAATCAATGTCGAACCACCCTGAATACGAATCCACGAGCACCAGGTACTGCTTGCCGTGCCACCCAAATAAATCAGCTGCCACTGTAGACCATGGGAGCGCAGGTACAGGATGTGGCAGAAGTGGTTGCTTTTGTTGATGAGGTGCCATGCTATTGCACATAGCACAAGCTGCCGCATTGTCGTTGATGTATTCAGCCATGCCAGGCTAGTAAAACATGCTTTTCGCCTTTGAAACAGTGGCTTCAGCGCCTGGGTCCCTGAATGGACAGTGTCAAAATACCGGTGATGCAACGAAGCAGGAACCACGGCCATGTGTACTTTTAAAACAATGCCGTCTTGCAGCACTAATTCGTCCAGAACAGGGAAGAAAGGCCGGACTGGCAAAGGAACGTTATAGTTCTTATCTGGCCAGCCACGCTTAATGACAGGTCAGGGACTGTAGGTCTTGTTGGTGGCAGTGTAGGAAACTAAATCCTCCATCCATGATGAAGGGATGAAGGATACGGACATCACGATAAAGTCATCATCCTGTGAGGTTAGATCCTCGCAGGTTTTCCGAGGTGCACGTGAAAGAGTGTCCGCCAGGTGCATATTCTTTCCACGTTTGTAGGTCAGGACGATGTCATATTTCTGAAGTTGTAGTAACATCTGTTGTAGGCGTGCTGGAGAGCTATGAATGGGTTTATTGAAAATGCTGATAAGTGATTGGTGGTCGGTTTCAACTTAACTGTGGGACCAAAGATGAAATTGTTGAACTTTTTGCAGACAAAAACAACCGCTAGTAATTCCTTTTCGATTTGGGCATATCATCGTTATGTGTCAGACATGGTGCGTGAGGCATAGGCGACAGGCTTATTGCCATGGCCATCATTTTGAAGGCAGGCAACGCCCACGCCATGTTGCGAGGTGTCACATGTAAGTGTAACAGGTAATCTATGATCAAAGTACGCTAGAGTAAGGGTGGTCGACATCTTTCGTTTAAGAGTGTCAAATGCTGTCTGTTGTTGTTCATGCCAGGTCCAAGCAGTGTCTTTTTGTGAGAGCAGGGACTGACGTTTCGCTGAAATCGGGAAGGAATTTGCTCAAATAGTTCGCCATGCCAAGGAACCTCTGCAAGCTGGGCACGTCAGTGGGTGCTGGGAGTTCATTAATGGCACTGGTTTTCGCTGGATCGGTTTTCAGGCTGTCCTTGGTAAATATATGGCCTAGGTATTTTACCTCATTCACTCTGAATCTGCATTTTTTGGGGTTGAGCTTGAGATGGATGGCCTCGGCACTCTTCAATACTTTTGTCAGATTGGCGTTGTGTTCCTCGATCGTTTTCCCAGTAATGAGGATATCGTCCACTACGATGGAGCAAGGGTATCCGGAAAACAACTGCTCCATGGATCGTTGAAACACTTCACTGGCTGGACATATCAAAGGACATTCTCAAACATTTATATCATCCGGATGGTGTACTGAAAGTTATCAGCTTGGAGGATTTATGTTCCAGTGGAATCTGCCAGAATGAATTCTTGGCATCTAGCACTGTGAATACAGTTGCATCGGCTATCTGTGCCGCAATCTTGTCCACTGAACGCATTGGATAACGTGGTCTCTTAATTGCTGTATTTAAATCCTTGGGGTTAATACAAATCTGTATCTCATCTTTATTCTTCTTAGTAACGGCAAGCATTGTGGAGACCCAGTCTGACGGTTCAGTTACAGGAGTAATCACACCAAGAGCCACCATTCTGTTAAGTTCACTTTGTACTCGATCCCGCTTAACATGGGGAATCCTGTGAGCTGGATGAACAACTAGGATTGCCTCAGGGTCAATAGTAATCGTGCATCTGGCAGGCAACCTGCCCAGCTCGTAGTTAAACAAGTCCTTGTTTTGTGCTAAAATGTGATGCGTAAAATCACAGTCCACAGTCAGTGGACAGACTGAAGGGCTGGAGGAAATCAAACCCATGTCCTGGCATGTACCAGCACCCAGTATGGATGGTACCTTCTCGTGTACCACGTAAAAATCCAGGACGTGGTCACGCGTGTTGAGACGACAACGTAAATTTACTTGGCTGATAGGGCACAGTTCTGCACCATTAAAGAGAGATAAGCGAAGCAGTAGTCTGAGTTAGAGCTTCTGTGTTTTGTAGCTGTTGGAAGACAGCCAAGGAGATAGCGTTACAGCGGGCCCCGGAATCCACCTTAAGATAGAGAGTTTTGCCGTTAATGAGCTGTTTGACCTTGGGATCGAGCTTGGATGCTGAACCAGACAAAGCATGCACATTAATCTCTGTGCTGTCATCATCTGTTTGTGGGAACTGGGAGCTTGGATATTCATCCTGGTTTAAGAAGCTGACTGTCTCGTATGAAATCTGTTGTTTCCCGATTTGCAGCATTTCGCGAAATGGTTTCTTTTATTACAGAGCTTGCAGAGTTTTCCAAATGCCAGACACCGGTCATGAATTGCAGTGTGTGAACCTCCGCAATTAAAACAATTAGTAATCTATCTTGGTCTGTTAACTGGCCTCTGAAACCGTCGAGGAGTGATTTGACTAGACACGTTGGCTGCATTGACTTCACGAGCAGCAGGAGATGTTAGCGTTTTAATGTGGGCATTGGTTAACTCAGTTATGCGCCAGTGGTTTTCAACAGCTTCTAAGGTCAGGCCCACTTCACGCAACAATTCATCGCGTAGTTTATCATTCAATATGCCCTGTATCAAATCTCTTATCTCTTATCAAACTAGCTTCGATTTCTCTAAAATTGCATCGACTAGAAACATGCTTCAGTGCACAGACATAGAGCTCGACTGGCTCTCCTTGTTTTTGACATTGAGAAAAATTTATGTCGTTCAATGCTCACATTAATTTGTAACTCACATAGTTGTCGGAATTTACGTAGGAGGCACTCAGGATCACAGATGGACTCTGCTGGAATTTGTACGTTATTATCATCTACACCAGTCAGTGCAGAGTGAAATCTTCTGGCACTTCAGTGCCTGCGAAGTTAAGGAGATACGCTGCAACAATGTAGATTGAGAAATCTTCCTCGAACACACACAATCGTTCAGTTAGATCAGCATCAAACACCAAGACATCGGGCTTTCTGAGAGCAGCAGCCATAGTCGTAGTTAAAAAAAAACTAAGATAAAAACAATTTAATCAATCGGAGGATGAGATCGTGAACTTTGACACCATGTCGATTTAGAGTCTTTGTAATAATAAAGACCTCATGCCATGTCAGGTTATACACTGTTGATTCAGGATAAACAATTACAAGTTCTCACTTGAGAGTTTACTTCAGACTGCCGAATGCAGTAGACCGCGACTAATAGCCTAGTGGGCGCAACTACAAAAGCATGACTCATAACATGATCCACTAATCAAGTCAAATGGACTTACTAATTTCATATGTTGGAATTCATTTGCTATGGATTTCACTGTGAGCTTAACTGAAAGATTCCCAAATCCTATTTGCCAAGGGCCACTTTAGAGAGATTTTGTTTTATTTTCACCTGCTCAAACCTCATTCTCAGCTCTACTTATATACACTGAATAAAAAATATCCTTATTTATAATTGCAACTCCCAATCGTTTCTCATTATCACCACACAATTAGGAAAGCACGTCCCCAGTTTGGAGACCGAGGGAATCCAATATAAATGTGATGCTTCCTACTTACACTTCTCACAATTCAGCCCATTGAGTGTCCAGCACTTCAATGTCTATGCTTCAATTATGAAGGGCATTACCGAAGGCAAGTGTGCAGTATGTAGTACATTACTGATCTTCATATTTAAGGATGGACAAAAAACGCATTGCACAAAGTTCAGTGCAGATTTACTACACTAATACCTGGAAATGCTGAGGTTATAACGATTGCCTTTGCTTGCATTCACTGCATTTTGGAAAGGTGAGAGGCTATGACAGGGGTACATACAGTATGAAGAGGTTATATCATCTTGTGATAGTATCTAGAACTGATTGTTTAAAAAAAAGAAGGTAGACAAAAGTGCTGGGGAAATTCAGCGGGTGGGGTGAGACAGCATCTATGGAGAGAAGGAATAGGTGATGTTTCGGGTTGTGACCCTTCTTCAGAAAAATAAGAGATCACATATAAAACAGATAAGGAGAAATCATTTTTGTCTCAGATGATCGCAAGTCTTCGGAAATCTTTCACTCAAAGGATGATGAAAACAGAGGACTTGACTCTGTTGACTGTCTATGTTGACTCTGTGTAACATTCATCACCTCCTCTCACCAACTGCTAGCTGCAAATTTCAGTTAATACATTGATCCTCAGATTATTGATTTGGGTTTACCATGAAGTCGGAATTCTTCTATGACTGGTACACATCACACAGTGGAAATGCACAGTCACGCCCATCTCTTGGTGAGATGCAAGATCTCCCCGTACCTGAACCAAACACAATCACATCCACTTATCTGCACTTATCAGTTTTGTCCTTGGGAAGCAAGCTTTCCATGAAAAATACTTTAACATCTGTTCCTTTCTTTGCAACCAGTAATTCTGCAGGAAGTTGGGGGAACCCATTTCTTGCTTTCCTGAATTCCGCTGAGCTAGAGGGGAATTATTCTATCAACAATGGTTGGAAAATCATGCACAGATTTTGCAAATCTAGATATATTCCCTGCTGCTTATCTTTATGGTTACCTATGGGACCAGAAACAGTATTTGAGTTAAGTAAATACACTTTTATTATTCACTGTGTGGCACATAAGCTGAGCAATAAGATTGCTTAACAATGTAAAATCATAAAGTGCATTTACAAATCTTTAATTATGTAATCAAGTAGTCCCTCATTCTGAAATCTGACGGAGTAATCTTCAAAGTAATATTCTGGCATTCAGTTTTAGTTGTTTCGTTTAGAGATACTGAATGTAGTCAATCACTTTGACCCAATGAATCCAAGCCAACCATTGATCACCAGTTCACACTAATTCTGTTAACCTACTGTCTCATTCACACGTTACACACAAGTGGCAATTTACAGTGACCATTTAACATACAAACTCACATGTCTTTGGGATGTAGGAGAAAACTGGACCACCCGGAGGATGTGTTGTATTTTAATTTAGTAAGAATCCAAAGTAGATATTCTTTAATCTTTTATTTGTTTATGAGGTAGAAATAACGTCTTAACTGTTCAGATTTGATGGCCAAAATCCATTTCTTCCTAAAAAACCAGTCGGCTTATTTCTTGTATCTGTGGTGATATGGTTGTTTAATTGATTTTATTTTGCTCAGATGGTTATAATTAGTTACAGAATAGCTTCAAACTATTTGGTGCAATTTCAACAGCTACATAAGGATATTGCTAAGCATTTGATAGATTTAGGTTAATTTCTAAAAAGTTCTCTATGCACACTAGGTACATTTTATGGGCAATGTTTAGATGGGCAGGCAGCCAAGGCAATCGTGCTCCCAGTATAGTTGGTGATCATCGTACATGCGTTGGTAACTACTGTGAACTCAGTGCTCTACAGTAGTGTACACAGGAAAGAATACACATAAAGGACAAAGTAGACAGTTAGAGGATATGAACAACTATGCTAAATTGACTGCAATCTTTTGACCTTCGACTTTGATTGTACAAAATGAGAATCAAAATTATAGTCATAAGGGTGACGAGAAAGTTAAATGATCATAAGCAAGTGCTAATTTTCAATTGTTTACGATAGGAAATTTTGATGCAGAACATTCTTTGTACATCACTCTCAGATTAAAGGATATATTAACGTATATCACTATAGAAATAAAGGATAATTTTGTACTTTGGACTAACATTAAAATTGTATTTATAATCAAACATTTTTCCAAATAGTATTTTAAGTAAATACCAAAATATTTAAGAGCAACCATTTATAAAGTTGCAAAATATTATTATTCATGGAGAGATTAAAATTAGAAAGTGATTAAAATTATGCACAGAAATGAATAGACTAAAAACTGATTGGTGAAATGAGGTGTTAACTGCTACAACTCAGTCTTCGGTAAACTTTATAAAATGAATACCATGGTCATCAATTCAATCTTTAAATCTCTTTACACATTAATACAGTGTCAGAACTGACCTTTTTCCACCACTTATTAAAAGATTATTTTTCAAAGAAAATATAATCCATAGGTGAAGTATTCTTTCAGATCTCTCAATCCAAAGTGAGTGTTTGAAATGTCTAATGCTTGAGTTATATTATCATCTCTGTCAAAGAGATGTATGATCTGCATATTGATTATACTGCTTTGACCTGAAGTTCACTAAAATTCAAACAGTTGCAGTTCTATTATATCTATAGAGATTCTACCTTGCTCAAGATTAATTTAGTTCAGCAGAATTACTCTGTAATTTTCCAAAGATCTGAGTGAAAGATTTTTTTAATGTTGATGGAATGGGCTAGTTTTAAATTAGCACATTTAAAACCTATTTAAGTGGTTTCTGAGCCATGTCAAAACAATGGCAGAGTAAATGAAAGATCTATATTACTACATGTCTCATGTCACAATAGAGATAGGTGAAGGAAAAAAGCAGCAGAATACTGATAGGTAATCAATTAGGTCATTGACCTTGTGTTCAACTTGTGGAAAAAGAATGTTAATAAACTAACAATACTGAAGTGCGCCACTGTCACAATTCTCCATTCAAATAATCTATTTAAAAAGTGCCACAATGTTTGAGATGAAGTATGTGGAGAAGCTTATTTGTCTATCTAGATACCATCACTGATCTAAAACCTGACCTGCACTGGCTTTGGCCAAATATATCAGGTTCTTCTAACTCCTTGTCACTCATGTTCCTCACTGCATTATGACGGGTATCAAGGGTTTGGGGGAGAAGGCAGGGTAATGGGGTTGAGAGGGATAGATAGATCAGCAATTATTTAATGGTAGAGCAAACTTGATGGGCTAAATGACCTAATTCTGCTCCTACAACTTATGAACTCTCAACTACATATGAATCCTTTCCGTCTTTCTTCCCCTTTTACTTGGAATTGCCATTCCGATACCTTAATTTCCTGGTGTCTTTTGAACATTCCATCACCATGCCAGCCTTCTTCCATGCATTTGCATATATCTTCTATCTATCTATACATAACTAAAACTCAGATCTTGTGCTCTTCCGGTTTGCGCGTTGTTTCTATTTGCACAAAAATGGAACACGATAGCGCTACGATTTTTTCGTCAGCTCACTCACCGTTCTCCTGTGCTGCAAGTGCTACAAGTTTTGTTCTGATTGGTAGTATATTGTAAAAGTTAGCGAGGTTTAAAAATCATAAAAACCGCGCGTGTGCAGATTGATTTCCTCTCCTGGCAGTCAGCGCTGCGCAGATTGGTATCTCTTCTGTCACTCCCCGGGACGGTCTGCCCCTTCCTGCACCATCGCATCTTAACTGGAGCTGAGGGATGCAGCGGGTGGCCGGCGGAGGTCTTCAACCGGACACAATTTTCGGCGGGACCGGAAGCAGCCCGGCCCGGCGCAGAATCTGAGATGTCGCCAAAAGGAAAGCAGAGAGTCTAATCCCGGTGGAGGACAGGGTCCAGCACCCGCTGTGAGTCCCAAACGCACCACCATCGCAATGCCCCACTGCTCCAACCCCTTCCCCTCTGGTCACCCTTGCTGGCTCCTGCCCCCCTCCCCCATGATACCCCCCTCTCCCTATGGCTCTTCCCCCATCTTTTCTCCGAGCTCTCCACCCAACCCCATAACCCCGCCCACACGCGAGCGCAGCCTTAGCTGCTGGTGTTTCCGGGCCGAGCCGAAGATCTGAAGCCTGGCTCTAAGGGGGCCGATGGCTGATCCTCCTCCAGGACATGCAAGAAGGGAGAGAAGCGGCAACCTCGAGATCCTGGGGAGGTGAGGAGGGAGTGTGGGGGAGGAGAGGAGATAGATGGAGAGGAGAGGGGTAGGGAAGGGAGAGGAGTTATGGAGGGAGGGAAGGAGGGAGGGAGTGACTGAGGGTAGGGAAAAGGAGCGATGAGGGAGGGATTGGCGGAAGATAGGGGAGAGGGAAAAGAAGAGGGAGGAGGTGAGGAGGGAGAGGAGGGGGAATAGAGGGAGAGGAGGGGGAGAGTAAAGGAGGGGGGAGTGGGGGAGGTAGGGAGTGGGGAATAAAGGTAGAGGAAGGCAGTGGGGGAGGTGAGGAGGGATAGTGGGGGTGATAGGGGGAGGCGAGGAGTGGGATAGGTGGGGGTTAGAGGGATAGGAGGGGTAGAGTGGGGAGAGGAGTTATGGACTGACGGTAAGGGAAAGGAGAGGGGGAGAGGTGAGGGGGGATTGGGGAAGGGGAAGAGAAGAGGGGAAAGAAGAGGGAGGGTGAAGAGGAAGGGGAGAGAGTGCTAGGGACAAGGGGAAATGAGCTGCGCCTGTGCAGTTGGGACTATGGGTGAGTGGTGGAATATTGGTTTGGGAGACCAAGCCTCCTGTGGGACCGGGACCCAATGGGTCCCACTTAGTCTAATACTTCCTAAAACATCTAAAATTACTTTTCTTCATTTCATCCCACCATTTTCTCACCAGATATTCATCAACTCATTCTCATTCTCAGCCTCCATTCCAGAGTTTTCTTCCTTGTCCATGCCTCTACTATGTGCTCTGTAAATGTTATCTTCTGTCAACAATGCAAAAAGAGGCCATTCAGCCCAATAAGTCAATGTGGGCTCTCATAATCCCATCAATTCCAACTCCTCTTTATTTCCCTGATCCACTTTGACCAATATTCTCCATATTTGCCCATTAATTTGCCCCCTTTGATTCTTCTTGCCATTAACCTACTGTAGGAATCATTTAATCTTCTAGGGCAGCATTAGAGCATTGGGGAAACATTAGCTCTTGGAATAAACACACATTGTCATAAAAACTGCAAACTCCAGGCAGACAGCATCTGAAATCAGGAACCAGTTCCTTCAAGACATGAGGTAACAGCACAAACACTTGCACACTGTGCCGTTCATGCTTCACTGATACTCCTCTGTTATATAATAACACTGTCATCCATTTGCAGTTTTTCTGTACTGGTTCAATGATACAACCTTTCATCTACCTTTGCTATCACACCACCTTTATATTCCAATTAACATTTGATTCGGATTCTTTACAGAAAGCCCACATGTGGTCAACGAAGAATTTTAAAAAGAGTAGTGGGGGTTCCCTGGTGGGTCAGTAAGATTATCCAAGTGAGTAACTGGAAAAAACAAGACCCGAACGGTCAATAATTCAGTCTTTGTTCTGTGTTAAGTTAGTTATTCCCTGTCTCAGTAGGTGTTGGACCTTAGCAAAGGTCTCAATACTTTAGGTAATCTCATTGACTATCTTGTGACCTCTGCTGGAACTGATATCATGTTCAATGGACACGTACAGACTTGTGCCTAACTGTAAGGTTTGCTCAGGCAACTATGCCAATACAGATTTATAAAAAATAAGGGTTTTAATCTTGGACCGCATCTATGTTCACCACCTGCACTAGCCTTGCAGTCATACCTGATTGTTCTCATCACATTGGCAGCATTGCTGCATGGCTCATCATGAAGTGCAGCAGCTAGCCCTGCCCATGGTGCAACCTGATGGCCTTCCGACAGCCCCTGCTGTCAAAACCCTTTCCACTGTTTCCAAAATCTTAACATTTTGGAGCACTTGGAAAGAGTTAACAGCAAATTAAATAATTAAGTAAATCAAAACATCCTTACACCATTTAAGTACATGAAATTAGCATTCCTTAATTATAAAACATAAATATGCTTTGAAATTTGTGCTGCATTGGAGTGGTGCGGTGGTGAAGTTAGAAGAACTGTTGCCTCACAGCACCTTGGATTCAGTCCTAATCTCTGTTGCTGTCTGTGCAAAGTCTGCCTGTGTATGTATGGGTTTCCTCTGTGTGGCCTGATTTCCTCCCACATCCCAAAGATCAGCGGGTGGGTAGATTAATTGACCACTGTAAACTGAACACAGTGTGCAATTGAGAAGGGGGATGAGCAGGTGGGGAAAAAGTAATGGGATTAGTATAACTGGATGTTCGGAGTCACAAGGTACTACAGATGCTGGAATCTTGAGCTAAAAACAAACTGCTGTATGAACTCAATAGCGCAGCAACGTCTTCAGAGAAAAATGAACCGTCTGATGAAGGTTCCCAACCAGAAACACTACCTGTTCATGTCCCTCCTCATGCTGCCTGACACACTGAGTTCCTTCAGCAGTTATCTTTTTACACCTGAATTGGCTGTTTGGACGTCTTGATGGTTGGCTTGAGCTCGATGGACAAACATGGCCTCTTTCTTTACTGTAAGATTCTGACTAAATTAAAACAAAATTCTACTTAGACTTTCATTTTAAATAATTGGCAACCCATTTAAATGAATTGTGCTGCACTGAATCTGCCAGCCACGCATCCCCAACTATTGCACACGATTGCATAGGCACAGCATTGGGGGCACACTGCCATAAACATTGTGACTACCAAATAATTCTCTATTGACCCGTCAATGACTATCTCTGGATCTCAGCACATTGGCTGGTTGGGTAAAATTCCACAACACACTCTCTACACCAAAGAGAGACACAAATTGCTGGTGTAACTCAGCGGGTCAGGCAGCAACTCTGGAAATAAAGGAAGTGTGATGATTCAGATTGGGACCCTTCTTCACACTGAAAGTAGAGGGGAGGGAACAAGACGTAAGAAAAGGTCAGAACAATGTAGGACTGGCAACAGATGACCAAGGAAGGGTGGAGCCTGTAATGGCCCATTGTTGGCTAGGGAAGAGGTGATAATGAAGGGATACAAAGATGCCTAAAGTGGAACTAGTGTGGGGGAGGGTGGGGGTGGACGGAGGGTGGAAAAGAATGCGAGGGTTACTTGAAATTAGAGAAATCAATGTTCATACCACTTTAAGCTGTAAACTGCCCAAGCGAAATATGAGGTGTTCTTCCTCCAATTTGTGTGTGGCCTCTCTCTGACAGTGGAGGAGACCCAGGACCACAATAGCAGTATGGGAATGTGAAGGGGAGTTAAAATGTTTGCCAACCTGAAGATTGCATAGGCCAAGGCAGACTGAGTGTCAGTGTTCGGCGAAACGATTGCTCAGTCTGTGCTTGGTCTCACCGATATATAGGAGCCCACACCAGTCCTGCTTTATTTTGGCCTGTTCTTATCTCCAATTCCCTCTGCTCTACTTTCTGTCTGAAGAAGGGTCCCGACCCGAAATGTCACCCATCCTTTTTCTCCAGAGATGCTGCCTGACTCGCTGAGTTATTCCAGCACTATGTGCCTATTTTGGGTATACTATATACCAGCATCTGCATCCTTTCTACACACTCTATACCACATCCTTTCAAGAAAGCAAGAGGTCTGAGAGAGGTACATGGCTTTAAATTGGGGGAAAATAACCCATCGTAGGTTATATTTAAAATTCAGAGGAATTGATGAATAAGATGCCAATCTAAATTTGTCTCTAATCCTAGAATTTAGACTTTTACTGTTCATTGCACAACATCATTAATAAATATCTATATTTGTAACATTATCTGTTATTATTTATGATTTCATCAATGCCAGTCCAAAATTGTCAATAATTATTCAAATTGAATATATATGTGAGATAGATTCCCCAAAGGTTAAAATGTTCCAGATGAAATTACACATCTGCCTTATATTTATTTACAGGAAAAAAAAGACCTGCATTCATATGCTGCATCCGTCATGTCTCTTTCAAAGAGCTTTGCATCGAATAATGTTATTTTGTAGTCAAGAATCTGTTGCAATGGAGGAAATGGACAACTAAGTTATGAGCAATAGTTTGCGTGAGCTATTGTATAGTGATGATCACATGATCTAATTTTGTGTATTTTGCTCATTTTGATGAAGATTATTGTCTTGATAAAGGTTAGTTAATTTTGAGCCACTGCCTTACAGTGGCAGAGATCTGGGTTTTATCTTGACTCTGGGTCTCCTTCTGACCATTTGTTTTTTCTTTGGGTGATCTAGTTTCCTCGCTCATCCCAAGACATGCAGGTTTATAGGTTAATTAAGCTGTGGAGAAGAATTGGAGAATCTTCTTGATTAGTACAGGTATCAGAGGTTATCATACAGCAATGATTTTGATGAAGGGATACAAAGTAACATTAGCAAATTTGCAGATGACACAAAGCTGGGTGGCAGTGTGAGCTGAGAAGGATGCTATGAGAATGCAGGGTGACTTGGACAGGTTGGGTGAGTGGGCAGATGCGTGGCAGATGAAGTTTAATGCAGATCAATGTGAGGTTATCCACTTTGGTAGCAAAAATAGGAAGGCAGATTACTATCTAAATTGCATCAAGGGAAAAGGGGAAGCACAACGGGATCTGGGGGTCCTTGTACATCAGTCTATGAAAGTAAGCATGCAGGTACAGCAGGCAGTCAAGAAAGCGAATGGCATGTTGGCCTTTATAACAAGAGGAATCGAATATAGGATCAAAGAGGTCCTTCTGCAGTTGTACAGAGCCCTAGTGAGACCACACCTGGACTATTGTGTGCAGTTTTGGGCCCCTAATTTGAGGAAGGACCTTCTTGCTATTGAGGGAGTGCAGCATAGGTTTACAAGGTTAATTCCCGGGATGGCGGGACTGTCATATGCTGAGAGAATGGAGCAGTTGGGCTTGTACACTCTGGAGTTTAGAAGGATGAGAGGATATCTCATTGAAACATATAAGGGTTATTAAGTGTTTAAGAGGGAACTGCAGATGCTGGAGAATCGAAGGTTACACAAAAAAGCTGGAGAAACTCAGCGGGTGCAGCAGCATCTATGGAGCGAAGGAAATAGGCAACGTTTCGGGCCGAAACCCTTCTTCAGACGAGTCTGAAGAAGGGTTTCAGCCCGAAACGTTGCTTATTTCCTTCGCTCCATAGATGCTGCTGCACCCGCTGAGTTTCTCCAGCTTTTTTGTGTAACCTAAGGGTTATTAAGGGTTGGTACACTCTGGAGTTTAGAAGGATGAGAGGGCATCTCACTGAAACATATAAGGGTTATTAAGGGTTTGGACACGCTAGAGGCTGGAAACATGTTCCCGATGTTGGGGGAGTCTAGAACCAGGGGCCACAGTTTAAGAATAAGGAGTAAGCCATTTAGAACGGAGACGAGGAAATACTTTTTCTCACAGAGAGTGGTGAGTCTGTGGAATTCTCTGCCTCAGAGGGCGGTTGAGGCAGGTTCTCTTGATGCTTTCAAGAGAGAGCTAGATAGGGCTCTTAAAAATAGCGGAGTCAGCGGATATGGGGAGAAGGCAGGAACGGGGTACTGATTGGGGATGATCTGCCATGATCACATTGAATGGCGGTGCTGGCTCGTAGGCCCAAATAGCCTACTCCTGCACCTATTGTCTGTTGTCTACTGTCTAAATGACTTGATTGTAATAATGTATTGTCTTTCCTCTGACTGATTAACACACAACAAAAGCTTTTCACTGTACCTCGGTACACTTGACGATAAACTAAACTAAATTGAACTGAGTATTTAGCAAGATCCAACCAAATGTGTTTGTCAATTTGTTGTTTAAAGTCTAAGAATGTCGAGAACAGCAAAAGGCACCATTTGTGATGTTGGTCAACTGCATTGTATTTCCATCTGTTACGTGGCTAATCAAAGTTTAATTGATTTCTCGGCAAATTCCGATTGGAAGCAATGGAAATGAAGATACTCTAAATAATGTTCTGCTTTATACAGAATGTCAATTTGAATGGATGTTGCGCCTCTTAGTGGCAGCTATGGAGCACAGACATGTCTTAAATCCATCATGGATACTATTCATATGTGATCTATCTTCATTACCAGGAATACATTGAATGGAATAGTAGATTTAAATCAAGGTTTCAAGGTCAGTTTATTGTCACATGTGCCAATTAAGGTACAGTGAAATTTGAATTACCATACAGCCATACTAAAAAAAACAACACGATACATAACTACATAAAAGTAAACATAAATATCCACCACAGTGGATTCCCCACATTCCTCACTGGGATGGAAGGCAATAAAGTCTAATTATCTTCCTCTCTATTCTCCCGCGGTCAGGGCAGTTGAACCATCCGCAGTCGGGGACAATCGAAGCTCCCACAGCCGGCGGTCAAAGGTCCCACGTTGGAGCGATCGAAGCTCCCGCGTCGGGGCGGTCGAAGCTCTTGTTGCTTGGAGTTCCCGAAGTCAGTCTCTAACCAGAGACCGCAAACTCCACGATGTTAAAGTCCGCAGGCCCCTGCGATTGGAGCTAAGAGGTCGATCCCTGACAAAGGGATCACGAACTTCCCGATGGTAAGTCCGCAGACTCCTGAGGTGGAGCTCTTGAAGTCAGTCTCCAGCAGAGGTCGCCAACTCCTCGATGTTAGGCCGCAATGAGGATGGAGATACGATATGGAGAAAAATTGCATCTCTGTCGAGGTAAGAGATTAGAAAAAGTTTCCCACAACCCCCACATAAAACAAGCTAAAGATAACTAAAAACATACATTTAACACATGTAAACAAACAGACAGACAGACTGTTGGCGAGGCAGCCAAAGCTGGCGCCATCTGGTGGTTACGTCAGGGAAGAAATTTAAAAGTACAATGTCCTTGCCTTTCGACTAATTAAAACAACTATTAAGCAGTGTCTTCCAAATAAATATTTTGTTGACTATCTCGAGTAATTAAAATGATTCTGCTGTACCTCTGGTAGTTTCCTGGAACGTTAGTTGCAGTGCACTTTCTGGCTTTAGATTAACATGTGGTAGGTTTATCATTCAATTATACGTGTAATTAATGAGTCTTGCTTTGTTTCCATTGGTGGGAAATGGCAAAGAATAGGATCGGATACTTGATTGGATTTTGCTGGCTTTACCTTGCACTGAACGTTATTCCCTTATCATGTATCTATACACTGTAAATGGCTCGATTGTAATCATGAATTGTCTTTCTGCTGACTGGATAGCACGCAACCAAAGCTTTTCACTATACCTCGCTACATGTGACAATAAACTCAACTAAACTATATTCTTAGAGTGCACTGGTAGCTTAGAGTAACATTTGTGTCCTAAAAATATAATGTTCTATCTGGCAAGAATTCAGCAAATCAAAGTGACATTACCAGCTGCTGGGATCTTTTCAAATCCACCCACAACCTGTCTTACATGTCAATGAGTCACCAGATAAAATGTAACTAAAAGATGCTTGAATGATTTATATGGGGAACCTTTTGATGGAGGATATGTGCAAAAAATGTTTCTATTGTAAATTGTGGTTTGATGATATACTTTGTAGTTAGCAACGAAAAATGCTGTTCTGTTCAGTTTTGAGATGGACCAAATGTAGCACTGGCTGACAAATTAACACTGTAAATCAGAGTCACTTATGCTATCCACATGGTATTTTTTTACATTTTAATTGACTCATTTAAGTCTTTTTTCATATTTTGTTTCCCTGAATCGTAACCATTTAAGCACTTGACAAAACATTTGGATGGAACATGATGTTTCAATAGATGTTGTTAGCTGAAAAATACTCTAGATAATTTTGGGCACATATCTCTTGACAACTTCCTTAAGGTGTGACATCTTTAACATCTATAAACCGTGTGTCCAGCATTGCTACTACAGTTAAGTATATTCCAATGTGATATTTGTCAAACATTTCATTCTGTAATTTTGGTTAAGGAAACCCAATGGGCATCTTGTTCTTAGGATTTTTTATATCATCCTGAATGCAGCATCTCCAGCAGTGTAGCAATCACATAGTCCCATGCTGGTGTTCTCAACTTTATCTTCAGTCTCTTGATGGTATTCGAATTCTAAGTTATTAAACATGCTTTGAATCCAAAATATCAATATGTGATTGCAGAGAATGCATGCCCTGTTAATTAAACATTACACCAAGACGCCTGTTACACTTGAATCTGACACGATTGCACAGCATCATTATCTATACGTAAGCTGATCGTGGCACCAAAAAAGGCCATTCAGTCCCTCACATTCATCAGACTCAATTTGTTTCATTTTGCCACTTTAACCTACAGTATAAGGTAATTTGCAGCAACCAATGAACATTCCAGCACATCTTAGGGCTATGGGAGAAGCCAATGCATCGGGGAATGAAAATGCAAACTCAACATGGGTAGTGAAGGTCGGGGTAACCCATTATCTGCAATAGGAAGGAACTGCAGATGCTGATTTATACCAAAGAGAGTTTCACAGTACTTGGGTCCCTGGATCTGTGAGGCAGCGGCATTAACTACTACAGCATCATGACACCTTGCTGCACCACTGTGTCACACAACAATGTCATAAAGTCATTAGGCAGGAGAATGGGGTTGAGAGGGAAAGATGGATCAGCCATGATTGAATGGCAAAATAGCCTAATTCTGTCCTACAACTTATTAACTTATGAAAACTACCTTTTTATTTCTGTGATCAGAGATGGCAGAGGTTAGTTTATCTTCAATGGTAATGTGCTATTGCAGGGTTAAGAGCAACTGAATGAGCTCTTATATCCTGTCGAGCAGGGAGGAAGAATGGTCAGCAGAGAAAATTACCTCTTAGCTGAGTTTCTCGTGGGAAGGAACAAAGGAGGAGCCGGCGTGAGGGGACCGCAGTGAGGGAGGGTGATAGAGGAAGAACAAAGATAGACCTGCCGCAGGATACTTTGTAACTTTGTAATCACTCTTTATGTGGTGACAATTGCATAACTTGGCAATGCAAGCAAATAATTTCACTGTGACAATAAAGTATTCATTCATTCATTATATGATCTACTGATTTAAGAGCCTGAATCTTTCAAAATATACACCAATTATATTAAATTGTAGGAAGTGGAATTTACATTTTCTTAATATCCCATTATTTAACAAAAAAACATATTGTGCTTTTATATAAAACAGATAGTGCTGGATATACTTAATAGGCCTGGTGACGTCTATGAAGAGAAAAACAGTTAATATTTCCGGTTGAAGCTTCTGATAAATGTTTACAACCAGAAAAATTAACTCACTTGCTGTTTGCATAGATTTTGCCTTCACTGCATATTTCCAGTATTTTCTAATTTATTTCAAACTACAAAATGTTGGTTCTTGTATTTGTACACCATTTCATAAATGTAAATACTCTAAACCTACTTATAGTCAATCAGATATTATTATAATGGCTTTTGTAATGCAGGAAATTCAACATCTAATTTACATGCAACAGGATTTCACAAAGACAAAATCATGAACGGATAACCCTTTTTTTCTGAAGCTGTTAATTTAATGGATATCTTTTCACAAGGCTACTGGTGATAATTCCTTAAGTGCAACATATTCCTTTTGTAGTACTATCAAAGCAATATTTAATATACTGTACATGTCCTAAGAGACGCTTCAGTTCAGTCCGGAAGCGGTACGAGACTTCACAGTTATACTGTACACCTGCAGTTAACATTGTTGCAGGTGCTGTTGTAATATTCCTTCTTGAATATCTTTAATCTTAAGCATTCAGAAGAGAGGTAAGATTCTAATTTTTGATATAGAGGGGGCGACAATGCTAACAATTTAGCCCAGGTGTCAGGATAAAGTTCAGTATAATATTGTAATTAAAAGGACTTTGTCGAATCTCTATACAACAAGTGATGAGTGATGGGATGATGAACTCTATATTACCATCTGCAACAGAAAGGTGGTTACCAGATTTTTTTTTCATAATTCCTAAAGCTACAGGATAAATACACACATCTGTGTCTGTGTGTGTATATCTATATATATCCATTGCTTGGTTTAAGTGATGGGAAAGGATTTTATATATCAGTTTTAGTTTGCTGATCAATATCAGATACCATGCACATACCACTTCACAATTGACTGCTGGCAGTTAAAAGGATCTAAGGCAATTATTTCTTCAATACATTTTACCAACTGTCTTCGGGTGTGCATACATTGACTTGCACAATTATATAGTGTTACATTTGAAAATGTTCAATGCATCTGCAATCCATCACACAAGTACAGTGGCTTGCAAAAGTATTCATACCCCTTGAACTTGTCCACATTTTGTCACGTTACAACCACAAACGTAAATGTATTTTATTGGGATTTTATGTGATAGACCAACACAAAGAGGCGCATAATTGTGAAGTGGAAGGAAAATGATACATGGTTTTCAAATTTTTTTACAAATAAAAAACTGAAAAGTGTGGCGTGCAAAAATATTCAGCCCTCTTTACTCTGAAACCCCTAAATAAAATCCAGTGCAACCAATTGCCTTCAGAAGTCACGTAATTAGTAAATAGAGTCCACTTGTGTGTAATCTAATCTCAGTATAAATACAGCTGTTCTGTGAAGGCCTCAGAGGTTTGTTAGAGAACATTAGTTAACAAACAGCATCATGAAGCCCAAGGAACACACCAGACAGGTCAGGGATAAAAGTTGTGGAGAAGTTTAAAGCACGGTTAGGTTATAAAAAAATATCCCAAGCTTTGAACATCTCACGGAGCACTGTTCAATCCATCATCCGAAAATGGAGAGTATGGCACAACTGCAAACCTACCAAGACATGGCTGTCCACCTAAACTGACAGGCCGGGCAAGGAGAGCATTGATCAGAGAAACAGCCAAGAGGCCTATGTTAAATCTGGAGGAGCTGCAGAGATCCACAGCTCAGGTGGGAGAATCTGTCCACAGGACAACTATTAGTCGTGCACTCCACAAATCGGGCCTTTATGGAAGAGTGGCAAGAAGAAAGCCATTGTTGAAAAAAAGTCATAAGAAGTCCCGTTTGCAGTTTGCCACAAGACATGTGGGGAACACAGCAAACATGTGGAGGAAGGTGCTCTGGTCAGATGAGACCAAAATTGAAGTATTTGGCCTAAATGCAAAATGCTATGTGTGGCGGAAAACTAACACTGCACATCACCCTGAATACACCATCTCCACTGTGAAACATGGTGGTGGCAGCATCTTGCTGTGGGGATGCTTTTCTTCAGCAGGGACAGGGAAGCTGGTCAGAGTTGATGGGAAGATCAATGCAGCCAAATACAGGGCAATCTTGGAAGAAAACCTGTTAGAGTCTGCAAAAGACTTGAGACTGGGGCGGAGGTTCACCTTCCAGCAGGACAACGGCCCTGAACATACAGCCAGAGCTACAATGGAATGGTTTAGATCGAAGCATATTCATGTGTTAGAATGGCCCAGTCAAAGTCCAGACCTAAATCCAATTCAGAATCTCTGGCAAGACTTGAAAATTGCTGTTCGCAGACGCTCTCCATCCAATCTGACTGAGCTTGAGCTATTTTGCAAAGAAGAATGGACAAGAATTTCAATCTCTAGATGTGCAAAGCTGGTAGAGACATACCCCAAACGACTTGCAGCTGTAATTGCAACGAAAGGTGGATCTACAAAGTATTGACTCGGGGGCTGAATACTTTTGCACGCCACACTTTTCAGTTTTTTATTTGTAAAAAAATTTGAAAACCATGTATCATTTTCCTTCCACTTCACAATTATGCACCACTTTGTGTTGGTCTATCACATAAAATTCCAATAAAATACATTTACGTTTATGGTTGTAACGTGACAAAATGTGGAAAAGTTTGAGTGGTATGAAAAGGTTTGCAAGCCACTGTATATACCTAGTATGTAGAAAATGTTATATTCACCCAGACAATGCACGTTCTTTTACTTTGTGTTTATAAAGGGGTGGGGCAAGGGAGGTGGTCATAGAAGTTCCCAAAAATTGGAGAATTTAATATTCAGTAGACCAAGTGCAGACCCGTTGGGTCTGTTCCCCAACGTGTGGTTGCGGGGGCTGGGGCGGCATGCGGCGTCACATACACCAATTACCCCCACGCACATACGCTAACTACCCCCCTTAATATTATATTAATATTATTAATTTGCTCCTTTTATCCCATTACCACCCTATTCACTGACACATAGCCCCCAACTCTCAGGCACGTCTAGAGAGGGATGGGGGGGGGGGGTGAGAGGGGGGTAGGGAGAGAGAGGAGGGGAGAGAGAGGGGGAGTGGGAGAGAGAGGGAAAGAGGGGGCAAGAGAGGGAGAGAGAGAGAGAGAGGGAGAGAGGGAGGGAGAGAGAGAGAGAGAGGGAGAGAGAGAGGAGGGGAGAGAGGGGGGGAGAGAGGGGGGGAGAGAGAGAGGGGGGGAGAGGGGGGGAGAGAGGGGGAGGAGAGAGAGAGAGAGAGAGGGGGGAGGGAGGGGAGAGGGAGAGAGAGAGGGGAGAAAGAGAGGGGGAGAGAGGGGGGAGGGAGAGAGAGGGAGGGAGGGGGAGAGAGAGTGTGAGAGAGGGTGTGAGGGGGAGAAAGAGAGGGGGGGAGAGAGAGGGGAGGGAGAGAGAGAGGGGGGAGAGAGAGGGGGAGGGGGAGGGAGAGAGGGAGGGGGAGAGGAGGGCGAGAGAGAGCGGGAGAGGGCGAGGGAGAGAGAGGGAGAGAGAGTATAATATATCTATGGGGCGGCAGCCCGAGCGAGGCACGGAGCGATCTGAGGATGGTGAAAAAAGCAGCGGGGAGACCAGCCGATCATGGCTTCCGCCAGTGTGACAGAGCCCGGCCGGGGGGGGGGGGGGGGGGGGGGGGGGGGGGGAGAGGACAGACGTTCATCCCCTCTCAAGAGCAAAGATCCTATAACAGTATAGGATCTTTGGTAGAGAATAGAGGCGAGAGAGGGAGGAAGGAGAGGGGAGGAGGTGAGAAGAGGGGGGCGGGGGGAGGGAGAGAGGAGAGCCGGGTGAGTGAGTGGGCTGTCAAATGAGGAGAGAGAGAGAAGCGGCTTCTGACACAGCTGGAATGAGGATGCATGTGGGTGGGACTTCACGAGCTGCACCGACAGTGAGGAGAAGGTTCAGCGCATGAGGCGCCGCTGCCCCGAGATCTGCAGAACAAAGATCCTATAGCTGAACGGGGCTGAAGAATCATTGTTCTCGACCTTTCTGTGCCTTTAATCCACAGCGGCAGGGTGGCGAGGCAAGCGGCCTGGATTGGTGGGCATGTGGGCATTGTGACATCAGTAGCTGGCAAGCAGCGATGATATTTTAAAAAGTGAGTTTTGTGAACCATTTTATTCAAAATCTGGGGAAATAATTGACCAAATTTAGAGAGGTGTGCATTTATGAAATCATAAGTTAAATCCCTACCGAAATGGTAAAAATCTCCACGTTTTTGCTTCTGGTTTTCGAGGAGATACGTTTCAAATGCAAAATCACACACACACACACACACACACACACACACACACACACACACACACACACACACACACACACACACACACACACACACACACACACACACACACACACACACACACACACACACACACACACACACGTATATAGATACCATTTGGTTGTAAGCTACCCAGCCAAAATGAGGTGATTTTCCTCCATTTTCAGTGTGGCCTTATGCTACCAAAGGAGGAGGCCTAGGACAGAAAGGTCAGTTTGAGAATGGGAATCAAGATGTTTAGCAAACAGAGATCCAGTAGGTCTCTGATGTAAGTGTTCAGCGAACCTCTCTCCGAGTCAATGTTTGATCTCACCGATGTACACATCGGGAACAGCACAGGCAGTAGTTAAGGTTAGAAGGGATGTTCATGAACATTTGTCTCATCTGAAAGGACTGTTGGTGCTGGATCGAGTCAAGGGAAGAGGTATGAGGACAGATAGGACATCCCCTACGACTGCAAGGGATGTTACCTGGGAAGGGATGGTTTGGGTGGGAAGAGGTGAGTGATCCAAGGACTTGCGGAAAGAGTGGTCTCTGTGGAAGAAGGAAAGGGATGGAGATGTGAAGATGTGACTAGTATTGGGATCAGATTGAATTTGATAGAAATGTCCGAGGATGATGTGTTGGATGTGGAGGCTAGTGGGGTGAAAGGTGAGGGCCAGGGGAAACTCTTTTCTTGTTGTGTCTGGGGGAAGACCGAGTGAGGGCAGAACCCCAGGACACAGAAAAGATGAAGGTGAGGGATCCATCTATGACTGGCGGAGGAAGGAAGATGTGAAAGAAGTAGAAGTCTACATAAAGATTTTGAATTGCATGTTTGAATTCTGCTGTGGAATTTAAATTAAAGTAACATACTAAATCTAAAACATAACATTAACTAGTTCTGGTAATGGCGAGCCAAAATAACTAAGGGTGGAAATTTGCCACCTTTAAAGTAGCAATGTTACAAAATTTTGAGATTTTAAAAATCAAGTCTGCAATTTATCCCGTCAGATAAAGCATAAAAAGAAGTTTAATTTGACACCTAATTCACTTTCATATCTTCAGTATTAAAAACAATTATGGCCATTTTCATACTCGGAAATTAGCATCTTGTTCCCTATTGATTTTCCATTGGCTTAAAACAAAAGCTGTGATCGAGGACAGTCTAAAGCACATAACTTTATTAAAAATTAAGGGAACTGAAAGGAATTTTCCATTATTGTAGATTGAAGTATTCTGAAACAAATATTGAACAATCTTACTTGGATGTCCTGAAATTAAAGCATATAATTAGTTAGTTACCCAATTGTAGCTAATTCCAAAATTCAATTACTAGATCTAACCATCTATCCATTTCTTAAGGAAAGATTAACATTTTTAAATAGTCTAAGTGTCCAAAGAACATTCAGACAAGAATTCACAATAAAACATGATTTTTAAATCTCATTTACATTAATTTATATGTCAAATGGAAGGAATTTAGTGTTCAATTGCTGTAAATTAATGGCCATTTAAATCAGCTTTTGAGTGGGATCGTGTGGAACGCGATGGTTTGGAACATTCCCATTGCGATGAATTTGTACCCCATATGCCCAGAAAAATACTGCAGGATTTAATGGGCCCCCAAATCAGCTACTCACAACATAAAATTTTGTATAAAGGGATCTTAAGAAGCGCTTTTTAATGTAAAAATAAACAGCCTACCTTGCGTTGTCCCCTACATGAGATCCATCCCTTTGGCAGCGGTCGCGGGTTTAGAGGATGATTTTTAACCTACTATAACAATTAAATAAACCAATATAGTTTAAAAATAGCTGCAGCGAACTAATGTTGCAGCGATTTTTCATCAGCAACTAAGTAGGCTGAACAACCTCGATTTGAATAGCCAAGAGAAAATCGCGTTTTAAACCCGCCCCCCTCTCAAAGGCGCCAAAATCGTGCACACGGGCAGCGACAGACCTGCTGCGACGCTGAAGGTAAGTTTTTCAACATACCTATTTAAAGGTCTGTTCTAAAAATGCCTTCAGACCCACCATTGTTCATTTTACTTTTCAATTTAGACACAATGAGGATTGAACAATAAATGTCAGCTTTACCAGCCCATATTCTATTAAATAAAATTAAAAGGAATTTCTCCTGGTTGACCCGTGGCATTCCCTGGGGTATGAATTTGAGCTCATTCAAAACCCTGCTGTTCGAGTTGAAATCTACAAACTTCCATTGACCCTTCATTTCGGTGTCTATATTTTGTCCTATATTGGCTCCGAGTCAGAGAACAACATTGAGGTGATGATGCTCTGTAACAACTTTTATCAGTTGTTACAGGGAACAATCGTTGACATTCATGCAAGGCTTGAGGCTCTGATGGTCAATTTTCCATCAGTTGCAAAGAATTGTGGTGGACAGTTCACATGGTATTGTACAGAAAGACCCTTCTTCTTCCACCTCCTGCCATTAGTGTTAAGATCATGTATATGGGTTGCAATTGTGGGTGTGATCAGTGGGGAAGATTGGGTTGGTGAGACAGGACTATGAATCTTGAGGAGATGGTGATAATTATTGGCAAAGACTGGTCGTGGAGATATTTGTGAGGGGTTGCTGAGGCAATAATCAGTTGGGTGAGCAGTTGCGCAAAGAAAGGTTTTGAGAAGAAACTTGAGTGGACATGAGGGGATGTAATCCACATTTGCAAAATTGTATTTCACAATAGTGATATCAGCCAAGCATTATGATCTGACTGGTATTGTTACACAGACTGTGTCCTTCTTCCACATGCTAATTGTGCATATAATGAGCCCTAATCAACATGGGAACTGTAGTACTGCTCTAATGCAATACATGTATTCTTAACAAACCTAGTGTTATAGAAAAAGTGTCATAAAGACAATATGTCAATGGAAAAAGGAGGTTAGGGGCTAAAGTGTTTTGGACTAATAACAATGTTTTTTCCTCAGCATTTTCAGAATTACATTTCTTTTATTAAATATTAAACATCATTTTTAATAGCAATTCATTTAGTTATTAATTTAATTTATCAATTTCAAATTGCAACCCACATTCAAAGTAACATAGAAACATAGAAACATAGAAAATAGGTGCAGGAGTAGCCCATTCGGCCTTTCGAGCCTGCACCGCCATTCAATATGATCATGGCTGATCATCCAACTCAGTATCCTGTACCTGCCTTCTCTGCATACCCCCTGATCCCTTTAGCCACAAGGGCCACATCTAATCCCTCTTAAATATAGCCAATTAACTGGCCTCAACTACCTTCTGTGGCAGAGAATTCCAGAGATTCACCACTCTCTGTGTGAAAAATGTTTTACTCATCTCGGTCCTAAAAGACTTCCCCCTTACCTTTAAACTGTGAACTCTTGTTCTGGACTTCCCCAACATCGGGAACAATCTTCCTGCATCTAGCCTGTCCAACCCCTTAAGAAGTTTGTAAGTTTCTATAAGATCCCCCCTCAATCTTCTAAATTCTAGTGAGTAACAGTTGTGTTCTTAAGAGACTGATTACTGTGGGGAGGTAACATGGAAAAAAAACCCTCAATACTGTTTAAATCCGCAACAGCATTTTTTCTCCATGTTAATTTCTAAAGTAACTATTAAGTGGTTCTCCAGCTTCCAATTTAAATTGCATTATAATCAATTCAGCACATAATGTAAAAAGTGTTTTCTGATTCATATTATATCCAATTCATGTTATGGAAACCTGAGTTATAGCAGAACTCACCCGATTAACAAATACACCGAGTGACTAATCCGGTTTAAGATAAAATTCATTCGTGCACAAAAAATATTTTGCAAGATGTGAGGACATTTTGATGCTACACTGGTAATGTGAGTGCAGGAGAGAGGAAGAGGAACTCGAGTGAGTGGTGGGGTTGTAGATATCATAAATAAGACTTCTGCTCTGGGGAAAAATGGCCTTGACTCGAAAGGGACCAGACAAATCATTGCTTTTTTACATGTATGTTCCTGCTAGCAAATTGGACTACTGCGCAAACTTAAAGATGTTATATCAGCATCTTTACCTGTCTGACCATCGTCAATGTATTTCCATTGATTTTTTTTGTTATTCTCAAAATATATCAATTTCTTTTCTTCGTAGTTTTCATTGAACATATTAATTTAACAATAATCTCGTTATCATTCTGGAAAGCACTTTTTGCATTCTTAATTTACCATCTTGTTTTATTTTCCACAACATTACCACAAATATAATTAAAAAACGTATTCCCCAATTGTGCAGTATTTTCTGGAGCACGTGTCTGTGGTTTCACAGGAGGAGGAGGAGCCATCTTAGGGAACAGCTGCTAACCAGCAGCCGTCCGTTTAATTCACTTTTTTTTGCAGTTTTAGTGAGCCCTGTGCCTTGTTTGTGGGAGAGATATACTTTTAATGTGGGGGGTAGGGGGTAACAATATTTTTAGGTCCCTACCTGGTCGGTGAGGCAGCTTTTTCTCCGGGCTGCCCCTTCAACCCGTCCTCATGGCCTACCAGCGGGCGTGGAGCACCGTTTCCTGGCGGGGACCGCCCAGCACCTCGGTGTATTGGTGATGTCCTTATTATTTATTCTACTCCGAATATATGTTTTTTCTCTCTTGTTAATTTCTGTAAGGTGTCCTTGAGACTTTGAAAGGCGCCCGCAAATAAAATGTATTATTATTATTATTATTATTAGTACTTAATATTGTAGTTGGGTGAAAATATGTTTTACCATTGAGTTAATAAATCTTTCCTATTTTGTGGAACAGTGCTGCTATCTACTGTTTGGCCTTGGTTTGGCATTCTTTTATATATTCTTTTATATATTTGTGGTTTACCATTAAATGCTTAATGTCCAGAAAATTTCTAACAATGGCTAAGTCAATAAAATTCAAGTAATACAGCACAAATTACATTAGTGCGTGTGGTAGAGAAGTGGTGGATGGGGGGAATCCAAGTTTTTTTTCAAAATCAACAGACAACCGTGCTGATTCCTCGCAAGCACTAAAATCTACAGATTAGCTCTGCTGGCATACAACAGAAATAATTGACCTATGAGCTCTTTTCTCAAGGTCACCCTTCACATCATAAGATGCACTAACAAATTTAAACAGCATAGACTGCAATTAAGATGAGTACTGAAGTTTGTGTATTCAGGCCAATATCCAATTTTCTCTAATACTAAATTAATCAAGTGCACAAGAAAAGAAGACAAATATTGCTAAATCAAGTGAAGGAAACCTACTCGCTTTAATCTTAATAAAGCAGTGTTTGGGTTATATTGCTGTGAAGAGTTTTTTCCCTTGGCCTAAGGTTATCTAATTTAAGGGGTGGGAGATTGCAACCTTCACATGGTCCATTCTGTTTCGACGAATGCAATCAACCTGGCGTGCAAAATCAAATAAGATCAAATAGAACAAGTTGTCCTACAACTTTAGGCTGTGCACGCCGTACGCAAGAAAAAGAAGATATAATTTAAGGCTTTTGATACATAATTCTAAAGACATGGATCACCTTTTATTAGATAACCATCAATGAGTATGTTACGTGTAATTATTTGACTATTCAAAGGGGATTCACAGCAAACTTTCATCATGGTATCATTTGCTCCCTGTAATGTAAGATGTAACACAAACAGGTATTATTTGAAAGTGTCTAAAATGACAAGGGTGGCTGCTTCTAAATGTTTCATAATCCAATGTCAATACATTCAATTCTAATAACTATTGTCACGTTTGTGAGATTGTTCAACTTTCCAGAGGGCAAAATTTGAAGACAGCAAGATTGAAGGTAAATGCTAATCCGGTGGCGCCATGCTGGACTAGCAGTCGCACCATTTAGCTCCGCTGCTGAAAATTCGCGATTTTTCATGTTAAAATCGTGTCTGGAGGTCGGGACCGATTCAAAAACTTACCGGAGCCCCTGGACATCGTGCTGATGACGTCATCAGTAAACGCTGTGAATTAAATGGAGGTTAAAGGCTTTTAAATCAAAAAAACATCTCCAGCTCAGAGCCCTCAGAGAACAGCCTCAAAACACCTGCTGAAAAGCCAGAAACCTGAAGAACTGACCTCTGAAGTGGTTTCTGTAATGGCTACAAGATCCAAGACTGAGATGGCTACTATGGAGAAAAATGAACTTGAGGAGATAAAGAATTTGGTAAGAGAACTGAGAAAGGATATTGAGGCTGGAAATTTAAAAATGATGGAAAATATGAATGCAAAAATGATGGAAAATATGTCGAACATCAATGCTGGCAATCAAAAAGTTATTGATTGCATTGGCATTTTAAAAAAAACGAATTGATGATGTACAAGAAGAGCTAACGGGGAGAATTGATAAAGTGGAAGAAGATTCCACGAAGAAGTTTGAGGCTGTGCATGAAACTGTTTCTTCATATGTAACTGCAATGAAAGTCATGGAAACAGCTGTTGCACAAATGTCTGAAGATATGTAGGGAATGAAGACAGAACTAGACAGCCTCAAGAGTCATGTGGCGAAAGTCTCGGATAAATGCCTCGATCTCGAAGCTCGCTCACGACACCAAAATTTAAGAGTACTGGGAGTAACAGAGGGAGCAGAGGGAAACAACCCCCGTGAGTTTACTGCCAACTTAATCAAATATGTACTCAATTTACCCGTGGAACCGAAAATTGAAGTGGCACATCGAGTACCCAGATTTAAGCCAAGATCACAAGCAGATCCAGCCCACCCATGACAGATCATAGTCAAACTTCGGGACATTTCAGCACTGGAAGAGCTGATGAAAAAAAATCAGACACGGAGTGAAGATGACGTTTGGAAACGACTCTATCAAACTTTTTCGGGATTATCCCTATGAGATCGTGCAAAAGAGAAAACAGTTCTCACAGACAAGACAGATTCTCCAAGGAGTTCAAGATGTCAGATATGGCGTTTTTTATCCAGCCAGGATGCGAATTACTTTCAAGGGAAAGGAGAAATCATTCACTAATCCGGACTCAGCGTTTAAATATGCCCAAGAGATTGTGGCAGAAAGAGAGGATTAATGAATGCAGCAGGACGGTATGGACAAATCATTTCTCTTAATTAGTTCACAGAGAATGCCCGAAGATAAGGGAAGAAACATCATTTTCTAAAAGTCTAAAATGGAGGAGTATCTCCACGTGCGCTAGTCTAGACACCTTATCTCCCTCGGACGCTTTGGAATTTAACTCAAGGACACTCTTTGTTCAAAATGAAGGAAAGACTGATTAACAACGGAGAGACGAACAGGAGAGCCGAATGTGGAAAACATCACAAGGACAAATGGCGGTTTAAGATCTTAAAATAGTTTCACAAAACATAGAGAATTAACTAAGAGTAACAAAGGGAGCGGAGCTAATTGCATAACATCAACATCGGAAGTCGAATTGATGTCAAACCTCACAGACGTGTGAACCACTCATTACAGTGTCGACTACTCTAGACACTGTAATTTCACTTGTTCAATTTCTTTTTTATCACAATATGTCACAACTATGTTTTTTTTTTTAAGGACAATCGCAAAAAGGATCTACCAAAGGAAGTCAGTAACATAAACATTCCCCAAATATCCAGAGTCCTGAGGTGTGGATGAACCATAATAATTAAGGGTATTAAAATCAGTGAAAATGCACGACAATAAACAAAAGAAAATGTGAGGAATCACATTCTGTAGCTGGAACATAAGGGGTATTAATGAACCAATCAAAAGGGGCAAGATACTAGCTCAGTTGAAATCATACAACACGAACATTACTTTTTTACAAGAAACGCATCTTAAACATCAAGATCAGATGAGATTGAGGGCGAATTGGATAGGCCAAACATATCACTCTTCATACACCTCGAAATCCAGAGGTGCAATTATAATTCGCAAAGGAATACCATTTAAATCAAAGAACATTATATCAGATAAGGAAGGGAGATATCTTATAGTTACAGGTGAAATCCATGCTACGCAAATCACCTTGGTAAATATATATGCGCCCAATTTTGATAATCCTCAATTTTTCAATAAAATCTTGAATACAATCGCAGAGTTCAACTACCAAAATGTTATAATTGGAGGAGATTTCAACTGTGTTTTAGACCCGTACTTAGATAAATCAATGCAAAAACAAAGACGTGTTATGAAATCTAAAACTAGTGAACTCTTAAATACATACACAAAAAATACAAACATAACAGACGTTTGGAGGATCACGAATCTGACTGGAAGGGAATACTCACTTTATTCAACGGTACACAAAACATACTCACGTATAGATTATTTCCTAGTGGATACAAAACTAATCCCTTACACTATGAACCCTAAATATCACACCAATACGATTTCAGATCACTCCCCGCTAACTATCTTTTTAAAACTGGAAGGAATGTCTACGAATAAATCGTTCCGGAGGTTTAACTCGCAAATTTCAAAAGACCCACAAGGGAGTATATATCTAAAAAAAACAGATGGACTTATTTTTTGAGACAAATGATACACCAGACATACCGCCCACTTTACTATGGGAATCCTTCAAAGCATTTATTAGAGGAGTCATTATCTCATACCAAGCTTTTCAAAACAAAAATAATAAGAACGAACAAAGACAATTAGAAGAACAAATCAGACAACTAGATATAGATAATGCTAAAGATCCAACTATGGATAAACATAATAAAATATTAATATTGAAATTTAAACTAAATAAGTTATTATCCGAGAAAGTTATAAGACTATTCCAAATTACAAAACAGGAACACTTTGAATTCGGGGATAAACCCCACAAACTTCTGGCACGCCAACTGAAAAAACGGGAAAAAGACCACGCAATTTTAAAGATTTTACTTCGGAGTCACGTGAGGGACTCCATGAAGAAGCCCGCCCACAGCGCATGCGTGTCATATCGCAAACAACGCATGAACGAGTCGCACCTGGGGAGGACGTCCCCGTGAATGGGAGAACAAAAAGCCGACGAACGGCAGGCAAGTGACTCTGCATTTCTAACTTGTTTTAGGAATGGACAGAGTGCCTAGAAGAAAGTCGGTGAGGAAGGAGCAGCAAATGAGTCGGGAAGGAGCCGGGGACCTGCAGCAGCAGCAGCCGTTGCCACAGGTGTTATCCATGGAGGAACCTGTGGTGCCCGACTTGAGCCCCGCGCCGGCTAAATCGATTTCTCGACCGGGCGGGAAGGCAAAACGAAAGTCCCATCACCTTAATTCGGGTGGTGGGGACAGTCCTTACCAGTTCAGGGGAACTGATGAGCGGGCGGCAGGATAATATGGAGCGGCCGGGAGCGACCAGTGCAGGAAAGCAAGGGGACCGGCAGCGGGTACCGCGAGCGACTAGTGCCCGAGTGCACGGAAGTCGGTTGGAGCGGCCCGGTAAGCACCCGCGATCGACTAGCACCCGAGAGCGCGAAAGTCGGCTGGAGCGGCTGCTGGACGAAATTGTCCTAAGTGGCAGGCTCCGTGAGAGGGAGGATAGCCACAGTGGGCACTATGTAAGCCCCACAGCAGGTTCCCTTAAAGGGCTGCACGATATCTCAGACTCCTCTGAGGGGGATATTGAAAGTCTGATGAGCTCACAATCGGAGCAAGAGGTGGATTCGGCTTCTCCCATTGAAGGGAGGGAGCATAACTTACTGGATATGGTGGGACAGTATTTTCAGCAGGAGCAGACCGGCAAGGACCTCGAGGAAGGATGGCTGCAAGTATCGAATACATGTCCACACACCAGTTGCAGGCTAATGCGATGGCTGAAGTATTGGCAAGGCATTTACCACCTAGGAATTGTAATGCGCTGCATGTAGCCAGTGTTAACAAGTGTATTTGGAATCTTAAGGTCCAAAACGCCCTCAAGAGTCTCACAGCGGGGCTCACAGCTCTGGCCCGTTCCTTTGAGAATGTGGAAATGAATAGCGACCAAAAGGATGCATTAGCATTGCTGTGTAATGTGCAGTTTGAATTGAATAACTTAAGGAAGGGAGCTATTCAGCCGGTACTTGACCCTAAATTCGCGGTCTTGTGCAAGCAGAGGGATGTTAAACCTCAAACGCTTCTATTTGGTGGAGACTTGCCTAAGCAGGTCAAGGAGTTGGATGAGGAGGCCAGGACTTTGGGGCTGATAAGGGCAGCGAAGGGGTACCTAGGTAGAAGGTATCAACCCTATGGGCGTCCTAGAAAGGGTGGCCAATTTAATACCACCAGGAATTGGAAAGAGAGGAGCCCACAGCTGCAACAGCGTCCTTTTTTAGGGTTTGGCCCGGGACGTCCGCAGTGGAAAATGCGGAAGCCAGTACATCAGCAGCCATCGTATACCCAACATCAAGGGCCTCCACATCAGCGCACCAAAACAAGAAAATAAATAAATTATCACCGATAACCATGGAGGTAGGTGAATCTGCGGCTCCGAAAGTTGTAGGGAGCACGGAGGTTGGAGGGGTATTGCAATTTCATTTGGAAGCATGGTGCAGTATAACTAAGGACAGATTTATACTTAGCAGTATTAAGGGATATCTCATAGAGTTTATACATGAACATAACCCTCCAGTACAACATACACCGGACAGGAAATATATACTTACTAAATTAGAACAAGCAAAAGCTGACATAGAAATAAAAAGATTATTTAATCAAGGAGTCATTGAACAAACCAAACCTGAAAAACAGGAGTTTGTATCCAACATATTTATTAGGAATAAGAAAGATGGGGGTTGTCGAGTTATTATTGATTTGTCAACACTTAATAATTTTGTGCAATATGTTCATTTTAAAATGGATACGTTTAGCACTGCTATAGACTTAGTGTCTAAAGGCTATTTTATGGCAAGTATTGACCTTAAGGATGCTTACTATACAATACCCATTAGATATAGACACAGGAGGTTTTTGAAATTTAATTGGATGGGACAGCTTTGGCAGTATAAGGCTTTGCCAAATGGGCTTACGTCAGCGCCCAGGTTGTTTACAAAAATTCTAAAACCAGCCTTGGCACTGCTGCGGCAACAAAATCATAGAGTAATGGCATATTTGGATGATATCCTTATAGTGGGGAAAACTTATGAATTGGCATGTCAGGCAGTGGAGGCCACCAAGCAATTGTTTCAACACCTGGGGTTTATTATCCATCCAATTAAGTCCAATTTAACACCATCAACTAATATGGATTACCTGGGGTTCACCATTAACTCAATTGATATGCTAGTGACTTTACCTCTAGGGAAAGCCACAGAAATACAAAGTGATTGTTTAGAGCTTATTAATACTGTTAAGCCATCCATTAGACGGGTAGCCAGAATGATTGGGAAAATTGTGGCTGCTTTTCCTGCCATACAATTTGGACCATTACATTACCAAAACTTACAGAGAGACAAAATTAGAGCACTTAAAAAGAATAGAGGCCATTTTGATAGGCCAATGGAGCTAACAATTGACGCTATAAAAGAACTACAATGGTGGGAACACAATGTTAAGTATGGCTCCAAACCAATAGTTATTGATAACCCGTCTATGGTATTACAAACAGATGCCAGTGCAATTGGTTGGGGTGCTACGGATACCATCTCGAGCTGTGGGGGAGGGAGATGGAATATTCAAGAAGCTAACCTACTAAACACCACGGGTATAAATTATTTGGAAATGCTGAGTGCATTTCATGGGCTAAAGTCTTTTTGCTCAGGAATGAGCCAGCAGCATGTTAGGTTGCAGATAGACAATACCACGGTGGTGGCATATATAAATCATATGGGTGGAAATATATCAATATCTTGTGACAAGTTGGCTAATTTAATTTGGCAATGGTGTATCCAAAGGGATATTTGGTTATCGGCTACGTACCTACCAGGGGTACTAAATTCAGTGGCGGACGCCAGGTCACGTAAATTTAATGAAAATACAGAATGGATGTTGAATAGAAAGGTCTTCGGGGAAATCATAGAAAAGTATGGAAGACCGGATATTGATCTTTTTGCATCCAGGTTAAATCACCAGTTACCAAGGTATGTATCATGGGAACCAGATCCTGGGGCAGAAGCTACAGACGCTTTTTCTCTGCACTGGGGGAAATGGTTCATATATGCATTTCCTCCTTTCTGCCTCATCAATCGGGTACTAAGGAAAATTCAACAGGATTCGGCATCTGGGATTCTCATAGTACCTGATTGGCCTACACAACCATGGTTCTCGGTGATACAGGATATGGTTTCGGAACCATGTATGCACTTGAAACATAGTAATAAGTTGCTGGTGCATCCAGTAACCCACGATAGCCATCCGTGTTATAAAAATATTAATTTGTTGGCTTGTAGACTTTGAAGGAACCTCTACGAGACATGGGGCTATCCAGTAGAACGGTGGATATGATTACTGCAGCCCAAAGAAGGTCAACACAAAAACAATACTTATGTCACATTAAAAAATGGATTAATTACTGTCGTTATAATCATCTGGACCACAGGGATAAGAATGTGCCGGCAGTGCTAGAGTTCCTCACCAGTCTGCACTACGAAGGACTTGGTTATAGCACTATTAATAGTGCGAGAAGTGCTTTATCTACCTTTTTGTGGCAAGGATCAGATCACCTGTCAGTGGGGTCTCATCCGCTGGTAATAAAATTGTTGAGAGGAATCTTTAACACCAGACCTCCTAAACCTAGATATACCCAGATCTGGGATGCAGGAGTGGTCCTCAACTTGCTTACAACTTGGTCGCCGGCCACAGCATTGACGCTGGACATGTTAACTCGGAAAATGGTTATGCTGATGGCGTTGGTTACAGCACAGAGGGTCCAGTCACTGCAAAAGTTGAGACTGGATAGTTTCTCTATGACGGCAGGACGGTTGGTCTTTGTTATACAGGAGTTGGTTAAACAGAACAGACCAGGATCAGCAGGACAAGTCCTTGAATTTCTGGCTTACCCGCAGGACGAACGTCTCTGTGTAATGAAACATATTTTATTGTATATTGAACGGACTAAGGCCGTTAGAGGCAAAGAAATGGGGCTGTTAATCAGCTATAGGAAACCTTATAAAAGGGTGTCTACTCAGACTATTTCTAGGTGGATTAAATATGGTTTAAATAAGGCAGGAGTGGACACTAATATTTTTAAATCTCACTCCACTAGGGCGGCAGCTACATCCGCAGCAAAACGCCTTGAGGTCTTGAGGTCTCCATGGACCAAATCCTCAGGACGGCAGGATGGTCGTCGGAGAGGACATTTCAAAGATTCTATAATAAACCACTTAGTGGTATAGAAACGTTTTCGGGGAAACTTTTAAGTTCCGTATTATAATTTATCCCTGAGGAATAAGGGTTATGATTTGATTTAATAAATATTATTTATTGTTACGTTATACAATTCGCATTAAGTTTCTGGTTTTTGAAATCATTAACAATTTTCTCCCAAACTACCAAGGCAGTTGTGAAGCATGGACTCGGATTTCCAGGGCGTGAGGTCACAGAGCTTTGAAATCTTCATGGAGTCCCTCACGTGACTCCGAAGTAAAATAGTAAGATTAAACGAGAACTTACCAGTTTGAAGTTTGATCTGTATTTTATGAGGAGGAACGTTGAGGGAATACATGCCCTCCGCTCCCACCCTCATAGGGTCATATCTGGAGCTGGTATCTCTTTGTAATCTTGCTATTTTAGGTCAATATTGGGTATCTGTGACCTCACACCACTGCTTTGAAGGATGACACGCATGCGCTGTGGGCAGGCTTCTTCATGTATTCCCTCAACGTTCCTCCTCATAAAATACAGATCAAACTTCAAACTGGTAAGTTCTCGTTTAATCTTACTATTAAATCAGATAGAGGGGAATTATTAACACTACCCAATGATATCAATAAAAGATTCGCTCAATTTTACCAGAATTTATACACATCCAAAACGCTAACAGATAATAATAAAGTTTCAAAGTTCTTGGACAATTGTAATCTTCCAAAACTAGAATTGAAGGAACAAGAGGAACTGGGAGCACAAATTACATCTAAGGAGATAGAAGACACAATAAACACACTAAAGAATGGAAAAACACCAGGACCAGACGGATTCAGTAACGAATTTTATAAATGTTTTTACGACATAATTACACCACGTTTACAGAAAATGTATACATACGCTTTTAAAGAACAAATCCTACCTGAAACACTAGCAGAATCAACGATTACATTAATACTTAAAAAAGATAAAGACATAGAAGAACCAGGCTCATATAGAGCTATTGCACTGTTAAATACGGATCAAAAAATATTAGCGAAAACACTAGCTAGAAGACTAAGTAAATATGTTAGTAAATTAATAAACGAGGATCAAACGGGATTTATACCCAAGAGACACTCATTTAATAACCTGAGATAATCTGCTTAACATAATGCATTCACACAAACCTCAAGAACAAGAGTTATCAATCATTTCATTGGACATAGAAAAAGCATTTGATCAAGTAGAATGGGATTATATGATTAAAGTACTGCAAAAAATTCAAATGGGAGAGAACTTCATCGCATAGATAAAATTATTATATAACAAACCTACGGCTAGAAAATTAACTAATAATATACTATCTATGAAATTCCAATATCAAGGGGCAATAGACAAGGATGTTCATTATCACCGCTGTTATTTGCTCTGGTAATTGAACCTTTAGCTGAAATAATCCGAACACACCCGGATATTTACGGTTATAATACAAAATATTCAAATACCATAATATCTTTATATGCAGACGAAACCCCAAATTAGTATACCAAACATACTAAATCTAATTGAGGACTTTGGATCTTTCTCAGGATCTTTCTCAGGATACAGAATAAACTGGAACAAAAGTGAAATTATGTCGATAAAACTGAAAGACTCAACACATCTCTTAAAATTCCCCTTTAAAATAGCCACAGAAAAATTTAAATATTTGGGAATTGAAATCACTAGAAACTATCATGTTATGAAATGGTATGAAATATTTAATGGTATGAAATATTTAAATGGTATGAAATATTTGATATTTTTTCAAAATTGATCAAAATAAAACTGGTACCAAAACCAGAATGGATTATCTTCGGAATATCGGAAGGTAACGCTGAATTAAACATGTTTCAGAAGAATTTATTTAATTACGGGCTAATAATGGGAAAAAAGCTTATACTTAAATTCTGGAAAAATGCGCCGACACCAACAATAAAAATGTGGATATCAAATATGTTTGAAACATTACATCTGGAAGAGATGAGATTCCTCCTAGCAGGTAAAGCAGACCAATTCCAAAAGACGTGGTCTATGTTTCTGGACCTATTACAAGTATGAGGTGCAATAGTAATTAAAAAAAAACAAATATATAAATAAGTGGTATCAGGACCTGGTAATGGGAGGTAAAACAACAAAAACAGACTTGGTTGGTAGTCACCTTTCTGCGGAGTTTAATGTTATAATAGAGCGATTGTTTCTATTTTCTCTTTCTTTCTTTTCTAGGGTCTATTTTCTCACTTTACTTCCTTCTCTAACTTCTTTCCTAAGGGGCTTTCTTTTCCCAACACTCTTGCACTTCACGACTCTCTTGCACTTTCTTTACTTTCCTTACTTCTACCTTTTTCTTAAAGCTCAAAAAAAATGAAGCGGTACAAAAAATGTATTAAGATATATGTGTTGTGTAGGATTTGTAATTTACCGTACTTCTAATAAAAATAAAATTTAAAAAAAAAAAAAAAAAAAAAGAAACTATCATGTTATGTTTAATGCCAATTATAGTCCCTTACTTAAGAAACTAAAGTCTAATCAAATTCTGTAAAACGCTCCCGATGTCTTTAATAGGTCGAATAAATGCTATAAAAATGCTCTTTCTACCACAAATCCTATATCTATTTCAATCAATACCTATATATCTTCCAAAAAAGTTTTTCAAAAAACTGGACTCAGACATTACAAATTTTATATGGGGCTATAAATCCCACAGAATACAAAGAACACACCTTAGTAAACCCAAAGAGCTGGGTGGTCTAGCGCTCCCTAACTTTATGTACTATAATTGGGCAGTAAATATTAAAAATATGATTCACCTGCTGGACAATTCTACCCAGCAGGTGGACTGGATTGTAATGGAGAGAGAGGACTGCTCTCCGTGTAATATAGGAGCGACTCTCCTTTCACCAATGAATCTCAATGACAAAAATTACAATAGAAATCCAATTATACATAGCGCAATTAGAACTTGGAAACAAATAAAACAGAATCTAAAATTAAGAAATCTATCTCTTTTAATGCCAATAGTCAATAATCCATCATTTAAACCTTGTACTATAGATAAATAATTTACACAATGGGAAAGAATAGGAATCAAACGCTCGGAGACTTGTATGAATTCGGAAAATTATTATCATTTCAACAATTACAACTGAAATATAATTTGAGAAATAATTAATATTTTAAATATCTTCAATTGTGTGACTATCTGAAAAAATACACAAAAGACTATCATAACATGTCTCCAGACTTACTGGACGAAGCAATGAAGACAAAGGCCGAATCAACAAACCTAATATCATACTTATACAACACTATTTTAAATATAGAAATACCTACAACTGATGGTATTAGAAGAGACTGGGAACAAGAACTAGCTATAAAATTTTCAAAAGAGAGCTGGGATAAACACTTACTATATGTGCATAAATGCTCGATCAACGTGCGACATAGAAACATAGAAACATAGAAATTAGGTGCAGGAGTAGGCCATTCGGCCTTTTCGAGCCTGCACCGCCATTCAATATGATCATGGCTGATCATCCAACTCAGTATCCCGTACCTGCCATCTCTCCATACCCCCTGATCCTCTTAGCCACAAGGGCCACATCTAACTCCCTCTTAAATATAGCCAATGAACTGGCCTCAACTACCCTCTGTGGCAGAGAGTTCCAGAGATTCACCACTCTCTGTGTGAAAATAGTCTAATTCATACTCATACTCTAATTCAATTCAAAACATGACATAGACTATACTATTCAAAAACAAAAATAAATAAACTTTTCCCTAATGTCTCACCCATTTGTGATAAATGTAAGTCTCATGAAGCTACCATAGCACACTCTTTTGTTTTTTGTATAAAAATCCAAAAATTATGGAACAAAATATTTGAAATCTTCACAAAACTATTTAAAATAAAACTCATACCAAAAGCAGAATGGATTATTTTTGGAATAACGGAAGATAGCCCTGAACTAAACGCGTTTTAAAAGAATTTACTTAATTACGGGCTAATAATGGGAAAAAAGCTTATACTCAAATTCTAGAAAAATGCTCCTATACCAACAATAGAAATGTGGATTTCAAACATGTTCGAAACATTGCATCTGGAAGAGATGAGACTCCTCCTAGCAGGCAAAGCAGACCACTTCCAAAAGACGTGGTCTGCATTTATGGACTTATTACAAGCATAAGGTGCAATAGTAATTAAAAAAATAAATGGTGCCAGGATCTGGTAACGGGAGGTGAAAATACAGTTGGTATATCCCTTTTTGCGGAGTTTTTTTATTTTTATAATAGAGTGATTGTTACTCTTTCTTTCTTTCTTTTCTAGGGTCTATTTCTTAACTTTCTTCTCTAACTCCTTTTCTAATGGGCTTTCTTTTCCCAACACATTCCTGCACCTTCACGACTCTTTCTCATTTTCCTTACTTCTTTTATTTCTATATTTTTTATAGTTCAAAAAATGAAGGGGAACAACAAATGTAATGAGATATATGTGGTATGTATTACTGCAACTTATTGTTCTTCTAATAAAAATTAAATAAAAATAAATAAATAAAAATGCTAATTCCTCCTCCCCCCAGTGTATTTCCGCTGCGAATATTTAAATAGTTAAACCTGATGAATACTCTGATGATAATCCCAGAAGAAATGTAGAATAATTACAAAAAAAACTGCATTCAGTTTATCATAAACTGCTTTTGCTTCACAGAATACAATATCATAAAGAGTGTAGATTGATGATGCATGTGAACCAATCACACATAAGCCAGCATCACTAACTCCACCCCACTATAACACTTACACTAACACTCGTTTCCGGCAATGCCAGTCTGAGCAGCTAGGATGTACTGACAAGTTTCAGTGCTGATTAAAGATGTGTTTAAATCATACACTGTCTCTGATGCTTGTTTACAAAGGGGAGAATGAATGTTTGTTTTAAGTATGGTATGTTCAATAATTGTCGAAGGTCAACATTTATCTTAAAGCTATCACCTTCCCCTTTCACAGAACCATAGTTATTCCCTTATTCATGACATGTGTTTAAGAAATAGCTACATTCTGGGTTAAGGAAAAATTTCCAAATAAAAAAGGTGTTTCTAATTAATTTTGACATACTGTAAGCAATAAACAATGTGCTGGAGGAAGGAGCTGCAGAGGCTGGTTTACACCAATGATAGACACAAAATGCTGGAGTAACTCTGCGGGACAGGCAACATCTTTGGCGAGAAGTAATGGGTGACATTTCTGGGTGAGACCCTTCTTCAGACTCTCAAGCTGAAACAACACTATTTGTTTCTCTCCAGAGATGCTGCTTGTTCCGATCTAGTTTGCAATTGCATTACCATTGCTATTACCAGGACTATGCTCACCCCATTCAAACTTCGCCAGTCTCCTAATTCCTCAGTACAACTCATCCTGAAGCCAGGCTTTGAATAATGCACGGGAGACTAAATATACCTGCTTGGGTGGCATGGACTTGGCATTGGCGCGACAAAATGACCAAAACAATTAGAACGTTTGTATCAGGTTTCAAGTGGAATTATGCTAGAACCCGCGGGCAAAGCAAGAAACAGTAAAGCACTTTGAATATTTTGCCTGAAGAATCCTTGATGATTTTGTATGTGGGAGATCGTGTGTCTCAGGAATCTGATTGTGTTTTTTTTTTAAAGATGTAACAAAAACATTCAGGGCAGGGTGTAGATGTTGTACATTTGGCTTTCAGCAAGGCAGTCAATAAGATTCAACATGGTAGGCTGCTCTGGAAAGTTTGATCACCTGGGATCCAAGGAGAGGTAGATGACTGGATAGAAACTTGGCTTCATGGAGGGAAGTAGAAGGTTGTTTATCAGACTGAAGGCCTGTGACCAATGACGTGCTTCAGGGGTCATGGCTGGGCAAATTGGTCAGGTGACAATTGGGAGGTTATGTTACAGCTTTACAAGACATTGTTGAGGCCATATTTGGAGTATAGTGTTCAGTTTTGGTCAAGCTGTTGGAAAGATGTTAAGCTGAAAAGGGTGCAGAGAATATTTACAAGGATGTTCCCAGGACGAGGGCCTGGGTTGTAGGGAGAGGTTGAGCAGGCTAGGACTTTATTCCTTGGAGTGCAGGAGGATGAAGGGTGAACTTACAAAGATATATAAGATCATGAACGGAATAGATAGGGTAAATGCACAGTATTTTCTGCCCAGAGAAGGGGAATCGAGAACCAAAATGGCACATAGAAACATAGAAAATAGGTGCAGGAGTAGGCCATTTGGCCCTTCGAGCCTGCACCGCCATTCAATATGATCATGGCTGATCATCCAACTCAGTATCCTGTACCTGCCTTCTCTCCATACCCCCTGATCCCTTTAGCCACAAGGGCCACATCTAACTCCCTCTTAAAAATAGCCAATGAACTGGCCTCAACTACCTTCTGTGGCAGAGAATTCCAGAGATTCACCACTCTCTGTGTGAAAAAATGTTTTTCTCATCTCGGTCCTAAAAGATTTCCACCTTATCCTTAAACCGTGACCCCTTGTTCTGGACTTCCCCAACATCGGGAACAATCTTCCTGCATCTAGCCTGTCCAACCCCTTAAGAATTTTGTAAGTTTCTATGAGGTCCCCCCTCAATCTTCTAAATTCTAGCGAGTACAAGCCGAGTCTATCCAGTCTTTCTTCATATGAAAGTCCTGACTTCCCAGGAATCATTTTGGTGAACCTTCTCTGTACTCCTTCTATGGCAAGAATGTCTTTCCTCAGATTAGGAGACCAAAACTGTACGCAATACTCTAGGTGTGGTCTCAGGCTTGAAGAGCTGTGGTCTGACAAACCCTGGCAATAAGGTGAGCAGAAGACAAACACTATAAAATCAATGATGTCAACGTGAAGTGCTGGCCAAAATGTATTATTTGATGAGATTCGCATGCATCTAACCACAAAGACTGAAATGTTTTAAATCAAGGACACATACCCACAAGAGTAAATGGCATAGTAACAATTCACAAGTCAAATGCTTAGAAGTCAAAGAATATATGTACCTCCTATAACAAGGACAATAAATCCATACATGAAATCCTTCCCTTTCAATTATTCCCCTTACTGTTATGGGCTCTTGTCTTCCTCATGCCATCTGTTGGGCACAAACCTTCTGCTCTCCTCCTGAATTTTGGAGAGATTATTTTCCTCCTCCCCATGCTATTTCTGTTGGGGTGGCTTAATGGAGGAAACAATCCTCTGTTGTCAGAACTGAACATGTTAACAAATGAAGACAAGGAAACCTTTGAGATTTTGTTTCTCTGAAAGGAAGTTGGTGCTGAATATTTATCGTATGATTTTGATGGAGTATAGATGTATCTGCAATGTATTCCTAATAGAAGTTTATTTTCCAATAGCTAAATGTTAGCCAATGGCCTACAGTTTCTCCACTATGAGAATATCTTTTGCTTACTTAAGACCACAAAAAACAATTTTGTATAGACAATAGGTGCATGAGTAGGCCATTAAGTCCTTCGAGCCAGCGCCGCCATTCACTGTGATCATGGCTGAATATCCACAATCAGTACCCCATTCCTGCCTTCTCCCCATATCCCTTCGCTATCTTTAAGAGCTCTATCAATCTCTCTGGTGAAAGCATCCAGAGAATTGGCCTCCATTGCCCTTTGAGGTAGAGAATGCCACAGATTCACAACTCTCTGGGTGAAGAAGGTTTTCCTCATCTCCGTTCTAAATGGCCCACCACTTATTGTTAAATTGTTGCCTCTTGTTCTGGACTCCCCCAACATTTGGAACATGTTTCCTGCCTCCAGCGTGTCCAATCCATTAATAATCTTATATGTTTCAATAAGATCCCCTCTCATCCTTCTAAATTCCAGTGTAAGCCCAGTCGCTCCATTCTATCAACGGTGAATTCTGAGATTTTAAGCAGGTCAAGCAAGGGGTCACAGTTTAAGAATAAGGAGTAAGTGGGGCCACAGTTTAAGAATCTATATTACTGAAAGTCTGTTCTTGATGGGTTTTGGCCATCTGTGCTGCGATTTCCAAGAGAACGGCACCATCTACGGCCGTTATTTTTGGCCACCTTGCTCAGAGTCCCCCTCCGCCACATGTGCCCCAAGGATTTTTCCCGTTGATTAAAAATGACAGAGATATTAATGTTTTTACAAAATTCCCCATTCTCTCTGCTGCCCCCGCTGGCGGCAGTGGGGAGGGACTATAAAACCAGGAAGTGGTGTGCCACACAGACTCTTCAAGATGGAGGAAGGCAGAGGGTCATGTTTCTCTGAGCTGTGAATAACACTGAATAAATGTCTACACAAATGTAAGTGCCCTTAGTGGTTCTAAAATGCTTGCAGAATGTGTCCATTGGTTCTAAAAGGGGGGTTTATAAAATCCGGAAATGTGGGTGTGGCTCAGGCTCTGCAAGATGGAGGAGGGAGAGGTCATGATTCGCTGTGCTTCTGACTTGCAAAAAGAGTCTATTTTATTGCTTCTAAAGCTTGCAAAAAAAAGTCTATTGCTTCGAAAGCTTGCAAAAAATGTCTCGGTTCTAAAGCTTGCAAAAATAGTGTCTCGATTGGTTCTAAAGCTTGCAAAAAAATCAAATGTTTCTAAAATGGTTCATACTAGCGCTCCAGAAAAAGCGCCCCCCCCCCCCCTCCTCCCTCCCTCCCCTCCCTCCCGCTCCCCTCCTCCCCCTCCCCTGGTTGGCTTGGCTTGGGTGTGTCTTGAAATTGAAAGGCATTATTCAAATGGTGGCATGAAGTTGAAAGGCACTAACTGCAAATGGTGGCTTGGGAGCATTGGCTTGAAGTTGAAAGGCCCTACTGACTGCAAATGGTGGCTTGGTTGCTTTGGCTGGAAGTTGAAATACACTACTTATGGCTTGGTTGCTTTGGTTTGAAGTTGACAGGCATTATTACTGCAAATGGTGGCTTGGTTGCTTTGCCTTGAAGTTGAAAGGCACTATTACTGCTTGGCTTGAAGTTGAAAGCTTACTGCCTAGCTTGAAATACTGCAAATGGTGGCTTGGTTGCTTTGGCTTGAAGTAGAAAAGGCACTACTTACTGCTAATGGTAGCATGGAGTTGAAAGGCACTATTACTGCAAATGGTGGCTTGGTTGCTTTGGCTTGAAGTTGAAAGTCACTACTTACTGCAAATGGTGGCTTGGTTGCTTTGGCTTGAAGTTGAAAGGCACCTCTTACTGCAAATGGTGGCTTGGATGCAATGGCTTGAAGATAAAAGGCATTACTTACTGCAAATGGTGGCGTGGGTGCATTGGCTTGAAGTTGAAAGGCACCACTTACTGCAAGTTGTAGCATGAAGTTGTAAGGCACTACCTACTGCAAATGGTAGCTTGGGTGCTTTGGCTTGAGGTTAAAAGGCACTACTGTAAATGCACTTACTTCCTGTTTGCACTGTATATTGATTTTAGATAAAACGCTACCACTTACGGCTGTGATTTTTGGCCATCTTACTCGGTCTCCATCCGCTGAGCAGATGTAGAGAATTTTTCCCATCAATGAAAAATAAAAGTGTTATTAGTTTTTAAAAAAATGTTGAGAATCTCTCTCCTGTCAATCACTCCATGACAGCCACACCTTTTCTGGTGGGGGTGGGGACTCTGAGCAAGGTGGCCAAAAATAACGGCCGTAGATGGTGCCGTTCTCTTGGAAATCGCAGCACAGATGGCCAAAACCGATCAAGAACAGACTTTTAGTAATATAGATTATAAAATCCGGAAATGTGGGTGTGGCTCAGGCTCTGCAAGATGGAGGAGGGAGAGGTCATGACTCGCTGTCTTTAGTGGCTTTGCACCCTACTTCAAATGGTATGAAACTGCACTTGAATTTGGTGGCCTTGCACCCTGCTTGAAATAGAATTTCAGGGATTAGCCGTGTGTCAACTACCAGCCCACCAGCTGTGAGTGAGAGAGTTGCCAGCACAACAGGCTTGATTGACTGAGACGCTGGCCCAAGAACCCATTTGGCGCACAAATTGCATACTAGCCCTCTGGAAACCAGTCCCTTTATCCCCCAACACCCATACTAGCGCTCCAGAAAGCCCCCCCCCCCCCGCCCCCCCAACTGGCCACCAATATTAGAATTGGTGGAGAGGTGGAATATTGCGATGGATGACCAGCCCTCCTGTGTGATGCTGGGACCCAACGGGTCCCACTTATTCTAGTAACTAATAAAAGGGGCCACAGTTTAAGAATAAGGAGTAAGCCATTTAGAACGGAGACGAGGAAACACTTTTTCTCACAGAGAGTGGTGAGTCTGTGAAATTCTCTGCCTCAGAGGGTGGTGGAGGCAGGTTCTCTGGATGCTTTCAAGAGAGAGCTAGATTGGGCTCTTAAAAATAGCAAGTCAGGGGATATGGGGAGGACTCAGGAACGGGGTGCTGATTGGGGATGATCAGCCATGATCACATTGAATGGCGGTGCTGGCTCGAAGGGCCAAATGGCCGACTCCTGCACCTATTGTTTATTGTCTATTGTCAAGGGGAGCATAATTTCCATCATTTACAAAAGTTTCAAATTAACTTGTAGCTATACAGAAGACCATTCAGCTGATTGGATTATTGTAAGCACCTGGAGAACAATCCTACTCCATCTGGTTCCATCTTCTCAATATCCCCTCCCCATCTGATTCTATCTCCCACCCAATCCTTTCCCACCCACCATCCGCTCCCCCATCTTGTTCCACCTGACTACTCGAGCCAATTTCCAACCCCCTTTGCACTGCAATATCCTGGCAATCTATTGCCTTCCCCCATCAGTCCTGATGTAGAGTCCCAAACATAAATATTTTGTCTCTGTTGCTTGACCATCTGAGTTCTGTTTTGAACTGAACAGTTGTTCTGCAAAGTATCCCACTCTTCCCACAACAATCCTCGGCAAATTAAGCACAAATATAAATATAGGGGTGTAAATTTGGAATGTTTGTCTTTGAGGTCAGCTTGGGTATAAAATTAGAATCCAACCTGACCACAACCACTCTGAAGCTGACTCCAGTCCAAGGACTTCAGTGCTTTTGCTACACTTGACTTGACCTGACCACAACTTTAAATATAAGTCTCATTCATTTGATCTGTTTGAGGATGAAATGTCAAGATTAGAGGACACATGCAGCAAGATTAACCATTTAATCTGAACTGGATAATGCCCTGGTCCAGTCCAGAACTAGTGTCCAACAGGAATGTTTTATCAGAGTATACACCTAACTGAACTCCAAAACGTATCTTGTTTATGCTGGACTGTGTTGGGTCAGGCTTAAACCTATGGGGAAGCCAGGAAGCCAGAAAATATATATAATGGGTGATGCATTCAGGGTAAGTAGGCTTTTAACATTATATTTGCAAGTAATCATTCTGCCCTGATACTTTTTTTAATTTTCACTCCAGCTGCAACATATTACTCACTTTTTCTTAATCCAATCTCTCTACTTGGGTCCTTATTTTGCTTTGTGCAACTGATTTAAATCTAATCATATTTCCATCAGGGTTTAGTTTCTCCAAGGTAGGAATTTATCCTCAGCTACTTGCATTAAACACACAATGTAGCAAGTCCTTCTGGAATTCAAGAGAACCACTAGAGACTGCTGAGGCTGGATGCTGGAGTCCCAAATGATCTGCTGGAGGAACTCAGTGGGTTGAGAAGAATCTGTGAGCTGTGTAGGGAAAGGAATGACAAAAAACCTGATGTGTGACTTGAAACATCATATTCCTTTCCTCTTGAAGGAAGGTGCTAATCGACCTACTGAGTTCCTCCAGCGGATTGATTGTTGCTTCAAAATTCAATTCCAAAACAATTTGATTTTGGAAACTGAATGCTATGATCAACTGTTACAATACTTCTTAAAAAGCACCTGTTAATCAGTTAATTTTGAATGCCCATCGAGGATTCTTCAGTCCAAATATTCAAAGTGCTTTTCTGTTTCTTGCCTTGCCCATGGGTTCTAGCATAGTTCCACTCAAAACCTGATACAAACGTTATAGTTGTTTTGGTCATTTTGTCGCACCAATACCAAGTCCATGCCACCCAAGCAGGTATATTTAGTCTCACGTACATTATTCAAAGCCTGGCTTCAAGATGAGTTGTACTGAGGAATTAGGAGACTGGCGAAGTTGGAATGGGGTGAGTATAGCCCTGGTAATAGCAATGGTAATGCAATTGCGAACTAGATCGAGATGCGATGGATGTCAGAGCTTTGCACTCAGCCCATTGCAGAAGCAATTCTAGATCAGGACTGAAAAGAGAGGGAACAACATTAGGAGGTGGACATTTTCATTCTAGCATACGGTGAGGTGGTCAGGGTGGAAGTAAAGGACCAACTTTGCAGGGGTTTGTACTGTCCTGAGAAGACCAAGTTACCTAGGCGTGTCTGACAATGGTTACTCTTGTGATTTGACTTCTCACTCAGTGCTTTAAATGGAACATCATAGGCGACATTCCCTTTTCATCGGATGCAGAAGTAATGTTGAGGATACAAAGTTGACTCATGGCTGGAAGTGCCCAGTTCAGTTTTTAGAGTAAAGTGAAATAACCCGGACATTTTAAGATCTCATTTCAGGGGGGAAATATGATTTTCAGTTGTACAACAGGTTAATGGCACAGCATCATGGAAGTGAATATCTCTGCATCTTTTTGAACTCTTATCAAACTTCAGTACCCACAATCTGTGACTAGGTGGCAGTGTTCTCTGTCGATTTAAACTACTTATGTGTAGGAAAGAACTGCAGATGTTGGTTTAAACCAAAGATAGACACAAAAAGCTGTAGTAACTCAGCGGGACAGGCAGCATCTCTGGAGAGAAGGAATGGGTGATGTTTTGGGTAATGACCCTTCAGATTTAAACTACATGATGCCTCCTATTTACCGTCAGCTTTAACACAAAAGGTGACTGAAGGAAGAATTCTCACCTTCTGCTTTGAGGAAGGTAGTAAACAAATGTGCCTTTACAAAATGACTAGTGTTAGCAGCCAACCAAAAGACAGATGTGTGAATGTCATAAAATCGTAGCAATGAAGCAACACAGAAGGAAATGGGCCAAATAGTGGCACACACACTATTTGGCCCATTGACTGTGCAGGAACATTACAGAAATAATCCTATTTTTCACATTTCTTTCTTCATAGGCTTAAATTATTGTCTCCCAAATGCTCATTAAATTTCCTCTTAAAATGGCTGATTGAGAGTGTTTCCATCATCTTTACAGTCCCTAGGTTCCAGATCATAACCATTTTCTGTGCAAGGGGGGAAGAAATGTCTCTTCCTATCCCATTCTTCACCCAAAATGTTATAATATGCCTTTCGTTCTTTGTGAATTCCAGATTCACAATCTTCTTCATTCTCAGAAGTAGCTGAAAGGTCATCTCTTCATGCATCACAGAAGGGGAATTCCTGTCTACAAATGAGGTACAAGTGTGTCAATTGAATATCATGCAATCCAAGGGGAATATCATGTAAAGTGAATGTGGCTAATGGAATGGCTAGCACTGTGTGCTTGTTTAGTCTGAGATTTTCTGTGTGAGGATACACCAGAGCATTTGAAGTATTAGGTATGAGCCCTGGTTGAATGGTGGTCAGAATGGTGAGTTAAATAGTGCCTAAGGCTAGGGGTATAATCAGCACTCAAGTTCAGCTCAAGCTATATTCTCAAACAACCTGCTTGTGTCAATGTGTGCCACTTCTTGTGCAACTGCTCAAAGCTTTGCCGCTTGTGTTGACCTCCAGAGCTATCTATATTCTCTGCATTCAACCAGAGGGAGCCATGGCTTCATGCAGATATGGGATACCTCCTCTCATTTCCACTAGAGTGAGCTCAAAGCTCAGAACATGCACTGTCCTGTTTTGTGCTTAGATCCCATTCAAATGCTAAATGGTTGGAGCAATAGTTGGAGCTGAAAATACACATTGTAGCGGCCTGGACAAGGTCAGGAAAAGGCGAGATGTCAGGCTGGTTCAACACTAGTTTTTAATGTCACAGCGAGAACACACACACCCCCGAGCAGGACCTCGGGGAATCCCATGGCAGAACAACGCCCCTGTCCCTCAATAGCCGAGGGGGATGACCCAAGGAGTTGCCTAACCCCCAGGGACTGCCACAGGACCCCCCCCCCCCAAGAACCCGAGGTACAAAATGGACAGGAGGGTGTACATGGCGGCCAGCCCTGGTGCACACCATGCCCGGCACAGGAACAAGCAACTGACCAACATGTGCAGGGGACGTAGTAGCCAGTGGAGGAGGTACCCTAGAAGGAGAGCGCCCTCGCTTACGGGGCCGCGCTACCAGCACCGGCCGATCAATGTCAATATGTGCCGGCTTCAGCCATGCAACCGAAATTCTCATGCCGACCCCTCATGGCCAGGACCAATGTAGATGAGCCATGCTCTAGGACTCGGAAGGGACCCTCGTACGGCCGCTGGAGGGGTGTCCGATGAGCATCCCTGCGCAGGTAGATGAACCGGCAGTTCTCCAGAGCAGAGGGAACGTGCGGACGGAAGGACCCATGATGTGCCAGCTTGCCCACCATCTGCCGAAGACGTTGCAGAGCATCCGGAGGCTGCTCCACCTGGCCCCGTGCTGGTGGGATGAACTCCCCGGGCAACGTCAACGCAGAGCCATACAGTAACTCGGCGGTGGATGAGGCCAAGTCCTCCTTGGGTGCGGTGTGAATCCCCAGCAAAACACACGGGAGAGCGCCCACCCAGTCCGGATCATTGAGCCGTGCCTTCAGAGCATCCTTGAGTTGGCAGTGAAACCGCTCCACCAGTCCGTTCGCCTGCGAATGATATGCCATTGTGTGGTGCAGGCGAACCCCCAGGAGGCGTGCCATGGCTGACCACAGTTCCGATGTGGACTGAGGCCCCCGGTCGGATGTTATGTCCAGTGGCACACTGAACTGGGCGATCCAGTGTGCCACCAAGGCTCGAGCACAAGTGGCCTTGAGGAATCAGGCAGTGGAATGGCTTCAGGCCACCGCGTGAAGTGGTCCACGACGGTGAAGAGATAGGTCATGCCCCTGGATGGCTGCAGTGGCCCCACAATATCCACATGAATGTGGTCGAACCACTGAGGGATGGTGAACGCAGGTGCGTGCCCAATGTCCAACCGCCTTCCACAGCCCGTGCTACATGAAGCGGGAGGCTACCAGGGCCGTTGTTGCGCTGATGGAGGGATGGGCAAGTCCATGGAGCACCTCAAACACTCTGCGCCGACAGGCGATGGGGACGATGGGTCGCGGAACTCCAGTGGAAACATCGCACAGCAGCGTTGCGCCCCCAGGACCACAGACAGTGTTCTCCAACTGCAGGCCCGAAACTGCCATACAATAGGCGGCCATTTCCACGTCGAGTACTTGTGCGGCTGCCAGGCTGCAGGTCACGATAAGTCGTCGGCCACCCTGTTGTACTTGCTCTTGACGAAACAGATGGAGGTGGTGTACTCGGACACATACGCCAACTGCCTCTGCTGCCGGGCAGACCACGGGTCTGATACCTTGGCGAACGCTTGATCCGTAAATGCAGTAAAATACCTGCCCTCCAGGAAGTGGCGGAAATGGCGTACGGCAAGATACAGGGCAAGGAGCTAGCTCGCTGTAACGGCACTGAGCACCACTGAGATGCCTGCTGAAGAAGGCGAGTGGCCGCCAGCATCCGTCACCGAGCTGCTCCATCACCGCACCAACCGCAACCTCAGAAACATCCACCGTCAGGGCGGTCGGAGCGTCCTCTTGTGGGTGGACAAACATCGTGGCCCCAGCCAGTGCCTCCTTAGCCCTCTTGAATGCCGCTGTTGCTTCATCGGACCACTCATCCTCACCACGATGATTGGCAATCAAGTGGAAAAACGGATGCATAATTGTGGACGCTGCTGGCAAGAAACGGTGATAAAAGGTGACCATCCCCATGAATTTCTGTAGGCCCTTAACTGTGGTCAGACGAGGGAACCTGCGGACAGCATCCACCCTGGCCGGCAGAGGCAACACCCCTTGTGGAGTTACACAGTGGCCGAGGAAATTGTTGGCCGTCACCCCAAAACGGCACTTGGCATGTTGATGGACAAACCAAAATCGCGGAGGCGCTGACAAAGGTGAATGCTGTGGTCCTGCCACGAGCAACTGACCACGAGTATGTCATCCAAGTACACGATTACAAAGTCCAGGCCGCGGCACTCACAGTCCGCAAAGATAAGGAGTAAACGGGTCCTTTTCACATTGGCAGGCAGTGACTGGTGGGGTACTGCAAGGGTCAGTGATGGGACCCCAGCTATTTACAATATATATATTAATGATTTGGACGAGGGAATTGAATGCAACATCTCCAAGTTTGCGGATGACACGAAGCTGGGTGGCAGTGTTTAGCTGTGAGGAGGATGCTAGGAGGTTGCAAGGTGACTTGGATAGGCTGGGTGAGTGGGCAAATGCATGGCAGATGCGGTATAATGTGGATAAATGTGAGGTTATCCACTTTGGTGGCAAAACCAGGAAAGTAGACTATTATCTGAATGGTGGCCGATTAGGAAAAGGGGAGAGGCAACGAGACCTGGGTGTCATGGTACACCAGTCATTGAAAATAGGCATGCAGTTGCAGCAGGCAGTAAAGAAAGCGAATGATATGCTAGCATTCATAGCAAAAGGATTTGAGTATAGGAGCAGGGAGGTTCTACTGCAGTTGTACAGGGTCTTGGTGAGACCACACCTGGGGTATTGCGTACAGTTTTGGTCTCCTAATCTGAGGAAGGACATTCTTGCCATAGAGGGGGTACAGAGAAGGTTCACCAGACTGATTCCTGGGATGGCAGGACTTTCAAATGAAGAAAGACTGGATAGACTCAGCTTGTACTCGCTAGAATTTAGAAGATTGAGGGGGGATCTTATAGAAACTTATAAAATTCTTAAGGGGTTGGACAGGCTAGATGCAGGACGATTGTTCCCAATGTTGGGGAAATCCAGAACAAGGGGTCACAGTTTAAGTATAAGGGGGAAATCTTTTAGGACCGAGATGAGAAAACCATTTTTCACACAGAGAGCGGTGAATCTCTGGAATTCTCTGCCACAAAAAGTAGTTGAGGCCAGTTCATTGGCTATATTTAAGAGGGAGTTAGATGTAGCCCTTGTGGCTATAGGGATCAGGTGGTATACAGGATACTGAGTTGGATGATCAGCCATGATGATTATAGTGAATGGTGGTGCAGGCTCAAAGGGCCAAATGGCTTACTCCTGCACCGATTTTATATGTTTGTATGTTTCTATATGCCGCTGAAAGGCCTGCGCAGCGTTCTTCAAACCAAACGGCATCCGCACAAATTCAAACAGTCCAAATGGCATTATAATGGTTGTCTTAGTGATATCATCGGGGTGGACCGGAATTTGGTTGTACCCTCGCACAAGGTCCACCGATGCTCCGGCCAGATGGGCATTGAAGTCCTGAATGAGCGTGACCGGGTACCTGTCGGCGACAGTCGCATCATTCAGGTGATGGTAATTCCCACATGAGCGCCAGCCCCCTGCAGCTTTAGGGACCATGTGGCGCCGTGACACCATGGACTATCGGAGGAGCGCAGGATGCCCATCGCCTCCATCAGTCGGAACTCCTCCTGAGCCAGTTGAAGCTTGTCTGGCACGAGACGACGCACCCAGGCATGCACAGGTGGGCCGGTAGTAGGAATGTGGTGCTCCACCCTGTGCTTGGAGATGGAGGAGCAGAAGTGGGGTTAGAGATACGGGATCACCAATGCGGAGGAAGACCGGCTCCAGCGTGACGGAGTTCACCAGGCGCCGCCGCTTGACATCCACGAGCAGTGAATGGGCTTGAAGGAAGTCAGCGCCCAGCAGCGGCTGGGAAACGTCAGCGATGCCAAACTGCCACAAAAAACAGCTGCGGCAAACGTTGAGGGAGATGGTGCGAACCCCGTAGGTGAGAATAACACTCCCGTTCGCTGCGTTAGATCCAAGTGGATCTAACCTCAAGACGCCTAGCAGTGCCTACAGGCAATAAACAGCAGGGTTGGTCCTGGCTGCAAGGTGCCATCATGGGAATGAGCTGACAGCAGAAATCTGGCAAGATACATGCATTCCACACAATGAAACCCAGTTAATCAAACATCACGATCCCATTGCACTATTTGGGGACTGTATTTTAGATCTGACAATGGTTTACTAAAGAATGCTTAATGCTGGAGCAAGGATGCTCCTATTCAGTCCTATTACTAAATAAAGAAATAGTTTTGGTTAATATTGCAGCATTCACATCAACCGCTTTAAAGTACAGAAAGTACGTTGCAAGTTAAAATTGCTATTGTGATAAAAGAAACTGAACAGCAAGGTCTCAGAAACAGCACTGAGATAATAACCAGATTATCTGTTATGATATTAATATGGGGACAAAGTATTGACCAGACAATTGAAGACCTCCCATACTTTTTCTCAGACACATGTGTTTATTTCAATCTTCTTGAGAGGGGAAAGTAGATCTTGTGGTATGATTAGCTGAGGTGTTTTGCTCCAAGACTACCTTATGCAGCGAAAGCTGCATAATCATTATAATCATAATCATACTTTAATAGCCTAGTGTGTTTTGCAACATACCAGGAATTTGATTTGCCTTACTGTCATACCAATAATAAGCAACAGAACACACAAAACACATTTTAACATAAACATCCACCACAGTGACTGCTCCACATTCCTCACTGTGATGGAAGGCGAAATAAAGTTCAATCTCTCCCTTCTTTGTCCTCCAGCGGTCGGGGTCCTCTAACCTCCCATTGACGGGACGATCCTTAGCCAGCGGCAGGCCTCCTCGTTGGGGTGATCAAGTTCCTGCATTAGGGTAGAATCCCAGCATCCCCTACTCCAGGTCAGGGCTTGGCGAATGTTTTGCGGCTTTAGGAGCTTCCCAACGTCGGTCTCTACCCAAGATTGTGAGCTCTTGATGTTAAAGTCCGCAGGTCGAGGTTGGAGCGTCGATCCTAGGCAAGGAATCGGCTCCGATGGTCAGTCCCCGCCCCGCAATGGGGCTCAAACTCAGTCCCGTTCAAGGCCTCCAGCTCCACGATGTTAGGCCGCAGAGTGACCAGAGATATGATCCGGAAAACAATCACATCTCCGGCAAGGCAAGGGACTGAAAAAATGTTTGCCCCGCCCACCCCTCACATAAAACAAACCAGAGAACATTAACACAAGCTTTTTAAACACACTAAAAATAACAAAAAAAGATGAAAAGGACCGACCGACTGTAAAAGAGGCTGCCATTGAAGCGCCAACTGGCTACAGAGGTTGAGTCAAGTCCCTCCTGTTATCACCACAGGCTGTTGTACCCTTCTGTTAGTTTTAGACCAGTTGGATGTTTAATCCCTTATTTATACAGCGAGTAAATTGGTGCGACCTCCACAAAATCTTTTAACTGATTCAGATGGGAATGTTAAAGAACAGATGCCAAAAAATTGGGTGTTGCCATTTACTAAACTATGCTAAACTAGTGTTGTATAAAACACAAATCCATATGGTTTATTTGCAAAAACATTGAAACATCTCTGAAGTTTCCAAAGGTGCAGTCTCTTTGCAGATGGGCATGACCTTGGCCCACATCTCTCCAAACCTTTCCTCTCCATGTACCTGTCAAGTGTCTTTTAGATGTCATAATTGCATCCACCTCTACTTCTTCTGACAACTCATCCCAAATATACATAGATGTCTCTAATGGAAAAAGATGGCTCTCAAGACCCTTTAAAATCTTTCTTCGCTCACCTTAAATCAATGCCCTCTAGTTTTCCGTCTCCCCTACCTTGGCGGGATAATCATGTATGATCCTCGTAATTTTCAAAATCTCTATAATGCTGCAGGGAAAATAAAATACCCAGATGCATCCTATTATAACACAAACCTTCCAGACCTGGTGACACCTAATGATTTATTTTGTGACGTTTTTCAGTCCAATCACATTCTTTCCATAACATGGTGACCAGAACAGTACACAGTACTCCAAATTTGTCATAGAACATAACAGCACAAGAACAGGTACTTGGACCCACAAGGCCTGTTCTTGTGCTGTTATATTATCTGCCAAATTTAGAGTACTGTGTACCGTTCTGGTCACCATGTTATAGAAAAAATGTGATTGTACTGAAAAAGGTCACAAAAGAAATCACAAGGTGTCACCAGGTCTACCCTATCTATAACTCTCATAATTTTATATACATCTATCATGTCTTCCCACAACGTAGAGTATTCCAGCAAAAACAATCCAATTCTGTCCAACGTTTCCCAAAAGCTAATACCCCCCCAAATCCAGGCATTATTCTGGTAAACCTCCTCTGCGCCCTTTCCAAAGCCTCCTCATCCTTCTAGTAATGGGGTGACCTGAATTGCACACAATACTCCAAATACCCTTACCAATGAAGGCAAGTTTGCCAAATGCCATCTTCACTGCCCTATATACCTGTATCACCACTTTCATGGAAATAATACCAGCAGCCCAAGGTCTCTCTCTTCCACAACATACCCCAGGGTCCCAGCATTTACTATGCAAGTGCCACGTGGTTTGTCTTACAAAAATTGTGATTGTGAATAGTTCGGGTCCAAACACGTTTCTGTGGTTAATCACTAGTAAGAGGAAGGTACCATTATCTATATTATTCCCTGATCCATTCTTCTATCAACACCAACTACTCATCTTCTCAAGTGGGCAGCATATTGGCTCAGCAGTGGGGTTGCTGCCTTACAGCCACAGAGACTCGTGTTTGATTCTGGCTACGGGGCTATCTGTATAGAGTTTGCACATTCTCCCTGTGATCATGTGGGTTTTCTCTGGGTTCTTCGGTCTCCTCCCACATTACAAACACATGTAGGTTAATTGGCTTCTGAAAATTGTCCCTAGTGTGTATGATAAAGCTAGTGTATAGGTGATTGTTGGTTGGCGTGGACTCATTGGATGATGGACCTGCTTCCATGCTGTATCTCTAAACTATACTAGTCTCCACCTATCAACCTGAGATAAATATGTTTATCGTATTATTTGCTTTATATCTCATCCCTTCTGCACAGCCAGAAAATGTATAGGGCTTCCCCACTCTCACCTTGCAGCTGTATCCATTCATTGGATCATCCATCAGAAGTTCTGCCATCTTTAAAATGATCCACAATCAGCCACATGCCTTGCCTTCTCAGTGTTCTGAAGGATCCATCATCTCTATTAATCCCTGATCCACTCTTCGATCAACACCAATCACTCTCCTTCTCAAGCAACCACAGAAGATGTTCTTTTACATTTTTTCACAATCTAAGGAGTCAAACAGTCATTCCAGGTGAAGCGGCAATTCATATGCATCCCCCCAGTTTATGGTACTACCCTTAATGGATTGGGTAATCACTGCACCTCACCTCTAATTCACAATGACTTTCAGCCACCTATGACTTTAATTGTCTGTTTCTCGCCCATTCTGACTTTCTCTTTTTGCAGAAAGAATAGCACATCACCTTTCATCTGGATATCAGTTCTTAATGTTGAATTTAACTCATTCTGTCCCTCTGTCCCCCTGTCCTGATGGTGCATCTCAGCAGCTGCAGGACTGCTTCGACAGGACCAACTGGGATGTGTTTGAACACCGGGACCTGGAGGTGTTCACAGACAGTGTACTGTGTTACATTAAAACCTGCATGGACATGGTCACAGTGGACAAACGCATCCGGGTCTACCCCAACCAGAAGCCCTGGAAGACCCGGGAGGTCCAGCGGCTGTTAAAAGAGAGGAACATCGCTTTTAGGTCTGGCGATAGGGCTTTATACAGCACGGCCCGAGCTAACCTGAAGAGAGGCATCAGAGAGGTCAAATCAGACTACAGGATGAAGATAGAGGACCACCTGGACAGTAACAACAGCAGGCAGGTGCGGCAGGGGATCCAGTATCTCACCAACTACAAGACCAACCTTGGAGCTGTTGTAGGTGACGCCTCGCTGGCAGAGGAGCTGAACCTCTTCTTTGCTCGCTTTGAAGTGGAGCCACCCGAGACAGCCACATCACACCATATGGTTCACAGCAGCCTAACCCTCAAGATAGAGGAGCATGAGGTGAGACGTACGCTGCGGGCCATCAATCCAAGGTAGGCTACTGGACCTGACGGCGTCTCTGGACGCGTGTTGAAGGACTGTGCAGACCAGCTGGCTGGAGTCTGTACGAGGATTTTCAACCAGTCTCTGGCCCAGTCCACTGTTCCACCCTGTCTGAAGTCCTCCACCATAGTCCCCTTGCCCAAAAAAACCAACATCTCCAGCCTCAATGACTACCGGCCAGTCGCACTCACACCAGTGGTGATGAAGTGTTTTGAAAAACTGGCCCGGGGTCATATCACATCACTCCTGCCCCGAAGCTTTGACCCCCACTAGTTTGCGTACAGAGCGAATAGATCTACAGAGGACACTGTAGCCACAGCTCTCCATGCTGCACTGTCCCACCTGGAGCAGCGGGGGAGCTACGTGCAGATGCTCTTTGTGGACTACAGCTCTGCATTTAATACCATCCTTCCCCACAAATTGGTGGACAAACTGGGGGACTTGGGGCTTCCACATTCCACCTGCATGTGGATAAATAGCTTCCTGTCGGGTCGCAGCCAGAGAGTCAGAGTGGGCCATCACACATCCACGGCCCTCAGCCTCAGTACCGGCTCTCCACAGGGCTGCGTACTGAGCCCCCTGCTCTACACCATCTACACACATGACTGCACCACCGCCCACCACAGCAACACCATTGTCAAATTTGCGGATGACACTACGGTGATGAGACTCATCTCCGGGGGGGATGAGTACGCCTACCGGGATGAGGCGGAGCAGCTGACAGTGTGGTGTGGAGAAAATAACCTGCTCCTCAACACATTAAAGACAAAGGAAATATTAATAGACTTCAGGAAGAATAAAACGGACATGGTACCATTAATTATCAGAGGGGACTGTGTGGAGAGGGTGGCGGATTTCCGCTTCCTGGGAATCCATATTGAGGAGGACCTGATGTGGAGCGTGAACACCTCTGCGCTACTGAAAAAGGTCCAACAGAGACTGCACTTCCTGAGGGTGCTCAGGAAGAATAATATCAATCAGAGACTGCTGCTGTCCTTTTATCGGTGCTCCATTGAGAGCATCCTAACATACTGTGTATGCGTATGGTACACCAGCTGCACAGCGGCTCAGAGGAAAGCGCTCCAGAGGGCCATTGACAACGCCCAGAGGATTGTCGGCTGCCCTCTCCTTACCTTGGAGGACATACACAGTTCCCGCTCCAAAGAATAAAGCCCTAACTTGTTCAAGTTACAGAGAAAGGTTGAACAAGTTAGGGCTTTATTCTTTGGAGCGCAGAAGGTTAAGGGGGGACTTGATAGACGTTTTTAAAATGATGAGGGGGATAGACAGAGTTGACGTGGAAAAGCTTTTCCCACTGAGAGTAGGGAAGATTCAAACAAGGGGACATGACTTGAGAATTAAGGGACTGAAGTTTAGGGGTAACATGAGGGGGAACATCTTTACTCAGAGAGTGGTAGCTGTGTGGAATGAGCTTCCAGTGAAGGTGGTGGAGGCAGGTTCGTTTGTATCATTTAAAAATAAATTGGATAGTTATATGGATGGGAAGGGAATGGAGGGTTATGGTCTGAGAGCAGGTATATGGGACTAGGGGAGATTATGTGTTTGGCACGGACTAGAAGGGTCGAGATGGCCTGTTTCCGTGCTGTAATTGTTATATGGTTATATGGTTATATGGTTACACAGTTCCCGCTGCATCAAAAACTCCCAGAGTATTATAAAGGACAATTTCCCACCCCGGACACTCCCTGTTTGAACTGTTGCCGTCAGGCAGACGGTACAGATCTACAAGGACATGGACAAACAGACTTAAAAACAGTTTTTACCCCACTGCTATAAAGGCACTAAATGTAGCCGCCAAGGAACGCAGGGGCGATACATACTAAGGGACTGTGGTACACTGTGAAATCGACAGAAGGATGTAGGGTTGGGTGTTTATGCGTGCTATTTTCATGATATTTATTTTAGTTGTTTATCTTTTTAAATATTTTACCTTGTATGTATCATTAGCTTTTAGAAATGTTTGAATGGTGCACTGACTGGCTGACATTTTTTAATTTTGTTGTACATGGTTCATGTTACAATGACAATAAAGAAACTATTCTATTCTATTCTATTCTGTTTCTCTCTCGAACAGCAATTGACAAGTTCGGCCTATCCCCTCTTACAACCAACCATTTCTACAATTTCAAGCATTGTCGACTTCTCGTGTTTCCAGTTCTGTCTAAAAAAAATCAAATATATTTCTGTCCCCACTGCTGGGAGTTTCAAGCATTTTCTCTTTTTGTTTTGAATTTCCAGCATCTGTAGTTTTGTATTTCAATCTCCATTAAAGTATTTGCCATAGCATTCTATGTTTGGTTTGAAAACCCCGGTTTCATATTGAAATACATCACTTTTGAACAATATATTTTATGGTCACTCTTTCCTATGAGATCCTTTACAACAACAAGATTATTATCTTTTTTTTCTCGAGGTACAATAGCAGGCTAAAAGCAGCCTATTCCCTAATTGGATCCTTGCCAAAATAGAAATCCATATTTTAAACATTCTAAGAATTAATCCTTTACACTGTTAGTATTAATTTGATTTGTATAACATCAATGGAACATCTCTAAACTAAACTATGGCATACATTAATATTGCTATTTGGAGGCCGATAAATATTTCTCACCACTGCTGCTTTTTAGCTCCACATAAACTGATCTAATCCCACATCATAATTTACCAACATCTTTCCAAACTACAGATGCAATTCCTTTTCAAACAACGTGACCCCACCTACTCTTCCTGTTGGCAGTGAATAGTGCTTTTTTGAGTGAACAAGTCAATTAAGTAAAAAATGGGTGTGCAGTAAAGTAAAATGTTAGTAATATGCCTTATGCTTTGTTACTCTGTTGTGCCAACCATATGCTGCCTTGTTAATTATGTGCAGCTTGTGTTTTGTTCTTTCTTGCACTGATCCCAAGAGATAAATTTTCCGTATTACAACAAAATATACTTAATCGGTCTCCGAAGCTTGTGCAAAAGGAACCAAACTTGTCCCTAAAAATAAACAGCCAAATAAAAAGTTGAAAAGTTCACTTTTGACGGAGGTTTTCAAACAGAATTTTGATAGAGAGCAATTTGTTGTTCAGGGCACAGGAAATGAACAGGTCAGGACAAATTGTCCGACACAATTGTCTGTCCTCCACACACCACTTTGGGCACCACTCTGATCATCTGTGAGTGCTGAACGTCTGGCTGAGTCTGACAGGCTGAACTTGTGGTAAATTCCTCACCAATGAATGATTCTTGGTATGGAGGATGGAGGGGTATAGCTCATTTGACAGACCCTTGCACACTGTGATGACCCAAGACTCCAAGCCTCACCGGTTTTTTTTTCCACCAAATCCTTCACCACTTCAAAAAATATCAGACCTATTAGACCAGATTAAAGAAAATGGACTGACCCATTTTTATTGAGTGATGTGCGTGTTCTTACAAGTCTCTGTGTGGACATAGGACGTCGCAGAGATTAGGATAGAATGGCTGAAAGTTGCTTGGGTGGAATTGTACCATTCACAACAGCATGAAGAACCACTGCATTCACGTACATTTCTTCATCAGTTCAGGAAAAAATTTCAGATTGAGAATAAGCTTTCTACACAAGTATGTACATTCTCACTGCTTATGTAACATCTGGATTGGGTAAACCTCTGTCTATCCAAGAGATATTTTGTGACCTTTTTCATGTCAATACTCTGGCAGTGAAACTTCATTTTAATACCAATAAGACCAATAACCTCAGATACTGCAGACTGGGATTTTGCTGAAACACTTAAGATCATAATACAGTGATGTCTCTGTTTATTTCCCCCAAATTATAAATTCAGAAGGAATATTTTGGAGATTTACCCCTTGTAATAGTCAAGGCTTATTTGGTCAACACTTTGTTTGAACTAGTTCTACCACAACCACTCCCATTCCTCACTCTAAGCCCAAGAGTCAGACACCATATTAATTCCTGGGGTTTCACTTGACCATAGTCCTCCCAACAGTCAATGACTTGTGAACAAAAAAAAATCTTGATCAATCCTGACTTAATGCTAGAGAAAGCCACCAGCTGGTGCAAGGGCTAGGACATTCAGCAAGGGTAAGGAACCACAAAGGATTTGCTTCAGCAAGGAGACTACGAATCAGAAGCCAATGGTTTCTGAAGTATTCCGCAAGCTTACTACCTGGTGGCATGAAATTGCATTTGATTCTGGCCTGTATATATGTTGTATTCCCTGACTCCCCCTGGTACTTTTGGAGATCACTGTTGACCCATAAATTTGCTCTGAATCTGGACTTCATGTAGCTCTGAAATCCTGCTGTCCCTTTGATGTAATGTTAAGCCAACCCACCAGGAGGGCATCAAAGGACACTTCTTTGATGATTTTTAAATAATAGCTATTCTTCCAGCATGCTGACTGATGGTCATTCCACTGTCTGAACATGGAAATAGATTATCTGATCATTATCACATTACTGTTATGAGATCTTGCACGCTGGACAATTTACAGCCACATTTCTTCAATACACCAACCTGCGCATTTCAAAAAATGCTGCTTTGACTGTCATTTGTTTTGGAATATCTTGAGATTAAGATCATGATAAATAAAATACATTGACTCCATCTACACTTTATGTTTCCATTTTATTTTATTTCATAATTACAAAAATTTGGTTTGACATCAGTCACCATTTCTGTCTTTTGCATATTTGATATCTTACCATTTCCTCAAATGTTGGCCATACCTCACCTTTCCATTGATTTGGATCCGTGGGGTATGCTTTAGGACTACGGTCAGTGAATATCTGTTAATGGTTGGCTCCATCCAGAAAATTAGCCATTTTGGAGCAGGCCACCAATTACTATCATAGTCGGGTCCTTTGCTGCAGAGACAACAACCTGGCTGCCTTTATATTTCAGGTTATAAATGTATTACTTCCAAGAAATATGGATAGATAAAATAATCTCTTATCTTAATGTTTTTACTCACTTTTTACTTCATTTGTTGCAGTATTTCTGCATGGACCCCATTATTTTCTCTCACATAGATATCATTTGAATAATCCATGTTTTCCAAATTACTCTCCCTTTTCCTATGTCTCTGCCCTCTTACTCCTGTGCATGAGAATAGCTAACAGTTTACATGAACATTTGCAAATTTTAGTTTGCTTCCTGGTCCGCCTCTTATAATATTACTCAGCAGGAATATCCATGTTAATTCTAGGTTTCAGATTTATGTCTCCTCATCGTGCTAGCTCCTCATTGCCAGATCACATTAAATGGGAGGAAGTATTCTTTCCATCACTGATCTTGGTAAAGCTCCTTTATCAAACAACGATCTATACCCTGTATGTCAGATTCATAAAATGGGATTATTCTATTCGTTAGATATCACTCTCATTTTTCACTTGTGACAACAGGATTCATAACCTTTTAAGTCCTTCCAGTGTTTTTGTATTCTTAAGCATGCTATTAAGTCTCGACTTGTTATTTTATTCTTTTGACAGAGCTTCCACTGAGGGTTAAAGTGAAATTGTTATCGGCAGATTTGAACACTCCAATTATGGCTGAATAATCACCTGAGGATTGACTTCTCAGCATTAATTAAAAGTGAACATTGGTTAGGAACTGAATGTTCTATATATGTAATTTGACAGCAGTAGTTAAAGAAGGTACAGGAGCCTGAGACCACTAGGAGTGCCGCATGATGGCAGCCTCTGCCTACAGTCTGTCTGTTTTTTCATCTTTTTGTTATTTTTAGTCTATTTAAAAAGTATGTTTTTGGAGGTTTCTTAGTCTTTTAATCTGGGAGAGGTGGGGAGGGTAAGGGGGAAATCGTTTCTCAGTCACTTCCTGGCAAGGATGTGACTATTTTCCGAGTCGCGCCTTTGCCCCCCCCTTACAGCCTACCATCTGGATTGGCGCGGCCTTTCCTGCCGGAGACCGACCGAAGCTTCAGCAGCAGCGCAGCACTGATTTGCCATTGCGGAGCGGGCGATGCTTTACCAGGGATCACTTGTTGAAGCTCCGGAGTGTTGGGCCTGCTGGTTTATCATCGTGGAGCTGTGGTTGTGGAGCTTCCAGCCATGGGCGCCGCTGACTTCAACATTGCAAACTCTTGGTGATCCCTTTGCCGAGGGCCTGTTCTTTCTGTGACTGCATGTATTTCTTCTGAGTGCTTGTGCTTCCTCCCACATCCCCAAGTCATGCAGGATGTACATGACTTGGCCGGTAGATTCTTGGTGGACTTGATGCACATGTAGGGAGAATGAAATGGGATGAGTGGGGGATTAGCCGAAATGGATGATTGATGATTGGCACAGAATAAATGGGATAAGGGGCCTGTGTTCATGCTGTATGATGTTACAACAGTGGGGCAGTTTATTAGTGGCTGAAAATATGTGGGGTTACAATGTTGCCTTGGTTAGTTCCATTGAGGTATTTCAGTTCAGATTATGAGGTAATTAATTGTTTTGGGGCTATTTTTGACTGTTAATGATTAATATTTACTTTGTTAATTATCCTTCCCACACTTTCCAGTAAAGCACTTATTAGATCTATAGAAATTAAATTATGTGGCTACACTGGAAGATCTGAATAACTTTCACATTTACAATAACTTTGCTATAGCATGGTGCAAGTGATTAAGTAAGCCATATGCTTACTTCAGTTTCAATCGTATTAGATTCACTGCATGTTTTTAATTCGAATAAATCTAGCAAAATCTTTAACTATTCAGTAACAGATCTCTGCCTCCACAGAGCTGAAATTCCCAGTTTCCTATCATTTTGAATGAGATCTAAAAACATGGGTGAAAGGATCAGTTTCTAATTAACTCAGAAAAAATGTACTGTAAAGTTTTCTTTAAACTTTGTTGTATGGTCTGAAAGTTTTGGTGCAGGAGGGGGTAAGAGTGATAGAGTTAAAGGCATTTGGGGATACCGGCACAAATTTTGATCAGAAGTTGTAAGGTATCTTTCTTATCCTTCTCCATTAAGTTGTTGGCTCCGCGGTCCTCCCCGGCCAGTTTAGTCGCAGCCCTCGTAGATTTCTTCCCCTTCTCCATTGCTCTGTATGGGGAAAAAAAGTTTGCAGAGTAAATCCTTACCTGCGATAGCGGCTTTTAAATTGCCGCCCCGGGGGAACGTCCTTCCACCGCGTCTGACGTTTGCAAATGCGTGTAGCGCAATGACACGCATGCGTCCTAGCGGGCTTCTTCACGTAGTCACTCACGTGACTCCGAAGTAAAATTGAAGTATAAAAAGTATCATGTTTAGTACATATATTGTAAGCTATAGGTATACTGCACCGTTCTATGTTCTATAAAACAGTTTATTTTCTGTCTGTCCCTTTCATCTTTCCCTCTTAAACCCATCTGTTTTACTCTTAGTTTTAGTACATCATTTGTCTATTTCTTTCTATGTATTCTATGTGCTTCAATGAGGATTTGTCAGTCAGATTGCAGGCCATGAAATCTCTATTGAGATCACTAAGATCAAAAGCAGTATCCACACAACAACCCACAAAATCATTGCCACCAGTGCTCAAAGGTAAATCTTGCATTATTTGCTGATTATTGAGGAGATTGACTAAATTATGCAGGAGAAGCAATTAAATGGTACAGCATTTCAGTCGTTTTATTATGTGGAGGACTGAACACAGGATTAACACAGTATATTTTCAATAATAACTTCATATTCAGCATTTTTTAATAAAACTGAACCAGAAAAGTTTTTTCGTGGGGAAAAAAAGAGAAACAATTGTATGTTGCTCATCTGCATTGGTGCATGGCATCTTTTATGTAAGCAAAGAAGCAAATCTATTTTATCAAAAGGTTGAACTGTAACCAAGGCAATTTAAATTACATTTTGGATGTCATTTTGCACCTGAACTGAAATTCAAATTATCTGCGGCTTTGGTTGAATGAAGGATTGTTTTTGTATGCATAAAGATATATTTAAAGAACAGAGAGCAAACAATTTGATCTTCTGAAAGTAATGATATTCTAGGGTGATAGAAAGATTTGCATTCATATGGTGACTTTCTTGGGTCTGGCAATTCGTATCCACATGAAGTGCATTGGAAGTCCAGCTATTAAGGATTATATTGTGGCTCACCTTCAGAATGGCACATGTGATCCTTTATTGTTGTAAGATCTGAAGGCAGCCAAAGTGTACATAGCAAGTTCTCACAAATAGCAGTAGAAGAATAACCAGTTATTCCACTTTTGTTTTTTCTGGTTTTGACAAAAATATTGACCAAGATGGGTCCTCATTGAAGCACACACAATGCATAGATGGAAATAGACAAATTATGTACTGAAATTAAACCAGATAAAGTAGATGGGTTTAAGAATGGAATATTAAGTTATTGCTCTTCAGAATGGCAAATTGATTCTCTACTGTGATAAGACCCATGTGGACTGCAATTGGATCTGAAAGATGGCACATCCCACAACCTAGTAATCGAATTAACGCAATTATCAAAAAAGCTCATCAGCGCCTCTACTTCCTGAGAAGATTACGGAGAGTCGGATTGTCAAGGAAGACTCTAACTTCTACAGGTGCACAGTCGAGAGCATACTGACTGGTTGCATCGTGGCTTGGTTCGGCAATTTGAGCGCCCTGGAGAGGAAAAGACTACAAAAAGTAGTAAACACTGCCCAGTCCATCATCGGCTCTGACCTTCCTTCCATCGAGGGGATTTATCGCAGTTGCTGCCTCAAAAAGGCTGGCAGTATCATCAAAGACCCACACCATCCTGGCCACACACTCATCTCCCTGCTACCTTCAGGTAGAAGGTACAGGAGCCTGAAGACTGCAACAACCAGGTTCAGGAATAGCTACTTCCCCACAGCCATCAGGCTATTAAACCTGGCTCGGACAAAACTCTGATTATTAATAACCACTTTCTGTTATTTGCACTTTACCAGTTTATTTATTCATGTGTGTATATATTTATATCATGGTATATGGACACATTTATCTGTTTTGTAGTAAATGCCTACTATTTTCTGTGTGCTTAAGCAAAGCAAGAATTTAATTGTCCTATACAGGGACACATGACAATAAAGTCACTTGAAATTGAACTTAATGAACTTTTAGTTTTTTTTAGTTTTAGAGATACAGCGTGGAAACAGACCTTTCAGCCCACCGAGTCCACATCGGGGACAATTTACACTTATACCAAGCCAATGAACCTACAAACCTGCACGTCTTTGGAATGTGGGTGAAAACTGGAATCTCGTAAAAAACCCACGCAGATCACGGGGAGAGTGTACAAATTCTGGCGCTGCAAGCCCTGTAAGGGAGCAACACTACTGCTGTGCCCTTGTGAAATCATCCTTGATATTGTTGTGTTCAGATCTCTGGAGGAACCTTCAATTTCGGAGGCAAGAGTGATACTGGGCAAACTGCATCTGAAAAAAATATGGCACATGTGCTCTTATTAATAGAGCATAATTCATTATGACTTTATCAGCACTTTGACAATCAATTTGTTGATATGATGATATTTTCAGATTTCAAATTCAGTCTTTGAATCTATGCTGGCTCTCATAGTATCACTCAGATTGTCCTACCACCCAACTACATCATTGGTAATTTACTGAAACCATAAACCTACCAAAAAAACACATCTTGAGAATTGGGTGGCAACTAGGCAATTAGGGACAAACCTCTATGGTTACGGGAGAAAGTGTAAATTCCACACCAATAGTACCCAAGGTTACCATTGAACCTGTATCACTCATGCTGTGAGACAACAATTTTTACGGTGCTCTATTTTGTCAATTTATCATACTCTTTGTTGACAGAACATTTTTTAAAAGCCCCAAACAAGTGCCATTAAAACCTAATTTCCCCCAATTGCAATTTTTATAGCACCCATTTACAACAAGGATAATTTACAGGAGCAAATTTCACAAACTCAGGAGGTCAAAATCAAACCCTGACAGCACCACTGTGGTACCTTGATATTTGGAGAACCAGACATGAGGTTCTTAGGCCACAGCAAGGAACATGTCTTCATGCACTTTTGTAACTCCTGAGGAAAACATTTAATGGTACTCGTCTGTTATTACCTGAAATTATTGGCAGATTCATCCATTGGAAGCCCAGCTCCCAACAGACCATCAAGATTCTTTGCAGCATATGGGGCATCTATCTTTACTGAAGAGCTGGTGAGAACTCACCACCAAGTCCCCAGCTGACAAAGCTGTCAACATTCTTGAAATTAGATGTGTGTCTTTGGTATTAACAAATATTCATCAATATCTGGGATAAATTTAAAAAATTCTCACTTAGACAATAAACAATAGACAATAGGTGCAGGAGTAGGCCATCCAGCCCTTCGAGCCATTCAATGTGATCATGGCTGATCATCCCCAATCAGTACCTCATTCCTGCCTTCTCCCCATATCCCCTGACTAGCTCTCTCTTGAAAGTCTCCAGAGAACCGGCCTCCAATGCCCTCTGAGGCAGAAAATTCCACACTCACAAATCTCTGTGAGAAAAAGTGTATCCTTGTCTCTGTTCTAAATGGCTTACCCCTTATTCTTGAACTGTGGCCCCTGGTCTGGAATCCCCCAGCATCGGGAACATGTTTCCTGCTTCTAGCGTGTCCAAACCCTTAACAATCTTATATGTTTCAATAATATATCCTCTCATCCTTCTAAATTCCAGAGTGTACAAGCCCAGCCGCTCCATTCTCTCAGCATATGACAGTCCCGCCATCCCGGGAATTAATCGTGTAAACCTACTCTGCACTCCGTCAATAGCAAGAATGTCCTTCCTCAAATTAGGGGACCAAAACTGCACACAATACTCCAGGTGTGGTCTCACTAGGGCTCTGTACAACTGCAGAAGGACCTCTTTGCTCCTATACGCAACTCCTCTTGTTATAAAGTCCAAAATGCCATTTGCTTTCTTTACTGCCTGCTATACCTGCATGCTTACTTACATAGACTGATGAACAAGGACCCCCAGATCCCGTTGTACTTCCCCTTTCCCGAACTTTACACCATTTAGATAGTAATCTGCCTTCCTGTTTTTGCTACCAAAGTGGATAACCTCACATTTTTCCACATTAAACTTCATCTGCCATGCAACTGCCCACTCCCCAACCTGTCCAAGTCACTGCATTCTCATAGCCAGGACCTTGAAATAGTAAATAAAAAGACATGAACTAAAAAAGGAAATAACTTGATTCAATAGTAAAATTAAATCCACTTCCCCTTCTCCCAACTGCTGACGTCTCCCATTCTTTTCAATAGGACTGCCATGCTGACATAAGCTCAGAGGGCAGATTTCCTCGCATGAGAACTGAAAAGCCTGTGTAACTTTGCCCTGTTGAACTCCATGGAGAAGTCCACCCTTTTTGGCACATGAGGAGCTGGCATTGGAGGAGGCTTTGGGTGGAGCCTACCACCAGCTTAGGTCTAGGCCATTCTCAAAGCCAGGAGCTCTGCCAGGAAATGCAGTCAGTCTGGTCATTGGTGTTAGTGTGGGAATAGAAGGCTTGGGTCAATGTCACAACTGCCTTGGGGTTTATACTAACCAGACCTCCAATGCTCTTGCACATTGTAATCTCTGAGTATGAGATTTGTGATCTCTGGCGCCACAACCGTGCTTCCAGCTTTTAGTCTTCCCAGCAATTGCACATTGGAACACATTGGGAATTAAGATTTTTCTAATCATGAGGATTATTGGATAATGACCAGACGCTTATGACCTGTCTCAAGACCTGGAAATTATTTTTACTTTGTAAACTGTTTCCTGGCTTTCTGACCTTTTAAAATTAACAAAGCCAAAAGAAAAGGTTAAAATAAACCCTATCATAGAGAGATTGTTAAAAACAATTAGAAGGATTACCTAGTGTCATGACCTACTGTAGGCTTTACTAGTTTCAAACAAAGAGAGACATGGGAGTGATCTTGAGCACTATCCCCCTGCCTGGCCTCTCGTCAAGGCATTCTCTGTAAAAACCTTCCATCTTAGAACAATAGGAAGCCTGCATGCAAGCATTTCTATGTCAAATTCATTGCTCTCTGTTAATATTGGCCGTCATGTTGTACAGAGCTGCCCACTCTATTTACTTGCTGTGTTTATTGCCTAGCAAAGTACACATCCAACAAGTGTGTTACAAACGCCTAAGCATTGTCACGGAGCATCGCCTCACTGAAGACATGGACAATAAGTATCTGCAAGCCTTTCAATAGCAGGCCACCAGTCTGAAGAAGGGTCCCATCCCAAAAGGTCACCTGTGGATATTCTCCATGGATGCTGCCTGATCTGCTGAGTTACTGTTTTTGTAAACAAGCATCTGCAGTTCCTTGTTTCTACATACTGGCCACCAATTGTAGTCAGGTGTGCCTTTTCTTTAAAGATCTATTTATCTCCAGATGACTATTTGCTTGGAAGAGGCTCATAAGGCAGTGTGGGGAGAAGGTATGGGGAGGCTCTAAAAGCATGGGAAGATGTGTCTAAACAAAACTAAAAGAGCAAAGGCAATGTTTGAACATCATGATTAGTTATCAAATGGACTCAGCACAGGGAGACAATAACAAAATGTAGGGAAGCATCTGTTTTAGCCCCTGATTCTAGGGAATCTGTTGTCAAATGAATAAAATAAAAAATGGAAGCAAAATATTTACATGAAGACATAGAAACATAGAAACATAGAAATTAGGTGCAGGAGAAGGCCATTCGGCCCTTCGAGCCTGCACCGCCATTCAATATGATCATGGCTGATCATCCAACTCAGTATCCCGTACCTGCCCTCTCTCCATACCCCCTGATCCCCCCGGCCACAAGGGCCACATCTAACTCCCTCTTAAATATAGCCAATGAACTGGCCTCAACCACCCTCTGTGGCAGAGAGTTCCAGAGATTCACCACTCTCTGTGTGAAAAAAAGTTCTCCTCATCTCGGTTTTAAAGGATTTCCCCCTTATCCTTAAGCTGTGACCCCTTGTCCTGGACTTCCCCAACATTAAAGACATTAAAACTGCAAAATCAAATTCTGGACTGAGATTAATCTAGTGGGATTCTTCAAATGTCATTGAATACGAGGTGGAAATGAGTTCAACTTTATAGTGGGAACACCATCAATGTGTATATAAAATGGTTATTTTTACTTTTGTGCTCATTAGAGTATACCAAGGCATTAGTGAATGTGATACTCAGAAAAGATTAACTGACTAAAAATATTTGAGTTTGTCCAAAAATCAATGCAATTCCTGCCACTTTACCTAATTAATGATGACAGTTCTGTGTTATAATAAAAGGGGACAATTAAATCACATCCATCTAAGAACCTCAGCTGTCCTGCCAGAGGTCCATGTGCATCTCCTCTAACCTCCTCGACTGCATCCGGTATTCCGGATATAGCCTCCTTCATATCGGCAAGACCAAGCATCGACTCAGCGACTATTTCGCCGAACACTTGCACTCGATCTGCCAAGTGTAATGGATCTCCCAGTTGCTAACTATTTTAACTCCCCTTTCCATTCGCATAGTAACCTTTGTGGCCTCGGCCACCTTCGTTGTCAGAATGAAGCCTCACTCATATTCTGCTTGAGTAGCTTACAACCTAATGGTATGAACATTGAATTTTCCAATTTTAAGGTGCCAACCTCAAAACGCACTAAACCTCTTTCCCCATCTCCCACTTCCCCTCTTTTCCCCAGTGCCCCACCTGGAAGCTCACCCATTTCTCCCCTCCCCTCTCCTTCAACCTATATTTCTTCCTCTGTCTTATAATTCACACTTCTATCCTATCTCACCAATTGTCCTTTCATCTCTGGCCTTTGTCAAACCATCTATACCATATCAAAATCCCCTTCACCTGTATCCGCCTATAACTCTCCAGTCTTTATCTTGTCCCTCTACCTTTTTAGCTTTCTTTCCCCTCCCATCCACCATAGTCAGTCCGAGGAAGGGTCCTGACCTAAATCATTACCCATTGATCTTCTCCAGTGATGCTGCCTGACCTGCTGAGTTACTCCAGCACTTGGCGTAATTTTTTTTGTAAACCAGCATCTGCTGTTCCTTGCTTACACTTTCTACATTCTTGTCCAAAATGGAAGAATCAGGATATATAACGGTCCGTGACTAGCTTTGGTTTGACTTAGAAGTCAGAAACTTAGAACCTAGTGGGCGGCATGATGGCACAGCGGTTGAGTTGCTGCCTTACAGTGCCGCAGACCCGGGTTTGATCCTGACTACGAGTGCTGGCTGTACGGAGTTTGTACATTCTCCCCATGAGCGCATGGGTTTTCTCCGAAATCTTTGGTTTCCTCCCACACGCCAAAGACGTACAGGTATGTACGTTAATTGGCTTGGTAAATGTAAAAGTTGTCCCTAGTGTGTGTAGGATAGTGTTAATATGTGGGGATCGCTGGTCGGCGCAGATGCGGTGGGCAGAAGGGCCTGTTTCCGCACTGTATTTCTAAACTAAGAACTGAAATCTTAGCTGTTGCTGTGGTGCGGTGCTACTGGTATCGTCTTTTGGATGATATGTTAAACTGGGGACCACATCCTCTCTCGGGTGAAATACATACTTATGCACTTAGCAGCCTCTATGTCCTTGAGAATCCCTGTGTCAGCCCTCACCACTTAAAAGGACCAAGACATGTGACATCTTCAGAGGTTTACCATGGGGACACTTTTACCAAGTATTAATAAATCTGTCTTTCATCTAAAATGTGTTGGGAGCCACTGTTCTTGATAAACAATGCTGTCCACTTGGTGATTAATATTTGTTTCTGCAGTGGAAGCTGGTACAATGGCGATGTTTAAAAACCATTGGTACAATGGTAAAGGTTTACCGCAGTGCTTTTTTGTAACCTAAGGTCGCAAAAATACATTGTTTGGTGGAATATTGGCCAAAATGTAGGCAAATAGGATTATTTCTGTTATAAAACCTGGTCAGTATGGAATAGTTGGGCTGAGCACCTGTTTCCATGTTGTATAACATTATGACTTTATATGAATGAATGAATGATGATGAATGATTGAATGAATGAATGATTGAATGTATGAATGCATGATTGAATGAATGAATGATTGAATGGATGATTTGAATGATCAATGAATGATTGAATGATTGAATGAATACGTTTATTGGCCAAGTATTTTCCGCCTGCAAGTGAGAACATGACATACAGTGACAGTTAGGATTTGACACATAAAACATTAAACATTAGTAATAAAATATTATCGATTAAACATGTGAATTAAATAAAATACCAGAGCAAAAGGAGGCTACAGATTTTTGGTTATTGAGTAGAGCTACATCATAGAGCTCACAGTTCCATGGGAGAACTCTGTTTAGGAGGCCTATGAGCGTAAGAAGCTGTGCTACGCAGAGCTTGCAGCAGAGGCAACGCAGCGTGGCTGGAACACCAAAGTCTATCCAGTTGAAGTGGGATGCAGAGGATTTGTTGCGTCATCTACCATCAGACTGCTGAAGGAGCTTGGAATTCAAGGTCAGGCTATGCGGAAGACCATAAGATCATTCTCAGAGGCGGCTGAAAGAAGCAGCCGGTGGATTTGGCTCAAGCGGAAAGACCCATGCTGGGCCCCAAGTGCGTCAGGGTGAATCTTTGGGATGGTTTGACATGGGACACGTGCTGAGGGCTGATCATCCTGCAGCGGGCCGCCCTTGTGGAGGGTGTATAGTGTTAAAAAGGCCGAAACATCCAGTGATGCAAGGGTACACTACTGATGATGTGTCCTGTGCCGAACTGTCCTGAAGGTTACCCAGGCCAAGATATACGTATTCCCCCCCCCGCCCCCCACCGATGTTGAGCGTCTACCACTCTCAACAACCAACAAATGTCGTGAAATGCTCCCCACCTATTGGCACAATTGACTTCTTAACATTGTGTCCTGTGTACTTGATTCTGATAATCTGGACTCGTCCAGTGACTGCTGTGAAAGGACAGCTGACAACATGGGAAAGTCCACGTGACAGCTTGGAGAGACAGCTGACAGGAGGGAACAGACCCCACTGGGGCCGTCATGGGCTAGCTACCCATGACAGCAATCCCCAACGCTGTTTCAGCTAGTTGGAGACACCCGCAAAATGCTACTAAAAGTAAACTAAAGAAAATACCCCTAGAGCCTGCGAGAGCGGGGGCGTAAGATGGCACACCGCTTGATAACACGGTTACAGAACCAGAAACGGAAACAACTACGGACAAGGAGAGCATGGCACATGAGACATGAGACATCCACAACAGCTGCGTGACACAAACTTCAGGTGTGCATTTGTGGTTGGGGGAAAATAACATCAGTGAAGGGCTTGAAGATCCACCAAGGGAAGAAAAAGTGCTTGAGAGAGCAGAGACATGGGCCTCGCATTGACCAGTACTTCTTACGAAGCAACCCGTCAAATCAGATGAGTGAAGCACAGCGACGGGACTCAAACCAAAGTTCGCAGAGCATCAGCACCCATGTCACTGAAGAGGGTGATACAAGCACAGAAATGCCGGTGGAGGAGCCCACGCAACAACCACAAAGACCTCCATTGGAGGGTAAGATCAAAGGGCACAAACCTGGAGTGAAATGGCCCAAAGCTGTTGAAAAGAAAGAGTGGGAGACGGTCAACAGTGACCTTATACATATCTTGGAGCAACAAGCGGGCACAGCAGTGGAAAAGCTTGAAAGGATGGGCAACACAATCTACAGCTACAGAGAAGGTTTGGGGTGAGTAAAGGGAGAGGGCGGAAGGAAATTACCAACACCAATCAAGTCCAGGAGGCAGCAGGAGATCGAGAGGCTAATCAGAGAGAGGAGACAGTTGAAAAAGCAATGGAAAAAAGCAACTGACGCAGAGAGAGAAGGTCTCATGCTACTCCAAGAGGACATCAAGAGCTGATTGGCAACCTTGCGAAAAGCAGAGAACTTGAGGAAACTTTGCAAGAAGAAAGAACACACAAGAACATGGTTCTACAAAGATCCTTTCAAGTTCATCAAAGACCTCTTCGCAAAGGAAAAAAGTGGAACTTTGAAAACATCAAAACGGGAATTGGAGGAACACTTGGAAAAGGCCCACCAAGACACGAAAAGGCATGAGCAGTTAGTCATCCCACATGACATCCCGCCTATTCAACCACCTGAATTCAATCTGCCCACCAGCCCTCTGAGATGGAAAGAGGTAGAGAACACTAACCGGCGAGCAAGAGCAGCATCAGCTCCGGGGCCAAACGGAGTACCATACAAGCTCTACAAGAACGCCCCGGATGTGTTACGCTTTCTATGGAAGCTCATGAGGGTGGTGTGGAAGAAGCAAACAATGCCTAAGGCATGGCGATGGGCCGGCGGCGTGCTAATACCTAAAGAAAAGGATGCGTCAGACATCAGCCAATTCCGGCCAATATGTCTCCTCAACGTCGAGGGAAAAATCTTTTTCAGCATTGTATCACAAAGGCTGTCCACCTATCTGGTAACAAACAAGTACATTGATACATCTGTACAGAAAGCAGGAATTCCACGATTTTCGGGCTGCTTGGAGCATAAAAGCATGATCTGGCACCAGATCCAAGCAGCTAAGAAGGACAAGAGAGACCTACATATGATCTTCCTCGATCTGGTCAATGCATTTGGTTCAGTTCCCCATGAACTCCTTTGGGAATCTTTTGCCTTTTTCCATGTACCAGAGCTCATCACCACACTGGTCAAGAGCTATTTCCAAGACCTGCAGCTGTGCTTCACAACAGCTGACTTCAGTACAACATGGCAGCGCTTGGAAGTAGGCATCATGGCAGGCTGCACAGTCTCACCCTTGGCCTTTACAATGGCCATGGAAGTCATCATCAGGGCCTCAAAATGGGTTGTGGGTGGTGAACAAATCAGGGCTGGGCTCCGTCTGCTACCCATCAGGGCATACATGGACGACATGACAACACTAACCACTACTGCAGCATGCACCAAGCGGCTACTTGGAAAGCTGCAGGAGAACATCAAGTGGGCCCGAATGAAAATCAAACCAAGTAAATCTCGAAGCATCTCCATAGTCAAGGGGGTGCTTAGAGACACAAGGTTCTGCATCGGTGACGACCCAATACCAACAGTATCTGAGCAGCCAGTTAAAAGCCTGGGCAGATGGTACAACGCAAGTCTCGAGGACAAAGAGCAGGTGCAACTAAGGCAATAAATTGTCAACGGCCTGGAGAACATCAATCAGACTACTGCCTGGGAAACTGAAGCTCTGGTGCCTACAGTTTGGACTCCTTCCTCGGACAATGTGGCCACTGACCATTTATGAAGCCCCAATAACAACTGTGGAGAAGATGGAGCGAACCATAACTTCATACGCGAAGAAATGGCTCGGGGTCCCACGATGTCTAACTAACATCGGCCTATATGGCAAAGGGGTCCTGGAACTACCTCTCACTAGTCTAACAGAGGAATACAAGTGTTCTAAAGTAAGAATCCAGATGACACTGAGGGACTCGAGAGACACGACCATCAGTGCTGTTGCGCCTCCCCTAGTAACTGGCCGGAAGTGGACACCATCTGATGCAGTACAGCAAGCTTCATTAGCCCTGAGGTACAAACACATCGTGGGGCAGGTCCAGCAGGGAAGAGGAGGCTTTGGCTTTACGACAAGGCGAAAGGCCACAACTTGGCGAAAGGCCACAACATCAGAGCGGAGGACATTGGTGGTCGAGGAGGTGCGGTGATAGGAGTAGGCCGCAAGAAGTGCAAAGGCGGTCTCTCTTGCCAAACAGGGGCAATGGATGCAGTGGGAAGGTGTAGAGCGGAGGAAGATCGGCTGGAAAGAACTATGGGAAATGGAAGCAAGCAAGATCAGCTTCATCATCAGAGTGACTTATGACGTGCTTCCATCACCAAAGAACCTCCATCAGTGGTACGGCGAGGATCCAACCTGTGCCCTCTGCCCAACTCCAGCGACCCTCAAACACATCATGGTAGGCTGCAAGACCAGCCTCACGCAAGGGAGATACACGTGGCGGCATAATCAGGTACTAAAAATCCTGGCATCAGCCCTTGAGAACAGGCGGTGTGCGACCAACTCCTTGCCTCCGAGAGCAAGCAACCCCCCCCCCCGCCTAAGGGCAACAACCTTTGTCCGAGAAGGACAGCAAACATCTAAACATCCTTCCACCAGATCAGAAGAAGGAAACCTATGCAGGGCCCGTGACTGGAGGATGCTGGCGGACATCGGCCGACAACTAATTTTTCCACCTGAAATTGCTTCCACCAACCTCAGGCCAGACTTGGTGTTCTGGTCCCCTTCACAGAAGACTGCTTACATCATAGAGCTCACAGTTCCATGGGAGAACTCTGATGAGGTAAGAAGCTGCGCTACGCAGAGCTTGCAGCAGAGGCAACGCAGCGTGGCTGGAACACCAAAGTCTATCCAGTTGAAGTGGGATGCAGAAGATTTGTTGCATCATCTACCATTATACTGCTGAAGGAACTTGGAATCCACGGTCAGGTTATGCGGAAGACCATAAGATCACTCTCAGAGGCGGCTGAAAGAAGCAGCTGGTGGATTTGGCTCAAGCGGAAAGACCCGTGCTGGGCCCCAAGTATGTCAGGGTGAATCTTTGGGACGGTTTGACACGGGACACGCGCTGAGGGCTGATCATCCTGCAGCGGGCCGCCCTTGTGGAGGGTGTATAGTGTTAAAAGGCCGAAACACCCAGTGATGCAAGGGTACACTACTGATGATGTGTCCTGTGCCCAACTGTCCTGAAGGTTACCCAGGCCAAGATATACGTATCCCCCGCCGATGTTGAGCTTCTACCACTCTCAACAATCAACGAATGTCGTGAAAATGCTCCCCACCTATTGGCATAAGGGACTTCTTAACATGTTGTCCTGTGTACTTGATTGTTTGTGGGGAAAAAAGCTGTTTTTATATCTGGCTGAGGCAGCTTTGACAGAAAAGTGATTCAAAGAGTTTGTGGCAAAGGTCAGAGGGGTCAGAGATGATCTTACCCACTCGCTTTCTGGCCCTTGCAGTGTACAGTTCGTCAATGGAGGGAAGGTTACAGCCAATAACTTTCTCAGCTGATCGGACAATTCGCTGCAGCCTCCAGGTGTCATGCTTGGTGGCTGAGCCAAACCAGACCACGATGGAGAAGGTGAGGACAGACTCTACGAAGGACGTATAGAATTGGACCATCATTGCCTATGGCAGATTGTGCTTCCTCAGCTGCTGCAGGAAGTACATCCTCTGTTGTGCCTTTTTGACTGTGGAGTCGATGGTGCCCCCCCATTTAAGATCCTTGGAGATGATGGTTCCCAGGAACTTAAAAGACTGGGAGTCTGACTTTAATATATGAAGTAAGCAGTTGGTCATATGGTGTAACTGTTAAAGTAGTACAAATCCTATAATCTTGGCAACCCCACACTATGCTCCCTCATTCCCCCACCTCTCCATTCCACCACATCAAGGAAGTACCATAAATTAATGGGAGCCATTGATCTGATAAATATGACATGTTAAATCTATGAAAATCTCTTTAAAATCTTTGAAATTCGGTATTGTTTAACCTTAAAATTACAATAACAAATTTAATGTACCCATGTTTGTTTAAAAGCTCTGAACATATTTCAGAAAGTCCTTACATATTACATTAACCAGGCTAATCGATCGATGTAAAGCAAGGCAAAATTACTTTTGTGGGAGATGAAAATTAGTGAAGATTCAGCAGTGATCAGGGTTGATGAGACCTAAATCTACTGCAAGCTAAGCTACTCTTGATTCACTGATAATACTGATTAATCACATCAGATCAGACAGTTACTACACGGTTTGTCCCTTCAGATGACTGCTTCAAAGGGTACAGTCAGCTTTGTTCCCACATGAACCAACCAATGTAGAGGTGGTAAGGGCAAGGGTCAAAGTGAAAATATGTTTCTGAAGATGTAACTGTGCTCACACAGATATTTACTCCCCATGGATCAGTAGATGGAGGAGATGTTGCCAGGTCCACTGTTTCCAAAATACTGCCAGTGTTGCAATCCCTGCAGTTGGTGACTTGGTGTTGCGGTTGCCAAAGATCAGAGTCTTTAGCAACGGGTGAGCCTAGGTAACAGGGGATTCGTTTTTGGAGAAATCAGAGTCTTCTTGCGTGAGGGGAGAAAATCGGGAGCATTGTTGGGAAATTGTGGGTGGATGGTAAAATATGAAAGAGAAAATAAAAACAGGGAACATAAGAATGAATCATGGAGGTTCAACCTGGATCAGGTTCCTGAAGCTGTTTGAACCTGTCTGTTTGGTTAGCTTGAACTAGGGTTGGCTTAGAAGGAGCAGTGCTATAAATACATGTTCCAGAGTTGCCCAGTGACTGGTGTTCTTTAGCGGAAGGAAACTTAACTTCCAGTCCAATGGTCCAGGTGAAACTTGCACAGGTGACATTATAATTTGTACAATTGAGCTGTAGATTGCCTCAGATAAACAAGGGCAATTTGCAACCACGAACTGTGATATTACAGCTGGTGATTCAGCAACATTTGGACACATTGCTCTGAAGAAAATATTTTTGCATATCCAAGACATCAGAGTGCTTCAAATCTGCCTCATATAATGGGATTCTGGCTTTTGTGGAAGTTACATTTGTAACATTTGATCTTCAGTCATTATTTTAATATTAATTCTTTGTTTTAGGTAGTGGGAGAATCTAGGACCAGAAAAGGCACATTCTCAGACAAAAAGGATGTACCTTTAGAATGAGACGAGGAGGAATTTCTTTAGCCAGAGGGTGGTGAATCTGTAGAATTATTTGCCACAAACTATAGTTGAGGCCAAGTCATTGAATATTTTTAATTGAGATTGATGCGTTCCTGATTAGAAACAGCATCAAAGATTATGGGGAGAAGGTAGGAGAATGGTGTTGAGTGGGAAAAATAGATCAGCCATGGTCATTCAATGGGCCGAATGGCCTAATTCTGCTCCTTTGTGTTTTGTCCAATGGAACATTAACTGCAATAGAAGTGCTATATAAATTCAGAATCTTGTCGGTAAGGATTCAGTTCTCCGAAATCAATACAAATTGCACAAATTGAGAATCAAACAGAGATTAAGTTATTAAATAACAATAAAAATATTTTAAAATATGAAATAAAACCAGATGCTGGAAGTAGGCAGAATATCATGTGGCATCAATGGATGGAGACACACAGTTCATATTTTAGGTTAATGACCTGTCAATACGAATGGGAAAAATTATGAAATTAATATTTCTAGTTCCAGAGAAGGAGTGGAGAGAATGAAGGGAATTGCTGTGATCCCTGCATTCTCTCCCATTACCTGTTTAATTGCATGGTGTGTTTTGTAGCTGACACACACTTTAACATCTGCCTCTTGGTGCTGGAGGTAATAGATGCTTCCAATGGTGGATTGCACACCAATAAGTAAGATGCTTTGATCCAAAAAGAGTTGATTTTGCAGTTATCTTGATAAATTTGGAAGATTCAATTACCTCCGATTACTGTCTCAGAAACAGTGGAAAAGCTTTGGGGTATCAAAAAGTGATTTTGTCAACAAAGACAACATTAAATTAACACTGTAACACAGCAGGTTTGAGTTGGTTCCTCGCAGCTCCAGTGAACTGAGTTTGATCCTGATCTGGGGTGCTGCCTGCGTGACATATCAATATATTCCCTGTGACTGCAAGGTTTCTCCTTGCATTTTCCACCATCTCCTTGCATCCCAAACACAAGCTGATTATTTTTTTTCTGTAAATAACTAATCTATTGTTGAGTGGGAGGATAATCAGAATGGAATGGATATTGGGGAAATTGAATTCTTCTGAGAGCCAGCATAGGCACGATGGACTGAATAGTCATCTCCTTTAAATTGTTAGATATGGAAATAATATTCTATGATGGACCAGTTGTCACTGGTGTTTGTTGCAAGGTTTACTATAATTATTAATTTTGGTGCCCTCATCAATGATTCCCATTTTCAATTGGCAAGATGTGTTGTCCACTCCCATCTCCAAACAGGCAATCTAAAATAATTAAATTCTGATGTAGGGTCTTGATCCAAAATGTCAAATATTTCTTTGCCTCCAAAGATGCTGCTTGATCCCCTGAGTTCCTTCAGGAGTTTTTTTTTAGATACCAGCATATGCAGTGTTTTGTGCCTTCAATCCAAGTTAAGTTTTAACCAAATGTTTCCCATTACTTAAAGTCGGCATTCCCATAAAAAAAATGAATATTAGTAAATACACCGTCCTGGTGTGTAAAGCAAGCGACTAATTTTCTCTTTTTCCTTTCATAATGTTGTATAATTTGCTCGAATACTATCAATTGAATGAATAATTATATAAATTCTACTAGACTAAGTGCGACCCGTTGGGTCCCATGTTCACACGGGAGGGCTGGTCCCCCGACGCAATATTCCACATCTCCACCAATTCCAATATTGGTGGCCAGTGGGGGGGTACTTTCTGGAGCGCTGGATGGGTGTTGATGGCTGCAGGGACTATTGGTCTCCAGAGGGCTAGTATGGACTGTGGGCCAAATGGATTCTTGGGGTGGCAGCTCAGTCCCTCAAGCCTGATGTGCTGGCAGGTCACTCATGGCTGGTGGGCTGGCAGTTGACTCACGGCTATTCCTTGAAATTCCATTTCAAGCAGAGTGCAAGGCCACCAAATTCAAATCCATTTTCCTACCATTTCAAGCAGGGTGCAAGACCATCAAATTCAAGTGCAGTTTCTTACCTCTTCGAGCAGGGTGCAAGGCCACAAAATTCAAGTGCAGTTTCATACCACTTCAAGCAGGGTGCAAGGCCACCAAATTCAGGTTCAGTTTCCTACCACTTCAAGCAGGGTGCAAGGCCACCACATTCAAGTGCAGTTTCCAACCATTCTAAGCAGGGTGCAAGGCCACCAAATTCAAGTTCAGTTTCATACCATTTCAAGGAGGGTGCAAGGCCCCCAAATTCAAATGCAGTTTCATACTATTTCATGCAGGGTGCAATGACACCACATTCAAATGCAGTTTCATACCATTTTATGCAAGGCCACCACATTCAAATGCAGTTTCATACTACTTCAAGCAGGGTGAAACCACCATAAAACCACACAAAACACCACACTCACAGTTCAGTAGACATTCAGTGTGTTCAGTTGATTCACAGCTCAGACAGAGTCATGACCTCTCCCTCCCCCATCATGCAGAGACTGAGCCACACCCACACTTCTGGGTTTTATAATCCCTCCCCCTCCCACCGGAAAAGGTGTGGCCTTAATGGCGTGATTGACAGGAGAGAGATTCCCAACATTTTTTAAACACTAATAACATTGATGGGAAGAGTCCTCTGCACCTGATGAGCAAAGGGGGACTGAGTGAGATGGCCAAAAATCACAGCCGTATGTGGTAGCGTTTTATCTAAAATCAATATAGTGCAAACAGGAAGTTGTCAAATTTAGACAAACAACTATTTGCATGCAGTGCCTTTTCACTTCAACCCAAACACCCCAAACAGCCATTTGCATGCAGTGCCTTTTCACTTCAACCCAAAACTCCTAAACAACCATTTGCATGCAGTGCATTTTTACTTCAACCTAAACCCTCCAAACAACCATTTGCATGCAGTGCCTTGTTATTTCAACCCAAACCACTCAAACAACCATTTGCATGCAGTGCCTTTTCACTTCAACCCAAACCCCCCAAACAACCATTTGCATGCAGTGCCTTTTCACTTCAACCCAAACCCCCCAAACAGCCATTTACATGCAGTGCCTTTTCACTTCAACCCAAACCCCCCAAACAGCCATTTGCATGCAGTGCCTTTTTATTTTAACGCAATCCCCCCAAACAACCATTTGCATGCAGTGCCTTTTTACTTCAACCCAAACCCTCCAAACAACCATTTGCATGCAGTGCCTTTTTACCTTTTCAAACCACATTAAGGGCACTCACAGTTGAGTGTATATGTGTTCAGTGTTGTTCAGTGTTATTCAGAGCTCAGAGACACATGACCCTCTGGCATCCTCCATCTTGCAGAGACTGTGTGAGGCACACCACTTCTGGGTTTTATAGTCCCTCCCCCTCCCACCAGCAGGGGCAGCAGAGAGAAAGGCAATTTAAAAAAAAAACATTAACATACCTCTGATTTTTCATCGATGGGAAATATCTTCTGGTCCAGGAAGGCAGAGGGGGGCTCTGAGCGAGGTGGCCAAAAATGACAGCCGTAGGTGGCGCCGATCTCTCGGAAATCACAGCAAAGTGAGCCAAAAGCGGTCAAGATCAGACTTTTAGTAATATAGATATACATATGTGATATATATAATGTAGATTCTAGAAATCATTTGAAGGATTATATCAGGTGAAATAGGAAGTAAGTTTCAACTAGGATGGTCAGAAACTGAAATGGTGGTGGAAGGAGATTTAATGGTAACATTCAAATGTTTTTTTTGCATAAGAACTTGAAGGCAAAGGTTTTGTGGAGTATTGTGGTAAAAACAGAGCTGTGGGACTGATTGGTAAGGTAAGAGACATAGGTTTGATGGACTCAATGTCTTCCTTCTAAGCTTTAGAGTTTTTATCATGGCCTCTGTCCTTCTCTGAGGAATTGAGGACTATGAATAGAATTTAAAGTTGGGAAATTCTTAAAAGTAGATCATTAAAAATTATAGGCAGATGTAGACTACTCAATGGCAATGTTGTAACCAGCAGCCATCAAGAGATTGTTGCAGTAATGGACCTCATCTGCAACTAATGCATTCCTGGCCCACCAAATTGTCTGTGTTGCAATGAAAGGCATCAAATGGTGAATTGGCAATGTTATTGTTGTTGCATGGCAGTGTTGGCTTCTTTGGTGGTCTTTCCTGAGACATGGGGTAAATAACCAGGAAATCCCATTCAGATTTTCAATGGAATGTCCCCATAATATTAAATAAGAGACAGAGAGTTCAATAAATCTGCATCACCTTCTCTCACCCCAAACCAAGAATTTCAGGTTCTTCAGCCCTCATCTCAGCATCGTTCAATGCTACAGAATAAAGTTGTGTTTTCTGATAAACAAAGAAAGATTTCAACTCACTGAACTGAAGCAATGAATGGAGGGAATGCTAATCCATTACATCACCTACATCTGGCGGGACTTCCTGATCTTATTTATGATAAACCATGTTTCTGAAATTTTCATTGGGTAAATCATACTTGTGTATTAACAAAGGTGATAGCTTGGTTTGTATCTACAAGTGGATATAGTTTTCAATGTAAACATTTACATAACTTGCATTAATATTTAATCTACTGGGAAGTTATTATCATAGAAATATATTTTCATCTACTTTTGATATTTTCCAGGCTTATGTTAATGCACAGATATTTACAAATCCTGTCAATATTTTTCATATGTAACAGGATGAGAATCATAGTTTCAAAAGCAAACTGTTGTGCAAATGGAGCAGTAACCTGTTTTGAGAAAAATAAACATTTTGCTTTTAAGTGCATGTAATCCTTCAAGTCTAGAAATTTCATTGGCCAAATTAATGTTTTAAGGCAAGAGAATTTTATCAAAAACCCAAATGGGTACTTTGTGCAGTCTTATGTATTTTCGAATGGTTCTCAGCTGAATGAACGCATGCTCACAACAACAAATAAAATAAGACTGCAACCATTTCGCTGAGAATTTATGCTCGGCTTGCTGCATCTCCTGGATGCTCTCCATTTTATCTCTTTCCATTCCCATCCTGACCTTTCTGTCCAGTGCCTCCTCCACTGCCTAAGTGAGACCACATGCAAACTGGAGGAACAATACCTCATATTCTGCTTGGGTAGTTTACAACCCAACAGTACGAACATTGAATTATTTCATTTGAGGTAACTACATAACCCTCTCCTCTCCCTTCTTCCTCCATATAATTGCTCCTTCTTTCTCCTCTCTGCTGTACCCCACCTGGACTCACATTTATTTCTTCCCTCCCCCACTGCTTCCATCTAACCTAAAGGGGCTGTCCCACTGCGGCGACCTAATTCGAGAGTTTAGAAGAGTTAAGGAGAGTTTGAAAAAAAGTCATGTTGAAGACCTCCTTTGACAATGTAGAAGACCTCCTTCGACCTCCTTTGACCTCCTTCGACTATTTTGAAGACTAGCTTCGGGAAAATTGGATGCCGAATAGTGGAGAATGAAGACGACCTCCTTCGATCTCCTTCGACCTCCCTTCGACCTCCCTTCAACTATGTTGAAGACTATCCATGACTACCTTCGATTACCTTCGACTATCCTCAATTACCTACGAATAACATGCCGACCAACTACGACCTACTTCAACTAAACCTACGAGTAAAAAAAGTATCGATTTTTTCCATGGCGACCTTTTTTTTACTCATGGGCATTTTTCAACATGTTGAAAAATATGCCGCGACCTAGCTGAGTCCTCGAGTACACGGGGACTACTCTCGAGCATGAAGGAGAGTTACAAAGACCTCCTAGGACCTCATGTCGACCATGCTGCGAGTATGAGGCGAGGGCAAACTCGTCAGAACTCGTGGATTAGGTTGCCGCAGTGGGACAGCCCCTTTACTCTAGCTTCACAATTCTCAATTCATCAATCACATCTTCTTTCTTTACATCTCTGGCCTTTGTCCAACCATCTGCCTATCAAATAACTTTCCACACCTGCAACAACCTATTACTTGCCGTGTCTTGTTCTACCTCTCCATCTTTCTTAACCTCCCCTACCCCACAATAAGTCTGAAGAAGGGTCCCATCCCATCATTTATCCATGTCTTCCAGAGACTCTGCCTGACTCGCTGAGTTACTTCAGCACTTTGCGTCTTAACAAATAAAATGTTATTTTTGCATATTTTTGTTACAATGAGAGGATGCAAATAATGCAACTACCTTGTTGTTGAAATAATGGACTTTCAAATCAATAGTAATACAAAAGGGACACACATCAATTATATCAGAACAGCGGACTGTTCAAACTAGCCATGTTGATACTAATATTTTGGCTTAAACACAAGAGCAAGGGTATGCTTTCACTCGCAGATGGACCTAATCCAATTGGGGCCATTACCAGAATGTTTTTCCTAAGAACTATTGACTGCTATATCAAAGAGCAACCTGTATGAGAAAACATGGATACTACACTGGCGATGAGGATGGCATATTGGTGCTAAGGACATAAAAAGGTGGCAACCAAATACAGTGGAAAAGATAGGAAGGGGTTCCCTAGATAGAGTTGGAAATGTTAGATGTATTGGTGAGCCAAGAATGTAGGAGGAGTCATTTACCTGCTATTTAGGGGTCGAAATGCTACTGAGTCCAAATTACATTGTTAAGATTCATGGACATAGTTCAACAAATATGCAATCAGAATACTGCCAGTATGTAGGGTGAAAAGATGCAAAACGTTTTTAATCACACCATTATCCAAGGACAAGTTATTTAATGAACATTTTGTGGGGATTTTGATAGGACATTCAATCCAGTGCCTAAAGAAAATTTCATATGTCCATTGTATGAATCTGAGAACAAGAGGCCATTCAGATGATTTTAGTTTGGGCTCCACAGAGTCATTTGGTTTGCAAGCAAATTAATTCATGTATAACTGTCTGGTATGCTTGAACTAATGCTTGAAGAAGAATCCATTATTACGGAAAGGATTTTTGGCAAACAAGAAACAGTTTTATTCATGTTGAATCCTGAAAGTTCACCTCACATAGTATACAAACTTAAAGCACATGGTATAGTATACAAACTTAAAGCACATGGTATTGGGGCTTCAGTATTGATGTGGATAGAGAACTGGCTGGCAGACAGGAAGCAAAGAGTAGGAGTAAACGGGTCCTTTTCAGAATGGCAGGCAGTGACTAGTGGGCTACCGCAAGGCTCAGTGCTGGGACCCCAGCTATTTACAATCTATATTAATGATCTGGATGAGGGAATTGAATGCAACATCTCTAAATTTGCAGATGACACACGAAGCTGGGGGGCAGTATTAGCTGTGAGGAGGATGCTAGGAGGCTGCAAGTTTTGGTCTCCTAATCTGAGGAAAGACATTCTTGCTATAGAGGGAGTACAGAGAAGTTTCAGCAGACTGATTCCAGGGATGGCAGGACTTTCATATGAAGAAAGACTGGATAGACTCGGCTTGTACATGCTAGAATTCAGAAGATTGAGGGGGGATCTTATAGAAACTTACAAAATTCTTAAGGGGTTGGACAGGCTACATGCAGGAACGTTATTCCCGATGTTGGGGAAGTCCAGAACTAGGGGTCACAGTTTAAGGATAAGAGGGAAGTCTTTTAGGACTGAAATGAGAAAATCATTTTTTACACAGAGAGTGGTGAATCTGTGGAATTCTCTGCCACAGAAGGTAGTTGAGGCCAGTTCATTGGCTATATTTAAGAGGGAGGTAGATGTGGCCCTTGTGGCTAAAGGGATCAGGGGGTATGGAGAGAAGGCAAGGATGGGATACTGAGTTGGATGATCAGCCATGATCATATCAAATGGCGGTGCAGGCTTGAAGGGCCGGATGGCCTACTCCTGCACCCATTTTCCTATGTTTCTATGTTTCTACAGCTAGTCACATAGATTATTTGAATATTTTTGGTGAATAAAAAGTAGGTGACATGATTGTTAGAGATGGAAAGGCAGTGAATTTTTTGTGTAAAATGAGCAAACGACCTTGCTATGAATTGTCAGCCAGCGACCTGTCCTAAGAATACCCTTTCAGGGCAGCCCTGTGTTTTGCTGCATTGGATAGGGATACTGCATGGGTATGAGATCTCTTCAGAAGGCAACTACTGGCTAGAACAGTGATCTATTTATGTGTTTAATGAAAAGGAGCAATGACATGGAACATTCCCAAAGCTGGACCACCCAAAAAGATGGAATCAGTTATCCTTAAAACGGAATTAGCTGTTTATCTACAGTTACCAATTATATCAATGGCCTCCTTATTGATGGAAAACATCATGATCAGCATACATAATGATGCTTTTGCATCTCAAGCATTTTCCAATGTGGCAATTTGGTATTAAGCAATGATGTGGAGTAACTTCCTAGTTAACAACTGTCTTGCATATTAACTAAACAAAATCATGTAAAACGCACTCAAAAAAACAAGATCACTTTCTCCACACTATCCTAAATCCTCTGGATACCAACATTTTCCAATTAAGTTATCAACATATTCAGCACTCGAATTGTGTTAAATAATCCCATGTGTATCACATTATGGAAGGTCTTCTTAAATACAGATGTGGAACAAGGCCATTTGGATTGCCAGATGTGATGGCTATGGTGGAGGATGCAGCACAGATGCCGGAAAGGTTCACAGTGTCTGCTGTGAAGTGACCTGACCTATGCTCGGATTGAGCTTAGTTTCTTACCATGTATGCTGGAAGTTATCTAAAGATGAAAAGTCAGCATTCATCCCCTTTAAGAATGATAAAAACCAGAATAAAACAGAATAGGATCTTGAGAGGGTACAATCTGCAATAGTCTGTGGGGAGAAAAATCAGGAAATGAGGCTGACAAGATTTCCCTTCTCGGGGGTGGTCTGGAATCCCTTTACGTCTTATGCACCTGAAGAGTTCCTTGCAACGTCTCGATACATTAAAGCCTCTTTATAAATTAAAGTTGTTTTTTGAAGCAGGTAAAATCTTTCTGGATAGTCTGTCAAATGCTTTCTATTTCCTAGTAATCTTATCTGGACTACACAAAAGCTACAGAAGCTTATCCTGCCACAGCTCAGTTTTCTGAGGAGTCTTTGAGCAAATTTGCAGATAGATCTTACATTATGAACAACAGGCCTACAAACATCCCCTAAATAACTTCCCCTGCAAAGAAAAACATTACTGCTCTTAGTGGCAAACTGCTGGTTTCCTGTTTACCTTAATCTATTTTAAAACCTGATTACGCACAAGAAGGTCAGCAGAAACAGCAATACATCATTGGATGATTCTTAAATTATCATTTCCCCAGGAACATGTAGAGAACTCAAGCACTTGAACATTTAAATTCTTACAGATAACATACAGTCTTGTAGGATCATGGGAAAGTTGCATCAATGCAGCAATAACATTGCAATATTAGGAAAAAAGTGGCCACATCAAGATATCATCAGAATGCATCAATTAGTAACGTAACCAGATCTCATCATTTATTAATAACAAATTATATTTTCCACATTAAATATTGTTCGTTCAAAACCTAGTCTGTGCGTTTTATTTTTAGAGATACAGAGCGGACACAGGCCCTTTGGCCCACCGAGTCCGAATCGACCAGCAATCCCCGCACATTAACACTATCCTACTCACACTAGGGACAATTTACACTTACACCAGCCAATGAACCTACAACTTGCACCAACTAATTAACCTACAAACCTGTTATATCTTTGGAGTGTGGAAAGAAACCAAACATCTCGGAGAAAACCCACGCAGGTCACGGGGAGAATATACAAACTCCATACAGACAGCACCCGTAGTCAGGATCAAATCCAGGTCTCCAATGCTGCAAGAGCCGTAAGGCAGCAACTCTACCGCTGCGCTACCGTGTCACCCTTTTCTTTACACTTTCTGATCTTCACTTGCAGGTTTTGGGTGTTGCTAATATAGCTGGTATATATTGCCAATCTATAATTGCCCTGATAGTGGTGAAGAGAAACCCTCTTGGAGTTTTACAGCCTCTGTGCTAAAGACATTATGATAATGTTTTTGGCATCAGGATTCATAAATGTAATATGATTACTACAATTTCTTACGTTCTATCTATGGACCGGCCAAAAGCATGATGGTTTGGATTTGGCCTGGGGGCAAGTCACTTGTGGGTGGCAGAGAATAGACCGAGTGTTGCACTGAGATCAGGAAACCTCATGTAAGGAGTTTTCCAGATCCACAACCATATTTAGCTGTACATTTCCTTTAAATGGAAAAAAGAACTGCAGATGCTGGTTTATACCAAAAATAGACACAAAGTGCTGGACTAACTCAGCTGGTCAGGCAGCATCTCTGAGTCTGAAGAAGGGTCCCGACCCGAAATGTCACCCATCCCTTTCCTCCAGGGATGTTGCCTGTCCTGCTGAGTTAATTAAGCACGTTGTATCTCTCTTCAAGTGGAGTTGTCTTTGTCAACCAGTCTTATTAACTGGCTGGGGATCTTGAGTGGGGAGCTGACTTTACAAAGCTAAATCCCACGAGTGATGATGGTGAGGGAAGAAGTGGAAAACTGGGTGGTGAGGAGCAGGAAATATGCCCAAATGTTGCTCGGGGTGTGTCTTTTTTTTTTTGGGGGGGGGGGGGGGGGGGGGGGGGGAGATATCTACATAATGGAGAGAAAGCCTATTCCTGGGTGGCTGGTCCAATTTGTGGGAGGGATTCTAATATTGCTCAGTTGTTGCTAGGATGTGCTGAGGTGTTCTTGGTCAATTGTTATGTCTGTTAAAAAACATTTCCGTTCCTTATGAGCAGGATTTAAATATATTTACCTCGTGGATTCAGATCTTCTCACCTGCAGCTGATGGGTTACTGAGGCTTGTGCGCTCTAATCCTCTCTGATTACAAATAGAATGATCATTAAGATGAGGGCAAGCAGCTCTATTGAGATGCTTAAATGAATAATGATGCGCACCAAGCTGACCAACAAATACTGTTGCACCAGATCTCTCCTTGCAGTAAGATAAACTGCTAATCACGGATTGGGTGGGTTGAAGCCATTCTCCTGCATAAAGTTACTCCTGTGCTACAAGACACTGAAGTGCGATAACATTGGAATCTGATAGATTGGTAACCTGGATAGGTTTAATCAAATTAGGGATGGAATTTAGCGCTTGGTTCTTGTCAGGTGAATGTAATAGGAGCTGAAAGATAACCCTCTGATTAAAAGGAAAATTAATCTTGCAGGGTGTGGTCAGTGTTGGCAAAGCCAGGCATTGATGAGCCTTCTTGAAAATTGCAGATTGTCTGCTGAACGTGCTCCCAGAGGACGACTGAGGAAGGAGTTTCAGTATTTACACCCAGCAACAAGGAGATACCATTTGCCTCACTTGAAGTGGAAACTAATGCCATGTTTGCCAACATCACATCTTGCAATTCCCTCCATGATTACTTATTAGCATTTATTACTTCTGACTGAGGTATTCTGACTGGAAATATATAACTCTCACAAATTTTATTTGGCTTTGGTAATTGAAGGATGCTCTTCACTTTAAAACTAACCATTACTTTCATCAAGGAAGTACGTTAGAAAACCTGTAAATAAGTGCGATATGCTGTTTTCAGTAAAGGTCTGTGGGAACCTTTTCATTTCTGCTGATGGTAAGAATTTTAATAGGTTTGCAAGTGTTTTGACAACGTCTCTACATTCTGCAAATGCCACAAGTAGTCCAAATTTATTGCCTGCTCGACTATAAAATATAGTTAGCAAAAAGCTTTCTGTTGCCAGTGATTTTTTTTAAAGAGTTAGCAAACCATCTCGAGTTCCATTAACCACCAAGTCAGATAACTTAATTCAACCATCTGGAAAACCTAGGGAAGAAATTGAAACTGCAAATCATCTGCAAATAGGCTTCAATTTTGTCCAGAATGTTTCACTTCGAACAATAGCCATGAAAGTGAGAAGATTTAAATGCCACACTACAAAACACTCGCTGAACTAAGTACACAATTAGTACAAGTGTCCTTTTCTGGGTATATGAAAACACAATTTCAATATTCTTTTGACTGAACATTTTCAGTAGTGTTCCATTTGAATTGTTATCATACTTCATATTACCATACAACATAGATGGATGCTATTTTGCCTCTGTGTGGATTTCCAGTCCTGTACTAATTTTCCCACACAAGCCATACATAAAACCGCTCACACGCACACCAATATGCACACACATGCATGCACACACACATGCGCTCACATGAGCTTAGGCTGCAAACTGAATATGACATCAGTGATATCAATGAATCCAAAGGAATACATTTTGTCCATATATCCCAGTTGGTAGACCCTTTGCTTCACTAAATTGTCAAGCATACAGCTCAGTTCAAAACAGTTTTTTTTCTCTTCTGGATACAACAATTTATTTTGCTTTATAGCAGCAAGGTAGGATTTTGTATTCTCTAGTGTGCTTGTGCTCTGTTTGCTTTCTTTGAGTATTTTAGTAAAAGAAAAATAATGTTGAAAAGCTTTTGGAAAGATTTATAGTTCTGCACGACAGCTCATTCTTGCCTGGTTGAAACAAACTTTATAGGGTGAATTTTGTTTGGAGCATTGAAGGGTGTAAACTAGAAATATTGCACTAGGGAGGGTTTAAACAAGATTGGCAGAGGGATATGATCCAACATTGTAATGAGGCAGGTGGGAGGCTGGTTGGTAATAAAGAAGTAAATGCCAGCAAGTTCAGTAGATAAGACAAGCAGGAGCATGAAAAGGAGGAAGGAAAGACAGTTGGATTAAATGACATTTATTTCAATGCAAGAGGCCTGACAGATAAGGCAACTGAACACAGAGGGTGGATAGACACGTGAGATGGGGCATTGTAGATATTACGGAAATCTGACCAGAGAGCGATAGGATTGGTAGCTTAATGTTCCGGGGTACAGGTGCTATGGACGAGATAGCGGGTGGGGGTAAAAGAGGAGGGGGAGTTGTTTTATTGATTGAGGAGAACATCACGGTAGTTGTCTGAAATTACCTTAAAGAAGGATAGAGCAATGCTATACTGGTGGAGTTGAGAAATAGAAAAGGGATTATCACCTTGTTGTGATTGCTTTCCAGCCCCCAAAATAGTCAATAGGAATTAGAAAAACAAATGCTCAGAGGCTATAGACAGCTGCAAGGCTAACAGAGTTGTTATTGTAAGAGATTTTAACTTTCCAAATATAGACGGGAATTGTTACGGTACCACCTATTTAAAGGAATGGAATTTATCAACAGTGTTCAGGAAAGTTTCCTCAGGCTATGTAGAGGGGCCTACAAGTGGAGGTCATGGTTTGACCTACTCTCATGAAATTGGGGAAGTGTTAAGATGTCAGTGAGTGAGCACTTTGGGACTTGCAAGGACAGGTCTGGTCCACACATTAAAGTTCTAAATTGGGGAAAGGTCAAATATGATGGTTTTGACCAGAGGTTGCAAAGGTTAATTGGTATAGGATGATTGTGGATAAAGGGATGTCCGGAAAGTGGGATGTTTTTAAAGGTGTGATATTGTAACAGCGTTCCAGTTAGAGTGAAGGGCAAGGCAAGTTGAAGGAACTCTGGAGCACAAGACAAATTGAAGGCATGGGTCAGGTGTAGGAAGTTGGGATCAAGTGTATCCCCGAAGGAGTATCGGGGATTGAGGATCATACTTAAGAAGGAAATAACAAGGGCAAAAAGGTAACATGAGATACTGTAGCTCTGGCAGGTAAGATTGAGAATCCAAAGACATTGTATGCATATTAAGGGGGAAAAAGTAACTAAAGAGTGTGTTGGGCTCAGAAACCAAAGTGGCCATCTATTTGTGAAGCAATGACTGTTTATCCTCTGAAAATAATAATGAAAAAAAAAGAAAAGGGATTTATTTATCACATCGCCATGTTTGAGACTTTTAGCATTTAAGTAATAATTATAATGTCCCAAATATTAGCATAATAGAATGCATAGAAATAGTGCAGTCCATTAAAAGAAAGAAATCAGAAATTTGCAAATGATGCGTTAAAAACTCCATCCTATCTTTCATTTTAAGTGTAGGGCTGTAAATTCCTACCCCTCACCTGATTACTTCATTGTTCTTTGGGGTTTGATGAGAAAGCAGGACCCATTAGTGCAGAAACCACAAAACTACTTCACTGAATGAAGGCATTCTAACATGGTTTATCGTCATTGCTGTTTCTCCCCTCCTCCTTTTCACTGTAAGGAATGCAGCTGTAAGAGCGAGCATCAAACAGTAACATTTAATGTTACTGGATAAACCATCATATGAATGGTTGTGTGAACCAACACTGTGTATGTATTACATGCTCTGAACACCAACATAAATCACTAATTTTCTGACCACACATATTACGTGAAACTGATGTAACACACTAGCTGCCACACCCACAATAATGCTCCATCTTATGTATACATTTTGTTAATTAAGAGCAAGCAATGGCTCCCTCGCCAACAGTCCCTTTCCTCATTGTTTTGTTAGTATGAAAAATGTTTTTAATGTTCTTTATCTTGTTTTCTGTGGGGTGGGGGAGGGGGTTGTGGGAAACTTTTTCTAATCTCTTACCTCGAGGGAGATGCGATTTTTTTCGTATCGTATCTGCGTCCGCACTGCGGCCTAACATGGAGAAGTTGGCGGCCTTTGTTGGAGACCAACTTCGAGAGCTCCACTGTGGGTGCCTGCGGACTTACCAATTATGGAGCTCATGATCCCTTTGCCAGGGATTGACCTCTGAGCTCTACCACGGATCTTGCGGACTTTAACATCGTGGAGTTCGTGGTATCTGGTTAGAGACTGACATCGGGATCTCCAAGCCGCAGGAGCTTCGACCGCCCCTGTTGCGGGAGCTTTGATTGCCCCGACGGATGGTTCATCTGCCCCGACTGCAGGAGAAAAATGATGGAAGAAGATTAGACTTTATTGCCTTCCATCACAGTGAGGAATGTGGGCAATCTGCTGTGGCGGATGTTTATATTCACTTTTATGTAGTTTTGTGTCTTGTTGCTTTTCTAGTATGGATGTATGGTAATTCGCATATCACTATACCTTATTTGGTACCCGTGACAATAAAAGACCTTTGAAACCTTTGAAAATTTGCAACAATTAAAAACCTTAGCTCAGCATTTGTGTTCTGTTGAGAACCACTGTTTGTAAGATGATCAACACTATTTACTATTGCTTGCCTAATTTATTTCATACTTACAATACTTATATAGTACTTATCTGTATTTTCAAATAAATCGAGTATAACAAATATTGATTCTTATAGCAATTCAACAATATGTTAAGCCCCCTTGTACCATATCAGTGTTAAATATGAATAAAACACAAAGGGCTGGAGTAACTCAACTGGTCAGGCAGGATCTGTGGAGGGAATGGATCGGTGACGTTTCAGTTCAGGAATCTTCTCCAGTTTGGAGAACTCCAGGATTCTAGTGTCAGCAGTGATAAATATGATAAGGCAATCATTCCAATGATAATTTATCAACAATTGCTCAAAATATTCCATGTACATGTTGGATTATTTCTGTGACTGAAATCTTTGATTTCTACATTCAGTTATCAGTCCACAGGTTTGTTACAGTATTTCCAAAAGTAAAATGCTGCAGATGTTCATAGTCTGCTATAAAATAGAAAGATTAAAAGAGAACTTACCGTTTGAAGTTTGATCTTTATTTTATGAGAAGTTGAAATGAGGGATTACGTGAAGAGCCCGCCAGCCCACATGCGTGTCAATCTTCAGAGCAACTGTATGAACCACAGACCACTTGCACAAACTTAAACTATAGAAAGATTAATAACCGTAGAGTTACCGAATTATCTTTATGAGATTCAGGGTTAGGAGTGGAAGGCACGTAATCCCTCACTTCAACTTCTCATAAAATAAAGATCAAACTTCAAACGGTAAAGTCTCGTTTAATCTTTCCATTTTATTTCGAAGTCACGTGAGTGACTACGTGAAGCCTTCAAAGCTCTGTGGTTTCATGCAGTAACCCAATCTGTGTGTGAAACATTTAAACAGATAAACCATAAATGGTAGAAAAAACATGGGTTATTAACACCATGATGCTAACTTGCATACATGGCCATTGCTCTTAATCGGACCACAGTCCCAATTGGCTTTGAGTTAGACAATAACTCATGCAACACTGTTCAGAATTCTATCTGCAAACATCCAGGCATATTCAACCAAATTTTATAACTTCTGAAAGCACACTATGTAAGCCTCCTGCTGTTGCAAGAAGATGATTAAATGGGAATATCAATTTTATTGGCTGCTGAGCCATCAACAATCTCTTGAGAAAATTATTAAATAACAATGAAGAAACGATCCTTCATCTCATAAGTACTAGCAAGCTCAGTGTACCTGTATACATAATAACACCCCCAATCTCCGATCTGGTGGATATGCTGTCAACTCCAAATTGTACGCAACCATGCCCGTTTTGCTTTATGAGATCATTCCCATAACAAGCTACCCTCATGTCAGTTATGACCCAGAGACCAGGCCAGAGATTGAGTAAAGACTGTGTTCATTGTGCTGAAATCAGTTGCTAAAAGCATAATCAACTTAAAAGATACTGCTCCCATTAGGAATACAGTAGATGAATACCTGCATAATAATTTACTGATATACATTCCACACTACTATGAGTCTAGGCTTTTAGCGCGGTCATATAAAAGATACCTTGCATAACGTTAGTCAACAGCGGGTGAACAACCAATCATTTATTGTCCCACTTATGGGACTATAGAGAATGATAAAGCAGCACAAGCAGTGTCAATTGTGCTGTAACATAATCACTTCTCTAAGCCCAAACTGAAAGAAACACAAAGATCTACTACTTCCGTTTAAAAGTAGCTCACATGTCTTGTTCACAAACTTCCCATACAATCGTGCAGAGCTAGCTGCCCGAGAAAAAGGCTGCACCAGCCATCACTCGTGACTTCGAGTAAATAGGAGCTTCTTTCAGCCACCTTTGCCATGGACACCCTGAATAAATAGGCAAAGTTGGCACTATAAAATTATATGTTGCCTCATCCTTAATATCGTAAGAGAAATCTACTGATAAAACCCCTGAGTCTTATCGGCTACAAATTTTGCATGTCGTCTACAAACTCCATGACACAATGCCCTTTTGATCTGAGTAGGATAGTATTAGCTTTAGAATCTCTGTAAATAGCCTAGACCTGAAGACAACCCCTAGATAGAGCCTAACCCTTCCACCACTGGCTTTGTTATCAAAACACCAGATATATCTGTCCCTCTCGTGTATAGATATGGCAAAGTATGCATCTGCAAGAGCGATTGAGGCCCTAATTCTCTGAATCAGCTAAATTGCTGAAAGCCAATCATCCATCTTAAACTGGGTAACCAAACACATGATCAGACTAGCCAAATCCTAACCTGATTTGGCATGCTGCATGTTTCTGCAATGTTGAGAAATATCAGAAATATACCCCTCTAGCTCTTGGGCAGACTACTCATCCTTTGTGAGACATCTCTGATTCCACTTGGAGAACCATCGTATATCCTCTAATGACTGTACGGACGGAAAATTTTGGCTTCTCTAGCCATGGAAGAGGCATTTATATATTTATTTATTTAATTTGCTCATAACATATAATCGGAACCTTATGACTAGAGCTGAAACATGATGTGGGCATACGAGTTCCCTGTCAACTCTTGACTGTCAGAGTCACCACGAATCCTCAACATTCTTCCTCAGAGTGGAAAATAGCATAATGCAACCCTGAACCAGGAATCGCTCCGCAGTCCTCTGACTGAAACCACCTGTCTCAGTCGCCAGTGTGCGCCACACATTCTCTTTGACCAGCCACTCAATCAATAATACTGGTATTGAGAGCCTACAGATTATTATATATATATATATATATTTTTTTATTCACAACATGAACCTGCAGGTCAGATAAAAAATGCCACATGATAAAAAAAATGCTACACTAGATAGCCCAGCTGGAGCTCTGCAGACTGTTTCAGGCTGCCGCGGGTCAGCAAACGGAATGCTCCGCGCCGGCGATGGCTCGCCCGCTCCATGGCGAGAGTCCACGCTGCGCCCGCAGCTGAAGCCCCGGGCGCTTCTCCGGGAAAGGCTTGCAGCGCCCCCCACCTCTACCCCTCATTATCTGTTTAAATGATTGTCTTGCTAATCCATTCCACGACCAATCACATTAAGTGGCACATACAGACTAAACAAGGCACGGATAACAATAGTGAATCTGTTTTTGTTATAATGACAATCCAATAGTTATATGGTCACCATTTTCAATTATTCTTTACAATCACAATTTATTTAGTTATTTGAATTTCTATTTCCTTGCTTCCATCATAAGATTTGAATGCAGATGAATAATCCAAGTTTCTGTGTCCCAGTACAGTGCTTTGTTGTCACCTTCTCCTAGTTAACAATGATTCCACATTTTCCTTGATCAACATCTTTTCGATATCTCGTTTTTACACCTCACCTTCCCCTGAAGGGTCTTGACCCAAAATGTCACCCTATTTCTTCTATCCAGAGATGCTGCCTGTCCCGTTGCGTTACTCCAGAAGTTACTCCCGTTGTGTCTATCTACTGTTATAAAACCATTATAATATAATACCTGATTAGAATGGTGCCAAACCAGTAGAATCATTTTGTGTGCTCAACATTTAGGTTTGGTTATTCTTCTGGGTAAAGGATGGTTGACAGAATGGCACAACCTTGGAACTATTACTAAAGTTGGGAAAGGTATTGGATGAAAAATATACCATGGGTCACCATAAAATGAAATGGGAGAGGAAGAATTGTAATCGTAAATCAAGCATGAATTATATCAGTATGCTCTCTCCCTCTCTTGCAGTCTGGAAAATGCACATCTGACAAAATTGTACTGCACTTTGACAAGACATCATCACCCTATTTGAATGACTATGTTCATGGAAGTGCGTTTTCATTTGAAACAAAGCATATTTATATGATATGGCTGCTTGCCCAAGGTTACTAAGTTCCCAGGAAATGCAGCTGCATCCGAGTGAGTGTTTATTTAAGCACAATTGCATTTAATATGCCAAAATGAAACTTTCAAAAAATAGGAAAAAGAATTACCAGTGATGTAGGGTGCTTTTGCTGTACTCCAACTTTCATTTGTTACTTTATTCAAATAGACTTTAGGTAGAGTTGTATGATGATATCTGAATCAAATATAGTTGATAAAATTGCTTTATTTTATTTGGATGAGTTTACGTTCAGTGTTACCCAACATAAATAATAATTCCTATTTAATTTGATGGAAAAGTGCCTCAGGGTTCTGGAGATGGGAGATAAGAGCATGCAACTAAAATGATACAAGTTACTTTGAACATAAATTAAATGTTTGTGTTAAAAGGCCTTTCAGTGCAGTTGAAACTACATATAAACTGCACAATCAAAATTAACAACACAAATACAATAACGGGGCTCCTTATCGGAAAATATAAAAACGTTGTTCTATTCTGAGTTCAGGATTTGGAATTCATAATTAAGGCACATGGTATTGGGGGTAGAGTGCTGACATGGATTAAAAAAATGGTTGGCAGACAGGAAACAAAGAGAAGGGATTAACAGGTCCCTTTCAGAATGGCAGGCAGTGACTTGTAGGGTACCACTTGCAGGAAGCTTGCAGGAACAGCAGGCAGTGAAGAAAGCGAATGGCATGTTGGCCTTCATAACAAGATGAGTTGAGTATAGGAGCAAAGAGGTCCTTCTGTAGTTGTACAGGGCCCTAGTGAGACCACATCTGGAGTATTGTGTGCAGTTTTGGTCTCCAAATTTGACGAACGACATTCTTACTATTGAGGGAGTGCAGCGTAGGTTCACAAGGTTAATTCCCGGGATGGCGGAACTGTCATATTCTGAGAGAATGGAGCGGCTGGGCTTGTATTCTCTGGATTTTAGAAGGATGAGAGGATATCTTATTGAAATATATAAAATTATTAAGGGTTTAGACACGGTAGGGGCAGGAAAACATGTTCCTGATGTTGGGGGAGTCCAGAACAAGGGACCACAGTTTAAGAATAAGGGGTAAGCCATTTAGAACGGAGATGAGGAAACACTTTTTCACACAGAGAGTTGTGTGCCTGTGAAATTCTCTGGGCGGTGAAGGCCGGTTCTCTGGATACTTTCAAGAGAGAGCTAGATAGGGCTCTTAAAGATAGTGTAGTCAGGGGATATTGGGAGAAGGCAGGAACGGGGTACTGATTGTAGATGATCAGCCATGATCACATTGAATGGTGGTGCTGGCTCGAAGGGCCGGATGGCCTACTCCCGCACCTATTGTCTGTTGGCTATTGAAACCTGCTTGATTCAGCTGACTGATGATCAAGAATGATCAGAAAACAGTGCTATGGATATTGTCCAAGTGGTGTTGGCTTTATAATGAACTGTGCACACGGATTTTAGATGTTAGCAGCATTGAATCAATCTGATGCTGGTTATTCTGAACATTAATATTCTAGTGCAAAATGTATAATGCATTCCCATTTCGAAGCCTATTTTGTTTTCCTATAGCCTCAAAGGACTACCTCCATAGCTCTACAGTTTCATGCAATGAAACATAGATATTTCACCTGGCCATAGACTTTAACTCAAAGCTTAGTACAGTAAAGATATGTTTGACATCGACATAACACTATATTAATTTAATTTAATGTCTCCATCTGTTTTAAACATCATGATACAAAACTGGCAAACCTTAGTTATGCTAAAATATGTAACCCACCTCCATAATCAGGTCACTGTGATTAACGGAGTGCTTTTTGACAAGATTGTCATTCATTGAATCTCATGGGTTAAGCATTTTCAGAACCTGTCTGAAGGATCAACATCACATCTTTTGTCAGGTAATAAAATAACTTTTTTTTTCAAATTGAAGCCTTTGGCTGGTTTGGATATTTTTTGAGGTATTTGTACTTGATGGAATGAGTTAAGCTGGGATGGGGGAGGTTATACAAGTATTGTTCTTGAACAAACTTTCATTCTGTTGTGGATGAAAAAGAAAACGCTCAAATTATTCAGCATTTCAAGTAGCTTCCTTGGAGAGCAACATTTTAGGTTGATGATATTTCATCCAATCCCCTGAATGAGACCGAGCGTTCGCATTTGAAGCAAATGGGTCATTCATACAAATTGGAAAAAGAGATTCGAGAGAAATTTATTTCTTAAGGAGCATTAGACAGATACCCAGACATAGGGATATCCATCAAGTATGACATCCTCACCTATTTTTCTCTAATGTTGGAAGTTTTGAGACTGTCAAGATCAATTGGCAAGACAAGCATTAATTTGTTTTTCTCCACCACCATCACAAGGTTGAAAGATTTCAGCCTGTTGCTTTGTTCATTATGATTGTTGGCAGTATCCCACACCCCCAATACCTACCCAGTAGAAGGCGCAAGAATTTAATGCAAGATCAAATCCAGTATTTGGCATGTTTTACCGAATACACCACATGTGTACGATAGAGAGTATAATGATTGCATGCATCACGGCTGGTTCAGTAAGTCAAATACCCAAGAATGAAAGAACTTGCAGAAAATGGTGGACATTGCCTGATCCATCATGGGTATTAAGCACCCACCATCGAAGGGATCTTCAAGAAGCACTGCTTCAAAGATGCAGTTTATATAATTAAAGGCACCACCACCCTGGCCACGTTTTTTGTCTAGCTGCTATCGTAAGGCAGAAGGTACAGGAGCCTGGGAACCCTTATCCCCAGGATCAAGAACAGCTCCTCACAATCAACTTGAAAGGCTCTTTAATGACACTGCACAAACCTAACCACATCCCTATCTCAGCAATGAACTACAATGGACTTTGCACAGGTTTCACTAGATACTTTGGCTTGCACTGTTATGTTCCAGTTTAGTTTCAGTTTTAGTTTTAGAGATATAGCATGGAAACAGGCCCTTCGGCTCACCGAGTCCACACTGACCAGCAATCCCCACACATTAACACAAGCGCACACGTACTTGGAACAATTTACACTGACAGCAAGCCAATTAACCTCCAAACCTGTACGATTTTGAAGTGTGGGAGGAAACCGAAGATCTCAGAGTAAACTCACGGGGAGAACATACAAACTTCGTACAGACAGCACTTGTAGTTGGGATCGAACCAGGGACTCTGCCACTGCAAGCGCTGTAAGGCAGCAACTCTACCTCTGCACCACCGTGCCACTCGTTACCTAGTAATAGAATATAACATATTAAAGAATGGTAGAACATTTCAGTAATCCATCACTCTATGTAAAAACTATCCCTGCACATCTATGTACTTATAACTCTGATCTTGGATATTAAATTATTCATTTGTTTGCTTATGTATAGAGTGTGGCGGCGCCTAATGGCAGCGGCTTGACTGCAGTCCGTCTGTCTTTTTTAAAATTTTTGTCCCGTTAGATGCATGTTTTTGGTTTTAATTTGTATTATTTTTTAGCTGTGTATATGGGGGTGGGGGGGGGGGGGGGGGTGGGGGGGGTGGGGGAACCGTTTAATCGCTTCCCTGTACGGGGACCTGACTTTTTCCCTGTCGGGTCTCCGGTGTCGCTGGGCCTAACATCATTGAGCCGGCGGCGACCTCCAACCGGTTCCAACCTGTGGGCTCCAGTCGCAGAGCCTGCGGACTCACCATCGCGGAGCTGGCCGACTGAGCAGCAGGGAGACCAGTGGTGGCGCGCCGCTGCAATCCGACTTCGGAGCTTCATAGGCTCCGGCCACAGACCCGGTGGACAGAAACATCGGGAGCTCGCAGGTCCCTGGTGGGAGACCGCTTTTCGGAGCTCCTGCAACGGCAACTTCTCCCGCCAGAATCGCAGGGTTTAAATGACTCGGAGCGGGGCCTAACATCGTCTGGCACGGCATAAACGGCCGCAGGACTTACCATCGCCCACCGGGGGCTTTAACAACGTAAGCCCCAGTCGCCTCGATGCTGCAGTAGTACTGCTGGGCCGCGGGAGAAGAACAAAGGGGAGAGATAAGACTTTTGCCTTCCATCACAGTGAGGAGGTATTGGAGATTCACTGTGATGGATTTTTGTGTAAATTGTGTTAAGTGCGTGTCTTGGTTTTTTTGTAATTTCATTGGAATGAAGGAATGCACGAATGAAATTTTGCTCAAACCTAGTCTGCTTGAATGACAATAAAAGGCATTCTATTCTATTCTATTTGATTCACATCTTCTCGAAAAACCGACGTGCTAACGGTGATATTTTTACATATTCTGGTACAGTTTTACCTCATGAAGTCAAAAATCCCCTTATCTGAAAATGTGATTGACTATTTCCCGAGTTATATCTTCAAATTCATCACAACCTGATATATATTTTTTATATCTCACGAGCTGAAATGAGCTGATGACGTCACAATGGCTCTGCTCCTCGTGGCCAGCTGTGCAGCGCAACCTGCTGGGCAGTGTTTTCCACGAGCTGCGAGTTACATGGCCCAGCCACCCTCCCGCACTCCCCAAGGCTCTTGATTGAAGCCGTTGAACAAATGCTCAGGGCGTGCTGTGCGCTCCGCTAGGACAAAACTTTTCCTTTTAGCATCTCTGGATTGTTTGCACGAGATGTTTGCAGTTGGCAAATGTGACTTCCACTCAACTTCAGTGACTACGTGACTTAACAGTGTGTTTATTCACAAAGAGAAATCCTCTCACGAGGGATAGGCAGTGCTCTGACTGACATGCTAAATGAAGCAGTGTCAATTTGATTTGGCATGTTAAAGTCTGACTGCTTCATTATTCCAAGGCCACTGTTGTAAACATACGGACACTGTTGCCATTGTCAGACGCTGATGGATTGTGCATCACAGTCTTTTTAAGCACGTGACTCCTGGAACTTATTGGAAGAGCTGTAGAAAGTGAGCTTAGCCAACAAGGAGTTGGGGATTTTTGATTTGGCATTTCCAGTCATGTCATTAAACTATAGTGTTGAACTGTAGAACGAACACTGGTTGACATAATTCATAATCGTGCATCCTTTAAAGTTGCCAGGAGAAGTTGGCTAATACGTTTCCACTTCAAAGTCCATTAGACCCTTTTGGGGAAGCTTGTTTTAATGCTGCAGAATTTGAGTATTAAGGGACTGAAGTTTAGGGGTAACATGAGGGGAACTTCTTTACTCAGAGAGTGGTAGCTGTGTGGAATGAGCTTCCAGTGAAGGTGGTGGAGGCAGGTTCGTTTTTATCATCTAAAAATAAATTGGATAGTTATATGGATGGGAAGGGAATGGAGGGTTATGGTCTGAGCGCAGGTATATGGGACTAGGGGAGATTATGTGTTCGGCACGGACTAGAAGGGTCGAGATGGCCTGTTTCCGTGCTGTAATTGTTATATGGTTATATGGTTATATAGTCAAAGTCAAAGTCAAAGTCAAAGTCAAAGTCAAAAGTCAAAAGTCAAAAGCCAAAGCCAAAGTCAAAGTCAAAGTCAAATTTATTTGTCACATGCTCCCGAAGGTGCAGTGAGATGAATTTGAAGCAGCGATACACTTAAAAGAAGAACACACAATACACAATAGAATTTAACACAAACATCCACCACAGCATTCTTCACTGTGGTGGAAGGCAATAAAGTTCAGCCAGTCCTCCTCCTTTGTTCAGCCGTGGTCGGGGCCATAAATCATCGGTAGTCGCCGCTACGGTCGGCCCGATGCACAGGGCCCCTCGTCAGGATGATCTAAACTCTGACATTGGAACGGTCGAACACACTCCACGGTTTGGAGCGCCCGAATCGGCATTTCCTACCGGAGACCGCAGCTTCAGGATGTTATAGGCCGCAGGCCGGCAGTCGGAGCTCTTCTCCGGTGATCCCCGGCAAGGGACCCAGGCTCCGAATGGTGTCCATGCCATGCCCATGGCTAGAAGCTCCGCAGACTCGGCCCCACTATACCAATCACTGCAGCAGTGCTATTCAAAGGATCCGTCACACCATCACTCTTCTGCACACTGATGTAGAGGAAGTGGGAAGCTGATTGCTGACAGAGAAGGCTGACGACATTGATCACAAACAGGTGAGCTGTCATCTCTGCACTTTTTGGTTCCTTTCTCTGAGTGCTTTGCAGCTGGACCTTTGTTGCATGAACTTTGTCTGCAGGTTAGGATATGCCTAGGACAGGGAAGGCGAAGCTTATGGTTGTTGATACTGTCTCCAGGTATCATCAGTGTGTATGTCTTTTACCTCCAGCTCTCCCAACGTTATTGCATTTGGGGGTTAAGGAGTTCCAAGTCAGAGGTAACTGATAACTGTGATTTCAGTGGGCAAAGCTTCAGCCATGCATTTGTGCCTGTCACAAGAACACGAGCAGGAATAGTCTTGACCTGAAATGTCACCTATTGCTTTTCTCCAAACCTGTCTGAACGACTGTGTTACTCTAGCTTTTTGTGTCTATCTTTAGCAGGAATAAGCCTCTTAACCTGCCGAGCTATTCAGTATGATCATGGCTGATTTATATTAGACTCAACTCCTCTTCTGTATCATTTCCCATCACCTTCAATCTTTCCATCTTTTCAAACATATACCTATCAACATCTTAACTATATATAAATACTAGACTAAGTGGGACCCGTTGGGCCCCAGCATCACATGGGACGGCTGGTCCCCTTTCGCAATATTTAACCTCTCCACCAATTCCAATATTGGTGGCCAGTGGGTGGGGAGTGGGCTTTCTGGAGCGCTAGTATGGGTGTTGTGGGCTGAAAGGATTGGTTTCCAGAGGGCTAGAATGGACATTGTGGGCCAAATTGATTCTTGGGCTGGCGGCTCAGTCACTCAAGCCTGTTGTGCTGGCAGCTCATTTACTCACGGCTGGTGGGCTGGCAGTTGACTCACGGAAATTCCTGGCTATTCCTTGAAATTCCATTTCAAGCAAGGTGCAAGGCCACCAAATTCAAGTGCAGTTTCTCACCACTTTAAGCAGGGTGCAAGGCAACCAAATTCAAGTGCAGTTTCATACCATTTCAAGCAGGGTGCAAGACCACTAAAGACAGTGAGTCGTGACCTCTCCCTCCTCCATCTTGCAGAGACTGAGCCAGGCCCACACTTCTAGGTTTTATAGTCCCTCCCCCTCCCCCCAGAAGGGGCGTGGCCTTCATGGCATGATTGACAGGAGAGAGAATCTCAACATTTTTAAAACACTAATAACTCTTTTATTTTTCATCGATGGGAAAAATCCTCTTGTCCTGCACAGCGGTAGGTGATTCTGAGTAAGATGGCCAAAAATCACAGCTGTACGTGGCAGCGTTTTTTCTAAAATCAATATACAGAACAACAGGAAGTGGTCAAGATCAGACTTTTAGTAATATACTAGACTAAGTGGGACCCGTTGGGTCCCAGCATCACACAGGAGGGCTGGTCATAGATAGATAGATAGATATAATTTAATTGCCACACAACCAAGGTCGGTGGAATTTGGGTTGCCAGCAGCGGTACAGTAATAAAGAACACACAACCACAATACAAATTTTACACAAACATCCACCACAGCATTCATCACTGTGGTGGAAGGCACAGAACTTGGCCAGTCCTCCTCCATTTTCTCCCGTGGTCGGGACCTCCACCCTCCGCAGCCATTGCTGCGGGCGTCCAGATGGTAAGGGACAAAGTCAAAGTCAAGGTGAGTCCAGGATCGGCTCTTCCCAACCAGAGACCGCGGCTTCAGGCTGGCGTAGGCCGCAGGCCGGCAGTCAAAGTTTTAAAGTACCTGCTGTGCCGCAGCCGGAAGCACCGCAGTCTGCAGGGCCGGCGGTCGAAGCTCCCCTCCAGGGGAGATGGTAAGTCCATACGCGCCCGCGGTAGAAGACGGCCGCGGGCCGGCGGAGGAAGCTTCTTCTTCCCCCCAGGTCCCCCACGGGGGATCCCGGGCTGTAGACGCCGCACCAGCTGGAGTTCTGCAGACCGCTGCTTCAGGCTGCCGGCTGCCCTGGGCCAGCGTAACGGAGCACTCCCCTCCAGCGAGTCCCAGCGAGGTCTCACCCGCTCCGCGCTGAGAGTCCACGCTGCACCCGCCGCTGAAGCTCCGGGCGCGTCTCCGGGAAAGGCCGCCCGATCCTCGCTGTTAGGCCACGGGGGAGGCTATCTGAAAAAAAAGTCGCCTCTACATGGAGGAGGCGGCCAAAACGGTTTTCCCCCTTACCCCCCCCCACACCACCCCCCACACAAAACACACAAAGAAACATTAAAAACAGACTTTTAAACATACTAAAAAAATAAAAAAAGTTGAAAAAAAACGGACACGCTGCCGACAGGCTGCTGCCAGTGCAGCGCCCCCTACATCCAACGCAATATTCCACCTCTCCACCAATTCTAATATTGGTGGCCAGTTGGGGGAGGGGGGGCTTTCTGGAGCGCTAGTATGGGTGTTGTGGGCTGAAGGGACTGGTTTCCAGAGGGCTAGTATGCAAATTGTGCGCCAAATGGATTCTTGGGCTGGCGTCTCAGTCAATCAAGCCTGTTGTGCTGGCAACTCACTCACTCACGGCTGGTGGGCTGGTAGTTGACTCACGGCTAATCCTTGAAATTCTATTTCAAGCAGGGTATAAGGCCACCAAATTCAAGTGCAGTTTCTTACCACTTCTAGCAGGTGCAAAGCCATCAAATTCAAGTGCAGTTTCATACCATTTGAAGTAGGGTGCAAAGCCACTAAAGACAGCGAGTCGTGAAACATTTGCTATATTTAAGAGGGAGATAGATGTGGCCCTTGTGGCTAAGGGGATCAGGGGGTATGGAGAGAAGGCAGGTACGGGATACTGAGTTGGATGATCAGCCATGATCATATTGAATGGCGGTGCAGGCTCGAAGGGCCGAATGGCCTACTCCTACACCTAATTTCTATGTTTCTATGTGACCTCTCCCTCCTCCATCTTGCAGAGACCTCTCCCTCCTCCATCTTGCATTTCAACTTCATGCCACCATTTGCAGTAAGTAGTGTCTTTCAACTTCAAGCCACACCCAAGCCACCATTTGCAGTAAGTAGTACCTTTCAACTTCAAGCCAAAGCAACCAAGCCACCATTTGCAGTAATAGTGCCTTTCAACTTCAAGCCAATGCACCCACACCCCCCATTTGCAGTAAGTAGTGCCTTTCAACTTCAAGCCACACCCAAGCCATCATTTGCAGGAAGTAGTGCCTTTCAACTTCAAGCCACAATTTGCAGTGAGTAGTGCCTTTCAACTTCATGCCACACCCAAGCCACCATTTGCAGTAAGTAGTGCCTTTCAACTTCAAGCCAAAGCAACCAAGCCACCATTTGCAGTAAGTACTGCCTTTCAACTTCAAGCCAAAGCAACCAAGCCACCATTTGCAGTAATAGTGTCTTTCAACTTCAAGCCAAAGCCTCCAAGCCACCATTTGCAGTAAGTAGTGCCTTTCAACTTCATGCCACCATTTGCAGTAAGTAGTGCCTTTCAATTTCAAGACACACCCAAGCCAAGCCAACCAGGGGAGGGAGGGAGGGAGGGGGAGGGGGCGCTTTCTGGAGCGCTAGTATAAACCATTTTAGAACCAATAGTCATTTTGTTTGCAAGCTTTAGAACCAATAGACACTTTGTTTTGCAAGCTTTAGAACCAATAGACACTTTTTTTGCAAGCTTTAGAACCAATAGAGACACTTTTTTTGCAAGCTTTAGAACCAATAGATTTTTTGCAAGCTTTAGAACCAATAGACATTTATTTGCAAGCTTTAGAACCAATAGACATTTTTTACAAGCATTAGAACCAATAGACACTGTTTTTCAAGCTTTAGAACCAATAGAGACATTTTATTTGCAAGCTCTAGAAACAATAGACACGTTTTGCAAGCTTTGGAATCAATAGACATTTTTTTTTGCAAGCTTTAGAACCAATAGACATTTTTTTGCAAGTTTTAGAACCAATAGACCTTTTTTTGCAAGCTTTAGAACCAATAGAGACACTTTTTGCAAGCTTTAGAACCAATAGACATTTTTTTGCAAGCTTTAGAACCAATAGACACATTCTGCAAGCATTTTAGAACCACTAAGGACACTTACATTTGAGTGGACATGTGTTTAGTGTTATTCACAGCTCAGAGAAACGTGACCCTCTGCCTTCCTCCATCTTGAAGAGTGAGTGAGGCACACCACTTCCTGGTTTTATAGTCCCTCCTCCCTGCCGCCAGCGGCGGCAGCAGAGAGAATGAGGAATTTTGTAAAAACATTAATATCTCTGTCATTTTTAATCGACGGGAAAAATCCTCAGCACACATGTGGCGGAGGGGGACTCTGAGCAAGGTGGTCAAAAATGACGGCCGTAGGTGGCGGCGTTCTCTCAGAAATCGCAGCAAAGATGGCAAAAATCGGTCAAGAACAGACTTTTGGTATATAGATAGATAGGTATCATCTACTAGCAGACAATTCAAGAGAATCACCATCATCTCAGCCTAGAGTGGTCACCATGAACTTCCTAACAGCTAACACTTTCCAGAAGCAGTGAAAAACCTGTGCCATATTTTGCAGTTTACTCCTTGTCAGAACAATAGAAAAGTCAATGATGTTTAATTTAAAGGGAACGGGACTTAGATTCACAGAGTCATAGAGTGATATGGTGTGGAAACAGGCCCTTCGGCCCAACTTGCACACACAATGTCTCTGCTACACTAGTCCCACTTGCCTGCACCTGGTCCATATCCCTCCAAACCTGTCAAGAGCAGTGGGAGAAATGATAGGAACTTGAGGAGCAATGTTTTCACACAAAGGATGGAGGTAAATAGAATAAGCTGCCATATTAAATAGTTGAGGTAGGTACAATAACAACATTTATAATAATTTGGACAGGTACATGGATAGGAAGGGTTTAGAGGGATATACGACAAATATGGTTAATTGGTCTAGCGTAGATGGGGCATCTTATTCAGCATGGACGAATTGAGCCATAATGCCTGCTTCTGCACTGTATAATTCTATGAATCATTCCATGTTTTATGCAGAGGAATCTTTGAATCAATCAATTAATTGGTACAGGATCCTTACAGAAATCTGCTGAGACAGTTGTGTCCATACCTGAGAAATCATTAACATTGACCCTGTTGCAGAGGCTGGAAGGCTATAATTTTATGGGTCACAGCCTGTTGTAATGAGGGACCAGTCAGCCATGAGTAGATGTAAAGCTGTGGTGAGAGAGAATTATGTGAGATTTGTTTTGCACTGCTTCAACAAAAAGCTGGCACAACACAGTGAGTCAGATGCCTCCTTCGGAGCAGTAAGCTAATATGGTTCATACAGTCGATGCTGATGTGCAGCCAGACCCAATGGAAATAACATTTAATTTGGCACATACCTGGAAAGAATGATTAAGCATTGGGAGGAAAAGCCCATTAGATTGTGTCTCATGATTGTGACGGTCTAAGTGTTTTTTCAACAGGCTTCTTTATGTTTAGCCTTGCCTCATTCAGTTTGAGTTGCCTTATTGTGGTGTGTTTTATAAAATGGGGGTCAGGAAATTGGGAACTTACTGCAAATTTAACTGATGGGGAAAATGGTGTGACATTCATTGCCAGATGAACATGATGTCAGATGTATATGTAAAAAATATATTTCAAATATTTAGATCGAAATTTATTTCAAAAAATCATTTTGCATGGATTAGGGGGTATTAGCTAAAAGGATAGGTTGGACAGACTTGGATTGGTTTCTCTGGAACTTCGGAAGTTAAGAGGATATCTGATATCTATATTACTAAAACTCTGTTCTTGACCGGTTTCGGCTTTCTGTGCTGCGGTTTCCGAGAGTACGCCGCAACCTACGGCCGTCATTTTTGGCCAACTCGCTCAGAGCCCCCCTTCGCCGCGTGTGTGCCGAGGATTTTTCCCGTCGATGAAAATTGACAGAGATATTAATGTTTTTACAACATTCCCCATTCTCTCTGCTGCCCCTGCTGGAGGGAGGGGAAAAGACTATAAAACCAGGAAGTGGTGCGCCTCAATCAGTCTCTGCAAGTGGTGTGCCTCAATCAGTCTCTGCAAGTGGTGTGCCTCAATCAGAGCTTTGAATGACACTGACAAATGTCTACAGCATTGTGAGTACCCTTAATTTGGTTTGAAAATTAAAATATGGTTAGAAGTAAAAAAGCACTGCCTGCAAATAGTTGTTTGGGTTTGGGTTGAAGTAAAAAGGCACTCTCTCCCCCCCCCCCCCCCCCCCTCCCTCTCCCCCTCCATCCCCCTCTCCTCCTCCCCCTCTCCTCCCCATCCTATCCTCCTCTCTCCTCACTCTCCCCCCTCTCCTCTCCCCCCTCTCTCCTCTCCCCCTCTCCTCTTCCCCCCCTCTCCTCTTCTCCCCTCTTCTCTTCCCCCTCTCCTCTACACCCCTCTCCTCTCCCCCCTTTCATCTCCCTCTCTCACCCCCTCTCCTCTACCCCCTCTCCTCTCCCCCCTCCCCTCTCCCCCGTCCCTCTCCTCTCCCCCTCCCTCTCCTGTCCCCCTCTACTCTCCCCCTCCTCTCCCCCCTCTCCTCATCCTCTCCCCCCCCTCTCTCTCCCCCCTCCCTCTCTCCCCCTCCCCCACCTCCCCCCCCTCCCCTCCCCCTCCCTCTCTCTCCCCCCCTCTCCCCCCCTCTCTCCCCCTCCTCTCTCTCCCCCCCTCCCCCCCTCTCTCCCCTCCTCTCTCCCCCCCCCTCTCTCCTCCTCTCCTCCCCCTCTCTCTCCCCCCCCCTCTCTCCCTCTCCTGTCTCTCATGTCCCCTCCTCTCTCTCTCCCTCTCCCCCCCTCTCTCTCTCTCTCTCCCTCCCTCTCCCTCTCCCCCCCCTCTCTCCCCTCTCTCCCTCCCCCTCTCCCCCCTCTCTCCCCCCTCTCTACCCCCTCTCTCTCTCTCTCTCTCCTCTCTCTCTCCTCTCTCTCCCCCTCCTCTCTCTCTCTCTCTCTCTCTCCTCCCCCTCCCCCCCTCCATTAGTGTGAGTGTGGGATGGGGGAGGGGGGTAGTTAGTGTGTGACGCTGCATGCCGCCTCCCCCCCCACAACCACATGTTGGGGGAACAGACCCAACGGGTCTGCACATTGTCTAGTAAGTATATAAAATTGTGAGAAGCATAAATAGGGTAGACAGTCGGAACCTTTCTTCCCACGATGAAATACTATGAAAGAATGGCTTTAAGGCCAAAGGGGCAAAATGTAAAGGAGATGTGCGGAACAAGTGCCTGGAACTCACTACCAGGGGCGGTGGTGAAGGCTGGTACAATAGAGGTATTCAAAAAACTTTTCAATAGGCACATGAATATGTCAGGAATGGAGGGATATGGATTATGTGCAGGTAGATAGCTGGTCTCATATTATGTTCTGTACTGATATTGTGGACTAAGAGGCATGTTCCTGAGCTGTACTGTTCTAATGTTCTTTGTTAATTAACAAATAATAGCTGATGCTGAAAATCTGAAATAGAAATCACTGAGCACTGGAAAAAGTCAGCAGGTCAGGAAGCATCTGTAGAGAGAGTTAAGGTTTCATGTCAGAAAACATCCATCAAATCTAATTGAACTTCTTTGTGGAGTCAGAAGAAACAGACATTTGCCTCAAGACTTGACAAGCAAAGCAGAAGTTTCCTTATTGTAAATTCCACCCGTCCTGAACATGAGAACGTTTTGAGAGGACCCATACAAACAGCACCATATCTTATCTGGTGACATATAGCAGACACCCAGGTATTTCAAGCTTCCAACACCTACTGCCGAGCATTTAAAGCAAGAGACCACAAGTGTGGATACTTCTGGCCCCATTTCTAGGGTAGCACATGTAATTAATCTTGGTAGACACAAACTGCTGGAGTAAAGGGCCTGTCCCACGAGCATGCGACTCCATGCGGCAAGCGCGACTGAAAGGGCCGGTCTCACCAGCATGCGCCTGCATGCGGCAAGCGCGACCTAACGTGGTCGCTTGAGCCATACGGCCTCGCGGGGCCTGTCCCACTTCGATCGCCGGACCCATATGGAGTTGTGCGGAGCTGGTCCCGACATCGCCCTGGGCTCCGAGAAAATGACCGTGTTTAAAAATTCCGCGCGGCAACGGCCTGCCGCCTGCTGCCGCCTCGACGCCGTGTTACTCACTCGACCTCCGCGCTGGTGGGACCGGCCCTTCAGGTCGCGCTTGCCGCATGCAGGTCGCTTGCTCGTGGGACAGGCCATTTACTCAGCGGGACAGGCAGCATTTCTGGAGAGATGGAATGAGTGAATTTCGGGTCCAGACCCTTCTACAGTCACTTCTCTCCAGTGATGCTGCCTGTCCCGCTGAGTTCCTCCAGCATTTTGTGTCTACCTTTGATTTAAACTAGCATCTGCAGTTCTTTCCTCAATAATTCATCTTCATTTATATATATTTTTTTAATTTTTATTAAATCAAAAATATTTATTCAAACATTAAAATAGTATTCACAACACAGTAAAACAAAACAGAACCCACCACCATAGTACATGGCAAAACAATATACCAAGTAAACTACTAAACAACTATATTACAATCCTTGTCCTGGATACACTCAACCCCACTCGGTGCCCAACGGTCCCGGAAATCCCCCAGGGTGCCCGTGGACAGCGCGTAGTCCCTCGCCAGTACCACCCGGGTGCAGACATAACCCCGGAAAAGGGGCAGGCAGCTGGCTCGGGCAGAACCAACATAATTCATCTTGATGCTTATCAGACTGAAGTTAACATTAGGGCCCCACAGGTAGTGTGTTACGGTAATCTAACTCAGCAGATGAAAACTGTAAAATGTTTGAAGGAAGGAATTTAGTGAACTACATGCATAAGTCATGATCAGCAGCTCTGGCACCTGGGTTCATTGGTCCCACGACATTACTGGTAACAGAGGCATGATCACCTGGGTTTATTGTTATGTTCAAGCAGCTAGCCAGCGGTTCAAGTAAAGGCCTGCTGCGTGTTCTTGTAAAAAAAAAAAGATCATTTATACTATTAATGAAGAACTAAAGCAACTGTTCAGACCACATGTACTTTGCCATCAGTTAACTAGGCAACATATCTATTGCTGAGGTTTGATTATTACTTTTCAGATTTGATATATCTTTGCATCATTTCTTTAATATTATTTGTTCAAAGTGATTTTCCAGTGAATAATGACAATAATTTTACATCCTCAGTATGGTTCAGATAGAAACGCTAAGGAAAATCAGGGAATGGGAAGCTCTGCACCCATTTTAGCATGTAAAATAAGTTCCCTTAGTTCAACAGGCCAAATGCTTGCAGTGCCTTTTTCTTTTTTTGAGAATTTTTAAAAGCAGGCCACAGTGGCTCAGTAACCAAACCTGCAACCTTGCACCTTCAATGACAACTAGGGTTCAATCCTCACCCCAGTGCTGACCATGTGAGGTTTGTGACTCGTGTGCGACTGTGTAGAATTCCTCCGGATGCTCTCGTTTCCACCTACTTCCCATAGACTTGCATGGGAAGTAAGGCTATTGGTAGGTTAATCGGTGATTGAAAATTAGATGACAAATTGTCAGTAGGTGATTGGATTTGGGCGGTGCTGATGGGAAAGTTGAGAAAATGAAATGAGATTAATGTAGGGGTAATGTAAATTAATATGGACTTGGTGGGCCAACTTGCTGACCCTAGGTACCACCAGTTTGCTCCATGAAAATCCAAGGAGTATATCACGGAGCATGCAAACAGATTTAAATACTAATCCTGTACTTGTAACAATAATAACATTGCAAAGACACTTGGACAGGTACATGAATTGGAAAGGTTTAAAGGTATATGGGCAAAATGCGGAAAATAGGACAAGCTTAGATTGGGCATCTGGTCACAATGTATGAGTTGGGTGAAAGAGCCTCTTTCCATGCTGTATGACTCCAGACCTTACGTAAAACATTTTTGAGCGATTGGCCTGTACTATAGGTTGGTAGGTCAGATGATAAACACATCCTGTAAACCATGCTGCTGTGAGCCAGTATAGCTATCTATCCATTTCTTACAAGTTAATTGATATACAGGTGCACAACCTTTTATCCGAAAGCCTTGGGACCAGACACTTCTCGGATTTCGGAATTTTTCGGATTTCCGAATGGAAGATTTTTAGCGTAGATTAGGTAGGTAGCGCGGGCGGCTTGAAAAGTCTGGAGCGGCTGCCTCCTCCCTGGAGACCGGGGAATCATTGTAAATCATTGCTTAAATGTTAGTCAGTTAGTTTGGAGGGATTTTATGTGGTGGGGTGAAGGGGGAAACTTTAATTCTTAGTCCCCTACCTGGTCGGAGAGTCGGGGAGCGGGAATGCCTTACCGGGTCGCCGTGCAGTAAGCTCCGGAGCGCTGAGGCCGCCGACTCACAACATCGCAGAGCTGGGGGGCTGCGGGCGTCCAGCTGCGGGTGGCGCCGGTTGGAGATCCGACCCCGGCAACTCTACCCCTGGCTGCGTGGCGCTCCCGGACGCCCGCAGCCCCAGCTCCGCGATGTTGGGAGTCGGCGGCGTCGCAGCGCTGGGATACCAGTGGGGAGCGGGCTATGCCTTACCTGGTCACCGTGCATCCGGGGCTGCGGGCGGCGCTGGATTTGGAGCACTGCGCAGCCAGCGGTAGAGTTGCCGGGGTCGGAGCTACAACCGGCGCCGCCCGCAGCCCCCAGCTCCGCGATGTTGGGAGTCGGCGGCCACAGAGCTCCGGAGCTTACTGCACGGCGACCCAGTAAGGCATTTGCCCGCTCCCCGCCTCTCCGACCAGGTAGGGGAGCAAGAATTAAAGTTTCCCGCTTCGCCCCCCCCCCCCCCCCCCCCCCTTCACATAAAAGCCCTCCAAACTAACTGACTAACATTTAAGCAATGATTTACAGATGTTTAAGTCTCTCCGGGAGGAGGCAGCCGCTAGAGTAGTACAGACCTGGGTTGACCGTGGGTCGTTTCGGGTCAAGTTTGGCGCCAAACGCGAGCTTTGGTGTGCAGACGACATCCTGGAAAAAATGTCCGGTTTTCGGAGCTTTTCGGTTTCCGGAACTCCGGATAAAAGGTTGTGCACCTGTATTGTGTTCTTGCTCCTCAAGTTGATACCCAGTTCTTATTTTGGCATTATTTTCAATTGCATAAGAGTGTTCTGATTTTTGAGAACAACAAGCAGCTTATTCTCTACATGGGTGATCTGCCTAGGGCTGCCTTATGCTGGAAGTGAAGGGAAAAGAGCATCTAAAATGGGCTGAAACAACTGCCGCTGAGCATTGAAATTGGGGTAAAGGTTACTGTACAACAAGCCACATGCAGTGTCCATCATAAGGAAGGACTCGCATCTCAGCTTTCCGCAGCAGGAATCTGTTAGAACTTCATCAAGGAGGCATCATTGTAGTATGTCACTTACTGCAGCTCGTGGTTGACAAGGTCAGTAAGGTACCTAACGTTCATATCTAACTGGCTCCAAGAGGTGACATTGGCAGGATCACTGAATTACTGCATAAGGAAGTGATTGAGGTATTCTATGCCAACAGCAACACATAGCTCGCTCTCCCACATGGACAGAACAAAGCAAGTTTGGAGTGAGCATTCCAGAGCCTGCAGCCTTGGAATGGTTACCAATGGTAGACCAATTACAATTGATTATGCTCAAGAGGCCAGAGGAGCAGACATTTCAGCAGAAAATGGATCTGGAAAAGGAATGGGCCGAGACAATAGACGCGCCAAACAGAATCTGTCAAAAAACTTACATTATCAAGAAATGGGCACAATACACAGATGTTATTTGAAAAGGAAACTTGGCGGTGAAAACTCATGATATGGGACACAAGATTAGAATATTGTTACATAATTCTTAAATTAATGCATAACACCTATATACATTTGGATTATTTCAACCAACTGAGCTCTTTCCATCCAATGTTTTCTCTCTTTTTTGTATGGCTTTGTAAATATTTGATTAGTGTATAAATGTAAATAATTTGGTGCATATATAGCTACTTGTGTACATATGATGTGCATATAGCTGCTAAATTTGTATAAGATAATTATAAGCAGTTGTATAAGGGGTGGGAATTAATAAGCTTTGGCTTCTTCCTGCTCCTTTTCGGACACATATGATTTCATTTATTTATAGATATTGTTTATGACACTTTATAAATATTCTTGGTTTGTTTTTTGTATGCTGTTTCACACTTGTTTATTATTCTTCTATTCTGTTCGAAATAAAGAATCAAATAAATAAATAAATAAACCAATAAATAAATAAATAAATAAATAAATAAATGTGGTTTGTTAATACTGAATAGCTTAATGTAACTACTTTCATACGGTGATGCAGCAGTAGAGTTGCTGCCTGTCAACACATGCACCACCAGAGATGCGGTCTCGATCCCGACTATGAGTGTTGTTTGTACGGAGTTTGTATGTTCTCCCTCCCCATGACTGCATGGTTTTCCTCCGAGATCTTCAGTTTCCTCCCACACTACAAAGGCTTGTAAGTTAATAAGGGAGTTCGGTATTCTGAAAAAGGCAAGGAATCAAGGGATTTGTCAAAGGTCATTCAAGAAAAAGAAGCAAACGGGGGTGCCAGGTAGCAAGAGAGCGGAGTGTAACAGTGAGAGAGAGGGGGCAGATGCGAGTGGAAGACAGGGGGAGAGACTGGACTGGTGGAGAGATGGTGAGAGGTGGGGGAGAGAAAAGGGGGGGGGGGGGGGGGGGGGGGGAGACGCGCAGGGTGGGTGGTGGGTGGGGGGGGGGGGGGGGGGGGGGGGGGGGGGGGGGGAGGGGGGGGTGGGGGGGGGGGGGGGAGGGGAGGGGGGGGAGGGGGGGGGGGGGGGTAGGGGGGGGGGGATGGGGGGGGGGGGGGGGGGGGGGTGGAGGGATTGTCTTAGCGCCGGGGAGTTCTTGCAGAGGTGGGGTGCCCCAGACCAGCAGTGAAGCCGCGATAGCGTGTTCCTCTCTCCCCATCTCTCGTCCTATCCCTTTCCACATCACTCCCCATCCTTCTCCCCATCTCTCCCCATCGCTCACTCCATTTCTCTCCCCACTACCCTCTCCCTCTATCCCCCAGACCCTCCCCCTCCCCCCACTCCCCCATTGTCCCTCCTCACATCCCCCACTTTCCCCTCCCGCTCCCTCCCTACCCCCTCCTCTCCCTCAATCCCCCCACTCCCTCCTCACCTCCCCAGGATCTCAATGTAAACCACCGCTGGCCCCGTTTTCCCCACCACATTGACGATGAAGTTGTACTTGAGGCGGGGGCTGTCGGGTAGGACAGGACGAGTGGCCTGGAATCAGGGAAGGGGAGGGAGATGCCGAGGCTGCGGCCTAGTCCTTGCCCCGGGTCCTGCTCCTCTCACTCCCCGTGGCCCCCAGACCCAGCCCCAGCCTCGCCTTTACCTGCGGACAGGTGTCGTTCTGTAGGAATGAACTGCGGATGCTGGTTTACAGCGAAGGTAGCCACAACATGCTAGAGTAACTCAGCGGGACAGGCATCATCTTTGTTGAAAAGGAATATGGGTGTTTTGGGTCGAGACCCTTCTCCAGAGATGTTGCCTGACCTGCTGAGTTACTGCAGCATTTTGTATGTATCCCCATTGATGACTGGGGTGGAAGATTGCAACCTTCATGTGGCCCAGTCTGTTTCGATGAATGCAATCAACCCAGCGTGCACAATCAAATAAGATCAAATAGAACAAGTTGTCCTACAACTTTAGGCTGTGCACGCCATATGCAAGAAGACTGGTGTTCGGCTTTCGCCGGCACCGAGGGGGTTAACGGACAGCCACTGGATAAAGCGAGAGGTGCAGCTGATGGTCCCCTGGCCCATCGGTGAACAGATTCCTCGGGAGTTGCAGCTGATTTGAGCTGGAGTTAGCGCTTCTTCTCCGCACTGGCTGTAAACCTGGGGCCACCACTGCTCCGGACCGGTGTTCTGTCGCGCTGGACATCTCTGGACGCCCCCAGACAGGGATGGGACACTCAGGAGGGGACGGGGATGGTAGTGAGACTCTGCTCACAAATCTGCCTCCTGGGATTATGCAGGAGAGGGGTGCGTGGTTCGCCCCTGTATAATAACCGACAGCCACTGGATAAGGCGAGAGGTGTGGTTGACGATCCCCGGCCCGTTGGGGAACGGGTTCCTCGGGAGCTGGAGCGGAGTTGAGCTGGAGTTAACGCTTCTTCTCCGCAGTGGCTCTGAGCCTCGGTCTGCCACTGCTCCAGGCTGGTGGCCCGGGACCCCAGACATCTCCGGCCGCCCCCCGGACAGGGATGGGACATGCGGGAGGTGACGGGAACGGTAGTGAGATCACCTGTTTGCACTCATTCTACATTATCTAACTCCAGTAGCAATTCAACAGCGCTTGCAGCACCGGAGACCTGGGTTCGATCCTGACTACGGATGAAACGCAGGTCTGTATACACGCAGTAGCACAGCTGCCAAGAATATTTATCGCAAATGACCTATGACCTGGGCATGATCAGTCGGAATACCAAACTTGCTTATTGGTTTGGTATAAGTGTAAATTGTCCCTCGTGTGTGTAGGATAGTGTTAATATGCGGGGATCGTTGGTCAGTACAGACTCAGTGGCTGAAGATCCTGCTTCCACTCTATATCTCTATACAAAACCAAACTAAATAATGATTGATTTATTAAACTGAGAATAACAACGTTGGAGCGTTTTTTCCAATTTAATCCATGTAACTTATTTAACTTTGTTTTGTTTGTAATTTTGCTTAGAAGCAATCAAAACACGTTGAATATGTGACCAACTGTTCTGGGATCACAAGGCATGTCATAGCTGCAAGACAATCTTTGTTTCTATGAGTTTCATAGCTCTGCATTAAGAGTTGTAGAACTGCAGTGGGAAACTAGAGTTAGTACACAGAACAAACATGAATGGTAGGCCAGGATTAAGGAGCAGATTGACCTAAACCTATTTCGATGTTGTCATGAAAATCAACACCAACACCAACAAGGTTACAAATTGTTTCCGTTGGACATCTGTAATATCCTTTTTTGAGATCGTATGGATACACTGATCTGTTTTGTAGTAAATGCCTACTATGTTATGTGTGCTGAGCAAAGCAAGAATTTCATTGTCCTATCAGAAACATGACAATAAACTCACTTGAACTTGAACTTGAACTATAGCAAGATTATAGTGATAGTGATAAACATTTGTTGTTAAATGCAGCTCTACAATTTTCATCCCAGGAGCATGAGGGATGGGGGAGGGAGGGAAGGAGATGAAAATTATCCCTGGCTATTCCACATCGCTGTTGACATCTGACTTAGAAACTGAATCCATCTCATTCTCCAGAGAAAAGCAGAGAGTTCATGAGTCTGAAGGAAGGATCACCAACGAAGAACAAGAGGGTTTGAAAAGAAAGAACTGGACCAGAAGGAGCACAGATGTGAATAGGACAGGAAAGAACAGCTGTATAGAAATGGGTCATTATCAAGTTAAATGAGGGAATTGGGGCACGCATATGCATATTCTGGAATAGCTCCAAAAACCGACAAGCAAGACCCCCATAAACCACCAGTCCAATTTCCACACATCTGCTTCCATAATTTTTTTTAGAATTATTCTGACAGGTAATATGGTTATTATATTATTCATGCCAAAGCATTGTGTGCACTGATCTGTATTCCCTGAATATTTTTTACGGTAAACAGTTTAACATTGTGACCACTTAATACTAAACGTCTCAAAATGCTTTACTTTAATTGACTCGGGGAAATACTCAATCAGGCACTTTTTATGTTAATATTATGTTATGTTTTGCTGCCATTCTCCCAGTTTCTGAATAATTTCAGTGTTTTGTCTCAGTGGTTGCCGTGAATGAATGGATAAGCGCGCTGTCATTGACATCATTGTCTGCCCATTATCCTGTTTCGTCCCACAGGAATTTTTAAATAATCTTTCAAGGTCCTGTTATACTCTGTTCATCTACTGAACTACAGAGCTTGGCATATAAACTGGATCAATGAAGCCTCAGGTAGAATGTTGTCAGTGCCTAACTGATGTCACTAGCATTTCCAGATAACAGGTGACACTGCCACTTGTAGAAATCAATTATAAAATCATAGAAGCATGCAGCACAAAAGCTGCCCATTTAACCTATTGTATCTGCCAGGTTCCTTTACAGATATATACAATTAGACACTGGTGATTGCCCCTAATGAGTAGGTGACAGGTAAAACTTTGGAGAGTTGAGAATGTGGGGGGTGAACAAAATGGAACGAGTGTAAATGAGTGCCTGTCAAAATGCCAAAAAATCTTTCCTTACTGTATACTTGTATAATTATACCTGTATAATTCTGGAAGAAAAGAATAATAATAATAATAATAATAATAATAATAATAATAATAATAATAATAATAATAATAATAATAATGATGAAAATGAAAATGAAAATGATAACCATCATCATCATCATAATAATGTAATAATAAATAATAAGGAAGGGGTCGGAAGGAGGGTCCTGACACAAAACCATTCTGAAGAAGTGTCCCGACCCAAAACGTCACCTACCCATGTTCTCCAGAAATGCTGCCTGATCCATTGAGTTAAACCCATGTCTCACGGTGCGAGTCGACTCACGAGTGACCCTGAGTTTAAAACAAATTAAACTCGTGGTAATCACGTACAATTAACGTAGCGGAAACGTCGGAACTCATGGACGCATCTTAGCGACTCGTGTCACTAACGGCAGGTACCCGGGAAACTTGCCAACTCTTGAAAAATTTAAAACATTCCATGAGGAACCTTGTCAAAGGCCTTACTAAAGTCCATATAGACAACATCCACTGCTTTACCCTCGTCAATTTCCCTAGTAACCTCTTCAAAAAATTCAAGAAGATTAGTCAAACATGACCTTCCAGGCACAAATCCATGCTGACTGTTCCTAATCAGACCCTGTTTATCCAGATGCTTATATATATTATCTCTAAGTATCTTTTCCATTAATTTGCCCACCACTGAAGTCAAACTAACAGGCCTATAATTGCTAGGTTTACTCTTAGAACCCTTTTTAAACAATGGAACAACATGCGCAGTACGCCAATCCTCGGGGACTATTCCCGTTTCTAATGACATTTGAAATATTTCTGTCATAGCCCCAGCTATTTCTACACTAACTTCCCCCAATGTCCTAGGGAATATCCTGTCAGGACCTGGAGACTTATCCACTTTTATATTTTTCAAAAGTGTCAGTACTTCTTTTACTTTGAAACTCATAGTATCCATAGCTACTCTACTAGTTTCCCTTACCTCGCATAATTCAATATCCTTCTCCTTGGTGAATACCGACGAAAAGAAATTGTTCAATATCTCCCCTATCTCTTTTGGCTCTGCAGATAGCTGTCCACTCTGTCTCTCCAATGGACCAATTTTATCCCTCGTTATCCTTTTGCTATTAATATAGCTGTAGAAACCCTTTGGATTTACTTTCACCTTACTTGCCAAAGCAACCTCATGTCTTCTTTTAGCTTTTCTAATTTCTTTCTTAAGATTCTTTTTACATTCCTTATACTCCTCAAGCACCTAATTTACTTCATGCTGCCTATAATTATTGTAGATCTCCGTCTTTTTCCGAACAAGATGGCCAATTTTCCTTGAAAACGAGGGCTCTTTCCACTTTTTACTGTTTCCTTTCAACCGAACAGGAACATAAAGATTCTGTACGCTTAAAATTTCCCCTTTAAATGGCCTCCATTTCTCTTCTACATCCTTCCCATAAAACAAAATGTCCCAGTTCACTCATTTTAAATTATTTCGCATCTCACCAAAGTTAGCCTTTCTCCAATCAAAAATCTCAACCCTAGGTCCAGTTCTGACCCTCTCCATAATTATATTGAAACTAATGGTATTGTGATCACTGGACCCGAAGTGCTCCCCAACGCATACCTCCGCCACCTGTCCCATCTCATTTCCTAACAGGAGGTCCAACACTGCCCCTCCTCTAGTAGGTACCTCTATGTATTGCTGCAAAAAACTATCCTGCACACATTTTACAAACTCCAAACCATCCAGCCCATTTACCTAATGTGTTTCCCAGTCTATGTGTGGAAAGTTGAAATCTCCCACAATCACTACTTTGTGCTTACTACTAATATCTGCTATCTCTTTACATATTTTCTCTTCCAATTCTCGATCCCCATTTGGCGGTCTATAATACACCCCTATAAGTGTTGCTACCCCTTTCCCACTTCTCAGTTCCACCCAAATAGCTTCCCTAGATGAGCCCTCCAATCTATCCTGCCAAAGCACTGCTGTAATATCTTCACTGACTAGTAATGCAACACCTCCACCTCTTGCCCCTCCAATTCTATCACACCTGAAGCAACGAAATCCTAGAATATTTAGTTTCCAATCACAGCCCTCCTGCAACCATGTTTCACTGATCGCCACAACATCATACTTCCAGGTGTCTATCCAGACTCTAAGCTCATCCACCTTTCTTACAATGCTCCTAGCATTAAAATATGCACATTTAAGAAACCCCCCGTCTCTTATTCTCTGTTTATTTCCTTTTTTTTCTTTCTCCTCTTGTGCCCGAGTGTTTCCCTTTTCTGCTTCCTGCCTCCCATTCTGTCTACTAGCTTTCTCTATTTGAGTCCCTCGCCCCAACCATTCTAGTTTAAAGTCTCCCCAGTAGCCTTTGCAAATTTCCCCGCCAGGATATTGGTCCCCCTCGGGTTCAAGTGCAACCCATCCTTTCTGTACAGGTCCCACCTTCCCCAAAAGAAGTCCCAATGATCCAGAAACTTGATTCCCTGCCCTCTGCAACAGTCTTTCAGCCACGCATTTATCCTCCACCTCGCTCCATTCCTACTCTCACTGTCACGTGGCACAGGCAGTAATCCTGAGATTGTTACCTTTTTGGTCCTTTTTCTTAACTCTCCTCCCAACTCCCTAAATCCTCCCTTCAGGACCTCTTCCCTTTTTTTACCTATGTCATTGGTACCTATATGTACCACAACCTCGGGCTCCTCTCCCTCTGATTTCAGGATATCTTGGATACGTTGAGACACGACCGAGACCTTGGCACCAGGGAGGCAGACCACCATCCTGGTCTCCCGACTCGTCCACAGAATCGCATATCCGAACCCCTAACAATAGAGTCCCCAATTACTATTGTCCTCTTCTTTTTGTCCCTACCTTCAGGAGTAACAGGGCCGGTCTCTGTGCTGGAGGCCCGTCCGCTCTCGCTACCCCCGGGCAGGCTGTCACCCCCATCCGTACTCAAACAGGAGTACTTATTTGCAAGGTGTACCGACATTGGAGTACTCACTCGTTCTTGCCTCTGCTCCTTGCCCTTCCTTAACGTGACCCTCATGTCTCTCTCCCGTGGTTTTGGAGCGACCACCTCCCTATAACTCCCCTCTATGACCTCCTCACTCTCCCTGACCAGACAGAGGTCATCGAGCTGCTGCTCCATGATCCTAATACGATCCCTTAGGCGCCCCATCTCGCTGCACCTGGTGCAGATGTGGACGTCTGGAGGGCCATCCGACACCATGACCTCCCACATCTGACATCCCGAACAGTACACTGCTCTGACTGTCATTCTCCCGCCTTACCCTGGATCCGATACAAGTATAATACAATAGAAACTGCTGGGAGAAATCAGCAGATATCTGACTCACAACAGCTGCTCCCTCTTGACCTTTAAACCGCACCTTAATTATATAAACAAAAAGCACTGTACCCTTAACTCACTGTACCTTTACTAAAGCACTGTACCTTTAGCCCACTGTACCCTTAGCTCCCTGTACCTTTACTAAAGCACTGTACCTTTAGCCCACTGTACCCTTGGCTCATTGTAACTTTAACCAGAAAGCAGAAATGCTAACCTTAGGTTGCACCCAATCAGCTGCTTCCTCTAGTCTGCTTCCACCAATCAGCGGCTTCCACCAGAACCCTCCCTATGGAGTGTGGAATGTTACAGATTTCGGTAAAAGCCCTGACCCTCCTCCACTCGCTCCAACGGTCCCGGGCCTCTGTAAAAGCAAGCCCCGCGCTCGATTTATATACTCACTGCCCTGACACTCCTCCACTCTGTCCAACGATCCCGGGCCTCTGTAGAAGCAAGCCCCGCGATCGATTTATATACTCACCGCCCTGACCCTCGTCCACTCTCTCCAACGATCCTGGTCCTCTCCCGGGCATGCTTCTCTTGTCAATTACATGACAAGAGAAGCATGCAGCTACATAAGAGACACGGAGAAGCTGGTCATCGGGGCAGTTCTGTCCATGGTCATGGGAGGCTTTTTATAGTTTAAAAAAACTGCATGACATTTTTATCCATGTGATGATTTTTCCACACATCAGTAGTCGTTGTTGGCTCAAGAGTAACTCGGGAAAGGAACTTGGTACATCGCAGAAATTAGAAGTATTCTGCAAACTTAGACATACACGTGGAAACTCGTTTAAACTCGTGAATATAAACTTGGAATCTCGTAGACAACCACGAGTTTGATTTTTTCTTTCACACGGGATCACTCGTGGGTGGACTTGCACCGTGAGACAGGGGCTTTATTCCAGCATTTTGTGTCTTCTTTTGTATACCTCTGGAATTGGACCCAGGCACCTGCACTTTCCAAAGCCCTGCAATTTCTTCTTACCACAATGTCAAAACTTACCCGCATTTCTTGAAAAAATGACGCTGCCAGTAAACGTCACAGCAAAATCTGAGACTGGAGTGCATGGGAACATTGAACAACTACTAACTACCAAAGAGTAGCTCTTCTCTTTTTTATCCAATGGGGAAAGTGGACTATTGAGAAAATGGCATAACATATGGTTCATGATTGAGGGAAGATTTTCAGAGAATTAATACTTTTCAAAGAAATATTCATGAAATACAAATATAGTGTGGGCAGCTGTGGAAAAGCACTGACTAAAGGGCTTGTCCCACTTGGTAATTTTCTCGGGGACTGCTGGCATCATTGACTGATGTATCAGGTCACCAAAAAATTTGCGGTGTGATGAGCGTGATGCGGCGTGACGCGGCATGACGCGGCGTGATGACATTTGATGCGTGGTGTTTTTTCATGTGTCGCAAGATTTTTTTGTCACCACTGGATTTTGAAATATGACACCGGCAGTCACCGAAAAAATCGCCAAGTGGGACAGGTCCTTAAGATGGAAAATCAACCTAATTGTGGAACTAATGATACAATCATGGCCTGGAGTCAAGGCCTATGACAGCTATTGAGAAAAATAAGTTCTCAGATCCAGAACTATCCTCCAGTTCCATTATTATTTGATTAAGAGAAACAATTACATTTCTGTTTGTGGGAGTATCTGCACTCATCTTAAACTATACTGTAAATGCATTGCTATTATTAGGCCATTCGTCACCATTCACATCTCATCTTTTAGAGCACTTTTGATTAAATGAATCTCTAAATCACTCTCTGTGTCAGTCACCTGATAAGATTGAAATACATGTAATCTTTAACCATAGCACTTTAAATAAATTATTTGTTCTTACATCAATGTGTTGTCATATCATTGCATGCCTCTGCTAGTTTGGAAGCCTTACCTGCATATAAACTAAATTTTGCCGAGCAGCTGTTATTATTACCAGCCTATTTCCCACAGTTAAGAATTATTACAATATAAGATAGACACAAAACTGCTGGAGTAACAGTGGGATAGGAAGCATCTCTGGAGAGAAGGAATGTGTGATGTTTTGCGTAGAGCCCCTTCCTCAAACTGAGTGTCAGAGGAGCAGGAAACTATGGAAAGATACAAAGAGCATGAGCAAAGAGCATGAAAGGTGTGAAAAGGGCAGTTCAAAGCAGATGATGAAGTTCAAAGGGAATGTACAATGGTTTATTGTTGGCTGAGGGGAAGGAGACAGCGATCGCCCACTCTCTACAAACAGTAAAATTAATCTGGACAGTGAAACCAAAGATCCTATAGCAAAGGATCTTTCGTGAAACTAGTAGGAGAACTAGGGTGGGGGAGGGACGGAGAGAGAGGGAGAGTTATGCCCCTGTCCCACTTAGGAAACCTGAACGTAAACCTCTGGAGACTTTGCGCCCCACCCAAGGTTTCCGTGCGGATCCTGGAGGGTTTTGTCAGTCTCCCTACCTGCTTCCACTACCTGCAATCTCCGGCAACCACCTGCAACCTCCGGTAACCGCACGGAAACCTTGGGTGGGGCGCAAAGTCTCCAGAGGTTTCCTTAATGCCCCTGTCCCACTTAGGAAACCTGAACGGAAACCTCTGGGGACCTTGCACCGCACCCAAGGTTTCCGTGAGGTTCCCAAAGGTACCCGGAGGTTCCGGTCACTCTCTCTATTGGTGGAAAGTGGTTTCCGCGTAGTCGCGGCTTCTTCTATGTTCCTGCAATTATTAAAAAAAAAAAAAAAACGGCCTCGACTAAAAATAGGTTGCCGTTTTGTGGAAGCCAGTGGAGTGGGGTCGCTATTTACTTACAGGCAGTCGAAGGCAATCTCCTTCGCTGACCGGCCATTTTGATTGGCGTTTTCAGCAAAGATCCTGTCGAATCTTTGCTTTTCAGGGCCTAGAAGATCCGCCGGAAGGTAAAAATGCCCGCTAACGTTATTAAACTTCTTAAAACTGTCTCCACTCCTGCTCCCCCCCATTCTCTAGGTATGTTACAAAACCTACCTGAATCGTCATTGGGAATCTGCCCACAGCCAGGTCCGCGATTTTGGCGCTGTTTGGAGGGGGCAGGTTTAAACGCGATTTTTACTAGGCTGTACTAATCGCAGATGTTCAGCCTAGTAAATCATTAACGAAAAATCCCTGCAAGACCCGGTCGCAAAAGGTATTATTAGTTTTATAGGCCTCGATAATATAGTTATAATAATTTTAAAATTACTGTCTCATTCCGCAACCTCTCGCAGCCCCAGGGTTTTATAAAGCAAACAATTAAAGGTATGTACCTTATTTTTACATTAAATGGGGCATGTATATAACCCTATATATATCAAGTTATCTATAGCGAGTAGTTCATTTTGGGCTTTTTATATCCCGCAGTATTTTTCTCGGCATTTGAGGGCACTAATCCAGCGCGATGTGAACGTTCTAAATCAGCGCGTTCCACATGAACCCACTAGAAAGCCGATTTAAATGGGCATTTATTTACAGCAATTGAACACTAAATTCCTTCCATTTGGCCTATAAATTAATGTAAATTAGATATAAAAATCATGTTATATTGTGAATTATTTGTGAATAATCTTTGGACACTTAGGCTATTTAAAAATGTTAATCTTTCCTTAAGAAATGGGCTTTTGACTATCCAAGATCACAGCTTTTTTGTAATGTCCATTGAAAATCAATAGGGAACAAGATGCTAATTTCCGAGTATGAAAATGGCCATAACTTTTTTAATACTTGAGATATGAAAGTGAATTTGGTGTCAAATTAAACTTATTGTTATGCTTTATCTGATGGGATAAATTGCAGACTTGATTTTTAAAATCTCAAAATTTTGTAACATTGCTACATTCTCCCCCATTCTCCCCCCTTCTCTCCCCTTCTCTCTCCCCTTCTCTCCACTTCTCCCCCCTTCTCTCTCCCCTTCTCTTCCCCTTCTCTCTCCATTTCTCTGCCCTTCTCTCCCCTTCTTTCCCCTTCTCTCCCCCTCCTTCCCGTGCTCTCTAAAGGACTTACCGTGCTCTGTGGCAGCCGTTTACCTTTGTCTTCATCGTGCAGACAGCGCTCCTCCGCTGTCCCTAGCACCCACCTTCGCGATGTGTGTGTGTGTGTGTGTGTGTGTGTGTGTGTGTGTGTGTGTGTGTGCGCATGTGTGCGGTCGGCAGCAAAGATCCTATAGGATCTTTGATCAGTAGATGAAGCTCACGCTTCAGTCGAGGCTTTCCAGGCAAGTGACCAAAACCTCTGGTGACTCAGGCAGAGTGACTGGAACCTCCGGGAACCTCACAGAAACCTTAGGTGGGGCGCAAGGTCTCTAGAGGTTTCCGTTCAGGTTTCCTAAGTGGGACAGGGGCATTAGGGTTACTTGAAGTTAGAGAAATCAATATTCATACCACAGGGTTGTAAACTGCCCAAGTGAAATGTGAGGTGCTGTTCGTCCAATTTGCATTTGGCCTCCCTCTGATAGTGGAGGAGGCCCAGGACAGAAAGGTCTGTATGGGAATGACAGGGGGAGTTAAAGTGCTTAGCAACTGGGAAATTGCATAGGCCTCAGGAGGGCTGAGTGAAGGTGTTCAGCGAAAAGATCGCCCACTCTGCACTTGGTCTCGCAGATAGGTGGGTCCACACCAAGAACAGTAGATATATTAGATGAGTTTGGAGGAGGTGCAAGTGAACTGCCTCACCGGTTGAGGCCTTGGATGGAAACAGGGGAGGAGATATAGGGACATCTCCTGTGGTTGCAGGGTAAAGTACCTGGGGTGAGGCAGGTTTGGTTGGGAAGGGATGAGTTAACCAGAGAGTTGCGGGCAGGTGTAGCATCTCCTGCAGTTGCAGGGGAATCCTTTTCTCCCCCCCTTCTGTCTGTCCCTCGACCCGAAATGTCACTCATTCCTTCTTTCCAGAGATGCTGCCTGTCCTGCTGAGTTATTCCAGCATTTTGTGTCTATCGTCAGTGTAAACCAGCATCTGCAGTTCCTTCCAAAACATTATTATCTAATTGTTAACGTAAAAAAAAAAACTATAACTCTAAATCTTTATATCTGTCTCTCTATCTTTGTGAACTGGCACTATATATGTTAACTAGATTTTGTGAACTGGCATGTACAGTACATGTTAACTAGATCCATACTGTGAGATCTGATGACTAATTTCACATTGGTTACACAACACCAACAAAGGCAATATTGTAAACTGTAGCTTATTTTTGGCTAGAATTTCCATTGCATTCCTTCAAACATTTTTTTTTTTTCATTGAGAGCCATTTTCTCATATTCCTCTCCTAAAAGTTCTGAGCCATTTTGAAGTGTATTATATGGATGACTGCTATCGTCTGGAACAATTCAAGGAGCTGTTTAACTGTGAGTCTTGTCCAAATGTCATTACTGGGCTGCATGGTGCAATCTTCACCTCACAGCCTGAGATGATAGTTGGTGTTTGTGGATGGCATTTAGGACTTTTGAAATATGCTGACTGGCTTTCTCCTCCCTTAGCTCAAGGTCATCAAACAGCAAATTCAAGTGGTCCAGGTTGGGATCAGCCATCTCACTGTAGAGTGAGCTATGATCGTGGAACCTTTTCTCATAGACCAAGAAAAGGGTGCATCCTCTACATCATTCAATTAATTGAATAATGGGCAGATATTGCTATTTTACAGTATATATGATGAGTTTCTATGTCCACCATTTGTTCTATTTTTCTGAAACTCTAATTCTTCTGAAAAAGTTCTTCTGGTCATTTTTTTTAATTTACCAGGTATTCATCTCCTAATAATTTCTGTGAAATGTGCCTTGTTGGATGAGTAGAGTAGAAAAAATAATGTGTAACACAACAACAAATCAGAACACAGGGAATGGAGGAATCCTAAAGAAATATACTAATTCACGGGTAGTACCAATATGAATTCAAGAAGATGAGGATGGATACATAAGGGGGATGACTATAATAATAATAAGCTAAAAGAAAGGAATCAGGTGTACAGATGGAACGTATGAACACACCTTGATGAAGATGGTCTCGAAATGGTGCAAATGAAGATGTGTGGAACGTGTGTGATGAAATGGTAATAAAAGAAAGATGACTGCAAAACAAGTGGCTGGAAATACAAAGCATTAAGCAAAACCTATAACATTCAAAATAAATAAGGCAACATAGCAACCTTACACCAGCATTGCGTTAATATTGCATAACCTGCCCATTGTGTTATCATTTGAGAAGAACTCATCCAGCAATTCATAAAATGCATATCTCACTCCAAGGAGGTGAGCAAAGATCATGTTCTTGCATCAAAATTGCTCAAAGTCACAGCAAGAGATGGCATTGTTGGTAGGGGTAAGCCAAGCAACTGTAATCAGAATTGTCAATTAACGGATTGAAACTGGATTACTATCACCCAAGATGACGCACAGGTGTGGGCACAAAGAGATGACGCCCCAAGAGATGAGACCTTGCTGATTCAAGAAAGTAAGAAGAATCCGAGAAGCCAAGTAATGCCCTGACATAAGATTTGGAGGCAGTAGGAGTCACAATACGCTCAAGCATCATGCACAGACACCTCATTGAAGTCAGTCGCATAGCCAAAATACCTTTGAAATACAACTTCTAACTACTGCGGTGGGGAAGAAACAATAACAAAGGGCCTTACAATATTTAGATTGGACATGTGAGGACTGAAGAAAGGTGTTATTCAGAGACAAATGCAATTTCCTAGTTCAGGGCCAATGAAGCCAATATGTTTGGAGATCAGTCGGAGAGCCAGTGATAAAATGCTACATCAGCCAGTTCATGAATAACCCTGAAACTACGAAGATGTTGCGGGGTTGTTTCAGCTACTGTGGCATTGGTCCGCTGCTCCCAGTTGACATAATGATGAGATCGCTGCAATATATCGATTTATTGCCAAAGATGTCAAAACAAAAATTCCAGACAGATCTGTGATATTGCAGCAACACCTAGTACCATGCCGCACATCAACAAAGGCGACACAATTTTTCCAGCAGAAGTGGATTTGTGTTGTGGACTGACTCGTAACTGACCTGAATCTTATTGAGAATGTATGGTTAATTATCAAGGAGAGGCTGAAAGGAAAGGACTGCACCACGAGACAGACTCTCATTGAGGCTGTGGTACAGAGATGAAAAATATCCTCGGAAACTGTCAAAATCTGGTTTATTCCATGCCAAATTGTGTCAAAGATTTGATAAATAAACGTTGTGGACATATAATGATAAGGACATGGTGCAATGATAATGAATAAAAGATAGCCTTGCGACATGCATATTGACATGTTATATCCAAGTGTATCTTTAATACAGTTATTTTACACAAAGATGTATGATAATGCTTTATCCCATATGCTTTAAAGAGAAATTGTACTTTTTGCCTGCCTAAACAACTAGCTAAAATTAGGATGAAAAGTCTGTGCTTGTTTTTGGTGGAACCAATCAATTAAATAAAATATGTAGGAAAGAACTGCAGATGTTGGTTTAAATTGAAGGTAGACACAAAATGCTGGAGTAACTCAGCGGGTCAGGCAGCATCTCTGGAGAGAAGGAATGGGTGACGTTTCAGGTCGAGACCCTTCTTCAGACTCTGTAGCCTTAAGCTTTTTAAAACTTCAGATCTATGGCAGAGACACTTCTGGAAAGTATCAAATGGGGAAGTCTGCACATATTATTTTGCCAAAGAGCCTTTCATAAGTAAAATTTCAACAGGTTTCTGGCTCTTCCGTGGTGCACCGGTTTGGAACACCAGATGGAAATTTTGTAATTATTTGGAATCTGTTGTAAATCCAAAATTAGAGCTTTCAGCATCTTCCTTGGGTGGTGTCTGGGAACAGTTCAATTGATAAAATGTGCACAGAACGTCGCTCTTCATATCCTGTTCTCACACTTTTTGTTTCAAGTGCGTTTCCTTCTCAGTGAAGCAGACAATGTGTTCTGATAAGATGTAGATGAAATGTCAGTTAAAGATTGAATTAAAAGGAATAAATTATAATTGGAGACAGAGGGTGGTGGTGAATGGGTGTTTTTTTCTGACTAGCACTCTGTAACAGTTGCTGTACTGTGAGGATCTGTGCTGGGACCTATATTGTTTTGGATTACTTGGATTCAGATTAATTTATTGTTATGTGCACCAGGGTGCAAAGGCATTCCGTGTTCACATGAAGCTTACATAGTAAACAGTATACATACTGTCATGATAATTCAAATAATAAATACAATATGTCTGCAGAACAGCAGGATGGTGCAAGATTGTAGTGCAATAAAAGTAGCATAAAAGAATGTTAAAGTACAATAATGGAATAACCAAAACAAGGCAGAGTTAGAAGTAAGAATTTGACACAGTGGGTGGTGATGATCTGGAACAAGCTGCCAGAGGAGGTAGTCAATGCAGATGCTATTACAATGTTCGAATTGCTTTGGAAGTGTACTTAAATAGGAAAGACACAGGTGGACAGGCCTAATGCACTCAAATGGGATTAGCATAGAAATTCATCATGATTAGCATGGACAAATTGGGCTGAAAGGGCTGCTTTCTGTACTGGATGATTCTATGAATCTATAAAAAGAGTGTCCCCATCTTTGTGCTTCTACTGCAACCTCCTGCAATGAACTATGCCTAATCATGGGCTCAAAGGGTCAATGACATTAATGCAAACAAGCTCAGCGATGGGAATGGCTTTGAAGTAGTCTTGTTATGTTCAGTAACACATTTTCTGTGTATAAGAGCCCCTGTACTCAGGTGGTATATGGTTTCAAGATGCTTAGATTTCACTATTTGCAAGAAACAAAATGGAATGATTTTTAATTCTCATTGTCACTGGTTGTTTATTTATTTTTTCTTCAATGCAATTTATCCCCTGTATATTTTGAGTAACGAACATCTGGTCTTTCTGCTGCCTGCAGGCATAACCAATACTTCCATTGCTTTGACTGCCAAGAAGCACAAGCTACAAATCAGCCAGCATATCATCCATGTGTTTGGCTGTCTCCTTTCCAACCAAGCACCCCATCCCTATTCTCCTCGGGGTGACCCCTTGCTATTTTTACCTCTTCCTTTCCAAGCACAACAATTATGGCCCAACACTGTCTATAATGATAGCTGGGACTGAACCTGCAACTTTCTTCTCCATAGTACCAGCAGGTGATGTCCCAATACTTTGCATGTCTGTCTTGTGACAGTTGCCTATGCCTTTTGCTCATATCTGACAATATCATGTTTGATTGCCATTTTCTTGCATTAAGGGTACTTTCAATGCTAACATACATTTGGTAATAGTTTTAAAGCTTCAGTGGAACCAGTTATGAAGTACAGGCATATAGTGGATTCCTGTTGAACCATATTGTGCCTCTCTGGCACAAGGATGATTTGTTTTTTTAGACATGCCTCAGGAAGAAAGGATTGATTTCAGCAATTGCAATCTTCCATGTGATTCACGCATAAAAACAAAGCAGTCTGTCCTAATTCTGGCTTGTTATCTGTGATGCAGTTTATATTCATTCTTGATATATTAATCAGAATTCAAGATTCCGACATCAGACTTAATTTTTAGTGCGTGAAATAATCTTATTTATAATTGGCATCATTAATAGATTGCAATACCCTGTGGCACTGTACATGTTTTTAAATAATCCTCTCTCTTCCTGTAACTGTCTCTTTACTTATCTCTATATCTGTCCGACTTTGTTCTTGTTTGTCTTCTGCACTGTCCCCCTGGGGCTAAATATTTAACGTTCTGGACTGCAAATCTTGCTGTAATTCTAGCATGAGCCTGAACTTCCATTTGTTTCAAAACAACCTAAAATCAAGTGGGTTTAATTACACATGTGGTCAGGAGCTGTGCCTGGATGGTAAAATTTGCATCTTTCATTACATAAGGAATGGGGATTTGGAGCTGGCATCACTGGAAGGAAGTTCATGAGGCACGTTAACGTTAAGGTATCTGGTAGAATGCATGTTAAGCTGATGGAGTTGTTAAAGGGATTGGACTGTGTCACCCATTATGATGGAGATGGGACTGAAAGAAAGATTTGCAATCTTAGTGTTCCACTCAGGAGTTCCCAAAGTGAATTATAACTCATGAATTAACTTTTCAATACAGTCACTGTTAAAGTGGACTGGATCATCTAATAGTCGCAAAGTGCCGGAGTAACTCAGCGGCCTAGGCAGCATCTCTGGAAAAAAGGAATAGGTAACGTTTTGGGTCAAGACCCTTCTTCAGACAGAGAGTCGGGGGAGAAGGAAACTTTTCATACCTTTTCATACCTCTAGCTTCCCATTATGGTAAACTAAATGGCATCATTGCATACTAACCCTATACCCTCTCCCTACCCCTCCCCCCCACTTCCACTTCCATTTCTTGCTCACATGACAACTGTCAAAGTTGTAGCCCCTGTTAGGCTTGCTGATAAAGCTGAAGGATTTGTACATCTTTCCATTCCCTTTCACATTTGGAATCCTAAAAAAAAGATTAAATTAAAAGCAAAAACTATTAAAAATAAATAAAATTATCAGAAAACATGTAAAATAATTTTTAAATGATTAGTAGCATGAAACGAATAAGTAAAACCTGTCCTCCGATATACAAGTCAAGTCAAGTCAAGTCAAGTTTATTTGTCACATACACATACGAGATGTGCAGTGAAATGAAAGTGGCAATGCTCGCGGAACAACAAAACAACCAAACAAATTATAAACACAATCATAACACACATATTATTTTACATAATAAATAATAGAAGGAAAAACGTTCTGTACAGTTAGTCCCTGGTGAGAAAGGCGTTTACAGTCCGAATTGCCTCTGGGAAGAAACTCCTTCTCAACCTCTCCGTTCTCACTGCATGGCAATGGAGGCGTTTGCCTGACCGTAGCGGCTGGAACAGTCTGTTGCAGGGGTGGAAGAGGTCTCTCATGATTTTGTTTGCTCTGGAGTTGCACCTCCTGTTGTATAGTTCCTGCAGGGGGGTGAGTGAAGTTCCCATAGTGTGTTCGGCCGAACGCACTACTCTCTGCAGAGCCTTCTTGTCCTTGGCAGAGCAATTCCCGAACCAGATGGTAATGTTCCCGGACAAGATGCTTTCCACCGCCGCTGCGTAGAAGCACTGGAGGATCCTCGGAGACACTCTGAATTTCCTCAATTGCCTGAGGTGGTAAAGGCGCTGCCTTGCCTTACTCACCAGTGCTGAGGCGTGTGATGACCATGTCATATCCTCAGAGATGTGGACTCCCAGATATTTAAAACAGTTCACCCTATCCACAGGATCCCCATTTATACTCAATGGAGTGTACGTCCTCGGATGATGTGCCCTCCTAAAGTCCATGATCAGCTCCTTCGTTTTTTTGATGTTCAAGAGGAGGCTGTTCTCCTGGCACCAGAGTGCTAGATCAGCCACCTCCTCCCGGTAGGCCCTCTCATCATTGTCTGAGATCAGGCCCACCACCACAGTGTCATCAGCAAACTTAATTATTGAATTGGAGCTGAACCTAGCCACACAGTCATGTGTGTACAGGGAGTACAATAGGGGGCTGAGGACGCAACCCTGGGGCGATCCTGTGCTCAGGGTGAGGGACTTCGATGTATTCCCTCCCATCTTGACTACCTGCGGCCTGGCGGTGAGAAAGTCCAGGACCCAGGCACACAGGGAGGTGTTGAGCCCCAATTCCATTAGCTTCCCGGCCAGTCTGGTGGGGACTATCGTGTTGAAGGCTGAACTGTAGTCTATGAACAGCATCCTCACGTAGCCCCCCTTCTGGCTGTCCAGATGGGAGAGAGCGGTGTGCAAGACCTGGGAGACCGCATCGTCTGTGGACCTGTTCGGACGGTATGCAAACTGCAACGGGTCCATGTTCCGAGGGAGGAAGGCGCAGATGTGATTCTTCACCAGCCTCTCAAAGCATTTCATGACTACCGAGGTAAGGGCCACCGGACGGTAGTCATTCAGGCAGGCTGGGGAGGCATTTTTTGGTACCGGTACGATGATGGATTTTTTGAAGCAGGCAGGGACCACGGACTTGTCCAGGGAGTAGTTGAATAATGTAGTGAGCACTGGAGCTAGCTGCGTAGCACAGGACTTGAGTACTCGCCCCGGGATGCCATCGGGGCCTGCAGCTTTTCTTGTGTTCACCCGTGTCAGTGCCCTCCTCACGTCGTGCTCGGACAGCGAGAATGTGTGCATATTCCTCCCTTCAGCTTCGGTAGCCATCCCGCTGTCGGTATTGTCGATAGTCGGCAGACCTGGAGTGGTGTTGCCCCTCTCGAAACGAGCGTAGAAGGAGTTCAGGTCGTCAGCTAGGGAGGTGCCGGCACATGCGGATGAGGGAGCGGTGCTTCGGTAGTTAGTTACAATCCATAGCCCCTGCCACAGGCTACCCCTTCTGATATAACCTGATAAGCCCCTTTGAAATCAGTAGGGTACCAAATCGTGCAAATCGTGTACTGGGTATTGCCCGCTTTTGTTTTGCATAATCATTGGATTCGTGTTTCCACAGAGTAACAGAGTCATAGTCATAGAGAAATACAATGAGAAAAACTGGTCCTTAAGCCCAACACCAATTTTATGTAAGCTTTAACTAATCCCCCTCCCCCCCCCCCCTCCCAAATCCCCCCCCCCCCCCCCCCCCCCCCCCCCCCCCCCCCCCCCCCCACACACACACACATCCCCTGCCCTTCCCTGCCCTGCGCTCCTGGCTCCACCTGGACCCACCTATTTCTCCCTTCCCGTGCTACTTTCTTCCCTCCAGCTTCACAATCCACAACTGCTTTAACTTGTTTCACATCTGTTCTTATCTCCGGCCCTTGTTCCAACCATCTCCTTATCAAAAAAAACCCCTCACCTACGTTGACCTATTGCCTGCTTCTCCTCCTGAATCAGCCTGAAGAAGGGTATTGGCCTGAAACGCCACCTACCCATGTTCTCCAGAGAAGCTGGCTGACCTACTGAGTTAATCCAGCACTTTCTGTGCTTTTGTGTATTAACCAGCATCTGCAGTTCTTTGTTTCTGCAATCTGTAACCAACCCTTTACCCCATACCTAGAACAATTGTCTTCAGCAGGTGAAATTACTAAATTTCTAACATCCTCTCCTTGGCACCTCCACAGGCCTGCCGTTAATTGTTTGATAATATCCCTTAATCCTAAAGTCTCCAACCAGCAGAAAAAAATTCTCTCTATCCTATCTGTTCTTTTTCAAGCATGTTATAAATGAGCCTTCAATATTAGACAATAGACAATAGGTGCAAGAGTAGGCCATTCGGCCCTTCGAGCTAGCACCGCCATTCAATGTGATCATGGCTGATCATCCCCAATCAGTACCCCGTTCCTGCCTTCTCCCCATATCCCCTGACTCCGCTATTTTTAAGAGCCCTATCTAGCCCTATCTAGCATCCAGAGAACCTGCCTCCACCGCCCTCTGCAGCAGAGAATTCACAGACTCACCACTCTCTGTGAGGAAAAAGTGTTTCCTCGTCTCCGTTCTAAATGGCTTACTCCTTATTCTTAAACTGTTGGTTCTGGTTCTGGACTCCCCCAACATCGGGAACATGTTTTCTGCCTCTAGCATGTCCAAACCCTTAACAATCTTATATGTTTCAATGAGATATCCTTCTCATCCTTCTAAACTCCAGGATGTACAAGCCCAGCTGTTCCACTCACTCAGCATATGACAGTTCCGCCATCCCAGGAATTAACCTTGGAAACCTACGCTGCACTCCCTCAATAGCAAGAATGTCCTTCCTCAAATTAGGGGACGAAAACTGCACACAATACTCCAGGTGTGGTCTCACTAGGGCTCTGTACGACTGCAGAAGGACCTCTTTGCTCCTATATTTGATTCCTCTTGTTATAAAAGCCAACATGCCATTCGCTTACTTCACTGCCTGCTGGACCTGCATGCATACTTTCATAGACAGATGTACAATGGTGAATTCAACCTGTTTACAGTACTGTATATGTTATCTCCTTAGGCCTTAACCCTTAGAATTCAGGAATAATTCTGATAAATCTAGATTTGTCTCTATCCAAAGTATCTTTCAGAATAGTGTCCAGAATTACACAAATTTCCCTACTTAAAGTCAAATTTGGGCTTGTGGTATAATTTCATATCGTACGTTCGGTAGAAATAAACCATGAACATATATGGATTTTTGTATTTGTGGCCTTTCTTTCAGTCTTTTTATCACAATGGAACAATGAGGTTTGCTGCAAAATGAAAAATGGGGAAAATCAGAAATATGAGGAGAAAGAACACAGTGTGATTGTGAATGACTTGTACATGAATGACAAACCCATCGTTCTTTTCTTGTGAAATTTTACAGCCAGTAATAATCCATTCAGCAACAGGAATTGTCCTGTTTGTCTCTTATTTATGGTTGTTGTTCTAATGTTACATATCTTCAAATTTAGGAAAGGTATTGTAAAATAATTCAGCTTTCAATTAATTTTTGTATCAATTTAGGTAGAACGCATAAAGTCTTATAAAAGATGCCACAAATATACTGATGGCATATTGTAAGTTACCCTTTATCTTCACTCCATTCCCACTGGGCATCCTGTTCTTTCAGCTAGCAAAATGATGGCTAGCTGGCCGATCCACCACTTCTCATGAAAAGTTCCTTGGAATAAATATCACCTGCAACTTGGCCTGGATCACCCATATCGAAGCAACAGCCAAGAAAGCACACCAACACCTCTACTTCCTTAGAAGGCTTAGGAAATCCGGCATGCCCCCAACAGCTCTCACCAACATCTACAGATGCATCGTAGAAAGCATTTTATCAGGATGCCTCACAGTATGGTTTGGGAAGAGTATTATCCAAGACCGCAAGAAATTCCAGAGAAATGTAGACGCAGCCCAGACTATCACACAAACTAACTTCCCTTCCATAACTCCATCTACACTTCATGCTACCTCGGCAAATACACCAGTATAATCAAGGATGAGTCTCACCCCAATCACTCCCTCTACTCCACTCTCCCATCAAGCAAGGGGTACAAAAGTGTAAAAACGCACATCTCCAGATTCAGGGATAATTTCTTCCCATCTGTTATCCGGCAATTGAACAATCCATTCAACAGCTAGAAAATGGTCCAGAGCTACTATCACCTTCATCGGAAAGCCTCGGTTTAATTTTATTCGGATTTTACTGGACTTTACGTTGCACTATACATTATTTCCTATATCATGCAGCTGTACAATGGCTCAATTGTAATCATGTATAGTCTTCCTGCTGAATGTTTGGCATGCAACTAAAGCTTTTCACTCTAACTCGGCACATGTGACAATAAACTAAACTAAACTAAACTAAAATATAAGGGTCATCAAGATCCACAAAGAAGAACCTAACCCTAACCCTCAGGCATGCAAATAATGTGGTCTGTCCAATAGGGCTGACTGAACATCATTTGGACCTCAATGCTGGGTATTTTGGTGAGAGGATGATGATATGGTACCTCCTATACTCTTCACTTTGACCAAACTCCTTTAGTAGATGATGCTCATTCTCTAGCTTGACATGTAACAGAGTTGACGTGGAAAAGCTTTTCCCACTGAGAGTAGGGAAGATTCAAAAAAGGGGACATGACTTGAGAATTAAGGGACTGAAGTTTAGGGGTAACATGAAGGGGGAACTTCTTTACTCAGAGAGTGGTAGCTGGGTGGAATGAGCTTCCAGTGAAGGTGGTGGAGGCAGGGGCAGGTTCGTTTTTATCATTTAAAAATAAATTGGGTAGTTATATGGATGGGAAGGGAATGGAGGGTTATGGTCTGAGCGCAGGTATATGGGACTAGGGGAGATTATGTGTTCGGCACGGACTAGAAGGGTCGAGATGGCCTGTTTCCGTGCTGTAATTGTTATATGGTTATATTATATGGTTGATCATGTGAAAAATGGTGTAGAAAGTGTGTTTCTATCACAATGTCTGGATATCTTCGTCAAAACTGAACATGAACCTACAGGTTGAAGGGTGAATTCATTATTGAGCTGCCGTGATGTCAAGGGGAGATTGTTAAGGGCCTGTCACACTGCGAGGACCTAATTTGCGAGTTTAGAAGAGTTTAGGAGAGTTTATAAAAGTGTCATGGTCGTGTTGTTTCGCCGAAGTAGAACACCTCCTACGACCTCCTTCGACTATGGAGTGAACCTCCTACGAATACGTAGGACCTCCTTCGATTATGTAGAAGACCTCCTTCGATCTCCTTCGATGTCCTTCGACTAGAAGGAGATCGAAAAATATATAGCCAAGAAAATATAAAGCAGGATAGTAAAAGTTTCTTTAAGTATGTGAAGAGAAAAAAATTAGTTAAGACCAAAGTTGGACCCTTGAAGACCGAAAAAGGTGAATTTATTATGGGGAACAAGGAAATGGCAGATGAGTTGAACAGGTACTTTGGATCTGTCTTCACTAAGGAGGACACAAACAATCTTCCTGATATAGTAGTGGCCAGAGGATCTGGGGTGACAGAGGAACTGAAGGAAATCCACATTAGGCAGGAAATGGTGTTGGATAGACTGATGGGACTGAAGGCTGATAAATCCCCAAGGCCTGATGGTCTGCATCCCAGGGTACTTAAGGAAGTGGCACTAGAAATTGTGGCTGCATTGGTGATAAATTTCCAATGTTCTATAGACTCAGGATAAGTTCCTGTGGATTGGAGGGTAGCTAATTTTATTCAACTTTTTAAGAAAGGCGGGAGAGAGAAAACGGGGAATTATAGACCAGTTAGCCTGACATCGGTGGTGGGGAAGATGCTGGAGTCAATTATAAAAGATGAGATAGCCGCACATTTGGATAGCAGTAACATGATCAGTCTGAGTCAGCATGGATTTACGAAGGGGAAATGACTAATCTTCTGGAATTTTTTGAAGATGTAACTAGAAAAATGGACAAGGGAGAGCCAGTGAATGTAGTGTACCTAGACTTTCAGAAAGCATTTGATAAGATCCCACATAGGAGATTAGTGGGCAAAATTAGGGCACATGGTATTGGGGGTAGAGTGCTGACATGGATAGAGCAGTGGTTGGCAGACAGGAAACAAGGAGTGGGGATTAACGGGTCCCTTTCAGAATGGCAGGCAGTGACAAGTGGGGTACCGCAAGTCTCGGTGCTGGGACCGCAGCTATTTACAATATATATCAATGATTTGGATGAAGGGATTCAAAGTAACATTAGCAAATTTGCAGATGACACAAAGCTGGGTGGCAGTATGAACTGTGAGGAGGATGCTATGAGAATGCAGGGTGACTTGGACAGGTTGGGGGAGTGGGCAGATGCATGGCAGATGAAATTTAATGCAGATAAATGTGAGGTTTTCCACTTTGGTAGCAAAAACAGGAAGGCAGATTACTATCTAAATGGTGTCAAGTTGGGAAAAGGGGAAGTACAACGGGATCTGGGGGTCCTTGTACATCAGTCTATGAAAGTAAGCATGCAGGTACAGCTGGCAGTGAAGAAAGCAAATGGCATGTTGGCCTTTTTAACACGAGGAATCGAATAATGAGGCAAAGAGGTCCTTCTGCATTTGTACAGAGCCCTAGTGAGACCACACCTGGAGTATTGTGTGCAGTTTTGGTCTCCTAATTTGAGGAAGGACATTCTCGCTATTGAGGGAGTACAGCGTAGGTTTACAAGGTTAATTCCTGGGATGGCGGGACTGTCATATGCTGAGAGAATGGTGCAGTTGGGCTTGTACACTCTGGAATTTAGAAGGATGAGAGGGAATCTCATTGAAACATACAAGATTGTTAAGGGTTTGGACACGCTAGAGGCAGGAAACATGTTCCCAATGTTGGAGGAGTCCAGAACCAGGAACCACAGTTTAAGAATAAGGAGTAAGCCATTTAGAATGGAAATGAGGAAACACTTTTTCTCACAGAGAGTGGTGAGTCTGTGGAATTCTCTCCCTCAGAGGGCGATAGAGGCAGGTTCTCTGGATGCTTTCAAGAGAGAGCTAGATAGGGCTCTTAAAAATCGTCAGGGGATATGGGGAGAAGGCATGAACTGGGTACTGATTTTGGGATGATCAGCCATGGTCACATTGAATGGCGGTGCTGGCTCGAATGGCCAAATGGCCTACTCCTGCACCTATTGTCTATTGTCTATTGTCTATTGACTATGTTGAAGACCACCTTCGACTACCTTCAACGATACTAACACTATCTATGGCTATCTTCGACTTCCTTCGATCACCTTCGACTACCCTCGATTCTCTTCAATTGCCTTAGATAACCTATGAAATACATGCCGACCTGCTATGACCTACTTCGACCAAACATTTTTTCCATGCCGATCTTTTTTTACTCGCGGACAATTTTTAGCATGCTAAAAAAAACGCCTCGACCAAACTGAGGCCTCGAGTATGCGGCGACTACTCTCAAGCATGAAGGAGAGTTACATAGACCTCCTAGGACCACGGGTCGACCATGCTGCGAGTATGAGTCGAGGGCAAACTCTTCTAAACTAGCAAATTAGGTCCCCACAACAGGCAATGACCTCAAATAGCTTCAACAATTTCACCATGGCTTCAATCAGCATGCTGCTCAGAAGAAACCGAAATAAACATACTATAATTTACTTAAAGCTATTAAAAGCTTTTCTTGTAGTTACATATTACAAATGAGTTCTGTTGTAAATTTCTGGTGTTGACAGTTGCACCCTCAAGCAATTTAAGTTTAATGTAGTTGGCTTATGTTGCCTTATCTTTACACATAGTTCATCATAACTCAGGGAGATTAAAATAGTTTTTTTCTGATGATCAGGAACAGATAACCATCTCTTTAACATCTGTATTCTTCAGTCTCCCTGAGGTCAGACCATTTTGACAGTGGCTCAGCCCAAGCTTGTTTGAAGTATAGTGTTGCTTTAGCAAAAATACAAAACAGGTACAGGTAGCTCTGCTACAACATGATAGTTGTGTTCCTTACAACATTCATGGTGTACAAAATTGCATTCTTAAAAATAACTGTGAAAGAGAGTTGGAGGCAAAAGAGCTTCAGATTCTCAATAATAAAGTTATTTTTCCCAGCTAGATTTTCATTTTACGATTTTACAATTGCTTTAATTTTTTTTTGTTTCAGCAATTTTCAAGTGTTTTTACAATGCCTGAGCTACCATCTACCTCATTGTAGACATTCAGACTATCTTTAATCAGACTTCACTGTACTTTATCTTGCACTATACCCTTTTCCCTTCATCCTGAATCTGCACATTGTGGACAGCTCAATTATAATCATGTATAGTCTTTCCGCTGACTGAATAGCATGCAACAAAAAGCTTTTCACTGTGCCTCGGTATATGTGACAATAAACTAAACTAAAAGAATTTAAACTAAATTAAACTAAACTAAACTGGTTTCCCATTACTAGCAGTTAATCGTATCTTACCAATAACATTCCTGAGGCTGGGTGGAGGAGCAATAATAAGCTAACATTGTCGAAGTAAAACCATATTGCTGTAAATATAAAGAATTTGGTGAAACAATTGCAACACCAGAGTATTTTGTTATGTTGTGCTTGTGATTTATATACAGACCCTATTTACTTCAGGTGAGATGGGAACATGTTCATTTGTAAAATTAATATAATCTGTTATTTGCAATTGTCATATTTGTTTTGATTAAGAAATTATTTAGGTTGAAAATTAATTCAAGTATTATCTGAAAAACCAAGAGTATTTGAATAACTTTAAAAGGTTTAGCAGAACAGCAAGGGCATTAACTAAATGGGTAGAAGAGAAGGAGATTTTTGCATGCCTTGATTACAGTATAAAAGCACAAAGTAACAAAATGAAGCAGCAGTTGACTGTTAAAACCTGCATATCTGCTCTCTCATTCAATGGGATCACGACTGGTTTCTCACCGTTCCATTTAAGTCCCAATTAATCCCCACTTTCCTGCTTTAGTCCCAAACTTGGATTATTTTCTATGGGTCAAGGGGATAGGTGATGGAAATATACTAATTTATAATAAGCATAGATAGAGTAGACAGGAAGAACCTTTTTTTCCAGGATGAAAATGCTAAAGACCAGGAAGCACAGCTTTTGGGTCAGAGAGGGAAAGTTTAAATGAAATGTGCAGGCAACCTTTTCACACAGAGTGGTGGTTGCTTGGAATGTGCTGCGAGGGGTGGTGGCAGAAGGAAATATGATGGTGGCCTTTAAGAGGCTTTTAGATAGGCACATGACATGCCGGGAATGAAGGGAAATGGATCACTCGTAAGCAGAGGGGATTAATTTAGGTTCAGCACAGACATTGTGGGACGAAGGTCATTTTTCACAGCTCAATTGTTTTATGTTCTATGTGAACAAGTGGTTGCTAAATCTGGCATAATCTAGTCTCCATTACAACCCAGATGTATCAGAGAAACAGTGACAGACGAGAAACAGTGCTAATGGCAGTCCAGGTTACCAGGTTCTTTAGCAGTCATAGCCTTTGTTAATCTTCATTAACTGAACCGCTACAGTTGCATGCTTTTGTCAACTAGACTGGGCATCAGAGCGCTGAACATTGACTATTATAGGTAAACGACTATCCAAGAGAGTCAAAAGACATATTACCAAACGGAACAATGATATTCTTACTCACAGCAGCATAACAAGTCTGTAAACACAGTACTCAATAGATAACATTAAAATAAAAATGAGTCTCTTCCTGATTATTTACATTTTAGCTGACAGTTTCACACAGATTGTGCACAGTTTTATCAAATCACATGGCTGTACCGTGACTAAGAAAAGGAATTCAATATCATGATGCAAATAGACAGTAATGCTTCATATTTGTCACGGTGAACATCACGGTGTATTTTCGAAATGCTTGGCACATTATCTGTTCAAGTCCCTGAGCAACAAATAATTGCCAAATGTATGCATTTGTTTGGCCTCCATTCATGCTCCATTTCTTTGGAAGTTCAATGACTTGTTAACATTTAAATTGATCATTACTTTCATCACAATCCGTTGTACGTTAACTTATTTTATACATGTATATTGTTTGAGCAAAAGCACAGAAATATGCATAAACGATTTGGCTATTTGGGGAAAACCATTCAGCTGCAAAATCTGCAATTATAATTAAACTGACAATGTCCCTTAACTCTGCTCTAGAGGATTTGCAATCTCTTTCTGACCATTTTGAGCGACTTTTTTTTTTTAAATCAAAAAATTCATTCAATTATTAAAAAATAATATTTACACTACAATAAAACAAGCCAGAACCCACCACCATAATACAATACAAATATATATCCATAATAACCTACTATACAACTATGATACAATCTTTATTGAGGATACATTCAACACCCTGCTGAGCCCAGCGGTCCCGGAACTCCCTCAGGGTGCCCGTGGACAGGGCGTATTCCCTTTCTAACAGCACCCAGGCACGGACGTATCCCCGGAAAAGGGGCAGGCAGCCGGCTTGTGTAGAGTCCTCCACCGCCTGGCGCCTTGACTTGCGGATGGCCAGCATTGCCAGGCCCAGGAGCAACCCAACCAGGACATCTTCAGCCCTACCCTCTCCCCTATGCACAGGGTGTCCAAAGAAGGGGATGGTGGGTGATAAATGCAGCCAGAAGGCAAGGAGCAGCCCTTTTAGGTATTCAAACAGTGGCTGCAGCCTCACGCACTCCATGTACACGTGGTACACAGACTCTTCCAGCCCGCAAAAGTGGCAGGTGGCTGGCGAGTCTGTGAACTGCGAGAGAAACAGGTTGCAGGGAACTCCTCGGTGCAATACCCTCCACCCCAGGTCCCCAATGTAGAGGGGGAAAATTCCTGCATAGAGGGTCCCCCACCGGGGGCCCCCCTCACGACCAGAAGGCAACACTGACCGCCACTTGGTGTCCGGACGGTGGACCAGGGCGAGGAAGTGCAGGGTGTGGAGGAGGAGCCTGTACAGGACACGCCTCCCTACGTCTTGGAGGGAGATGAAGGGTGTTAAGGAAAGGCGGCTCAAATTGTGTGGGACCGGCTCCCGGGATGGATTACGACGCCTGGGTCCGAGGAATACTTCCGATTGAGCGGGGGTTTGCTCAACCACAAGAGCCGCCAACTTGATGTGAATGCACACCAGCGACTGACCGCCCTCCTCGATCGGGAGACTCAGGTCTGCTGCAGAGACCCAGTGCTTTCCGTTGCCCCAGAAGAAGTCCACCAAATTCTTCTGGATGATCCCAGCAAAGGTGGCTGATGGGACCAATGTGGTCAATCTGTACCAGAGCATGGAGGCCACAAGTTGGTTAATGACCAACACCTTCCCCCGGTAGGAAAGCACTCTGAGGAGACCCGCCCAACGCCCCAGCCGGATGATGACTTTCATCTCAAGCTCCTGCCAGTTCGCCAGCCAGGTCTCCGCACCGGGACTCAGGTAGACTCCCAGGTAGAGGAGGTGCGTAGAACTCCACGTGAAAGACCTCATCTCCTCCAGGAGGGAGTCCACCTGCCAGGGACCCACCAAGAGTCCAGAACATTTCCCCCAGTTGATCCTGGCAGAGGAGGCGGCCGAGAAGACTCTTTGGCACTCGCGCATCCTCTGCAGGTCGACGGGGTCAGTGACCATGAGGAGCACGTCATCGGCGTAGACCGAGAGGAACACCTCCATGTCCGGCTCGTGTAGAACCATGCCCATCAACTTCCTGCGAAGCAGACTAAGGAATGGCTCCACGCAGATGGCATACAGTTGGCCTTACATGGGGCATCCCTGATGTACTCCTCTGTGGAATGCAATTGGGGCCGTCAAGGATCCATTGACTTTCACGAGGCACCCTGTGGTGGCGTATAAAAGCCGGATCCGGGACACAAAGTGCGGTCCGAACACAAACGCCCGCAGAGTCCTCAACAGATACTCATGATTCACCCTGTCGAAAGCCTTCTCCTGGTCGAGGGAGAGAAAGGCAGTGGGTACACCGGTCTCCTGAGCCAGGTAAACCAGGTCCCGGACCAGATGGATATTGTCCTGGATGGACCGGCCCGGGACCGTGTAAGACTGGTCAGGGTAGATCACTTGGGCCAGCACTGGGCCCAGGCGGTTTGCCATTGCCTTGGCAAAGACCTTGTAGTTGGTACAGAGGAGGGAGACTGGGTGCCAGTTTTTAAGATGGCGGAGATCGCCCTTCTTGGGCAGAAGGACCACAACAGCCCTTTGCTCTCTCCGGTCACCAGGCTCTCACTCCGTACCATGGTGTAGTCCTTCCTCAGGATCCCCCAGAAAGTGTGGAGGAACTCTGCTCTCAGTCCCTCCAGGCCAGGGATTTGCCCCTTCGGATCAGATGGAGGGCCACGGTCAGTTTATCCAGTGTCAGGGGGGCATCCAGATGCTCGGCACCCTCCGAGTCTACCGTGGCTAGACCTTCCCACAGATCACTGCACTCGTCCCCACCAGAACTATCTTGTGAGAACAAGGTCCCATAAAAGGAACAAACTGCTGCGTTAATGCCCTCTGGTTCAGTGATGGAGGAGTCATCATCAGCGAGCAGCTCCACTAACTGCTGACGGACTCCCCGCCACTTCTCCAGCGAGTAGAAGAAGGGTGAACCGCGGTCCAAATCGTGAAGGAATTGGATCCGCGACCTCACGTACGCGCCTCGAGATTGCTCCAACTGTAGCTCCTGCAGCGCGTCCTTCGTCTCCTGGTATTCCCTCCAGAGGATCGTGTCCCCGACGGTCTGACTTAGACGCGAATCCAAATCGAGCAGATCGCTCCCGAGCTGTCTGATCTTGGAATCGCGGCTTTTGGTCGACCCTCTAGTGTACTCCTGACAAAAACTCCGGATCTCACCATAGCCGCAGGGAGTGAAATCCTCCCCGCTTCCCATTTTGAGCGACTTTGGCAGGAACCTCCAAAGAGATTTTTGGTATTTCCTGAGGAGAATTAAATGCAGCCAGTTTTCTGTATTTTTACAGATATTTTGACACCTCCTTTCCCATTTCTGATGAAGCTGTCAGGAAGCCAGCAGCATGGTACATGTTTGCCAAGCCAGTGCCTTATTCCATATGTGTAGGAAGGAGCTGCAGATGCTGTTTTAAACCAAAGATAGACAAAAAATGCTAGAGTAACTCCGAGGGACTGGCAGCATTGCTGGAGAGCAGAAATGGGTGACGTTTCGGGTCAAGACCCATCTTCAGTCTGAACAAGAGTGTTGACCCGAAAAGTCACCCATTCCTTCTCTCCAGAGATGCTGCCTGTCCTGCTAAGTTACTCTAGCATTTTGTGTCTATCTTTGCCTTATTCCATAGAAATCTGGCTTTTACTTTGGGAAGTATTCTTCCTTGTTGACGGCTTGTTGTTGCTGGCTTTTTACTTGACTGATTTTTATGATTGACAGGTTGTGACTGGGTTTTACATTCATCTTCTTTGGGTTTTTTTTCCAAAGCTTAACTTAAATCCCAGCGCTCAATGCAAATTGAATCCTGGCCAGAGCTGAGTTGCTAAAGATGTCAACATGGCAGTTCTCATGAATAAAAAAAACAAGAACAGCTTTGGGCAGTCTCAGGATGATTTGTTCCCCAGTGACTACGAAATCCACATTGACTATTGGCCTGAAGCTTATTAGTTCATGGCTGGGGTTAGAAAATGAGACTGCAAATAAGGGAATGGAGTGTCGATAGAACGATATTGACATCAAAAAGGTCCTGAAAAATTAAATTCCAAGATGTTTGATTGTACAGTGCCCTGTTTTTGTCGATTATGCTAACTAATTTCAGCAGATAGTACAGGTTGTGCATAGTCCATGATTTTCTTTCCCTGTTTACTGTGTACCTGACAAGATAAATTGCAGATGGACACTCAACATGCATATTCAGGAGCATTCAAGGCATGTCTGGATACCACCCCTGTAATTTTTATTCACACATGCTCACTGTCTGCACGCTGTTTAATGTGAAAGCAGTCTCTCATGGTGTCAGGAAGGCCTGACTCAGTGTGACCATTCAATTTGTCATGGACTCCCCATCATCAGAAATGAATATCTACCTGAAGGATGGTGAACAGAAAGATTAACAGAGCATTCATGCTATGGCACTGGGTTGCTTGAGTTTGGACAACATATAATTGAATGTATCTTTGAAATAATTGCTTTAGTTTCATTATTTAAATATTTGTCAATCTTTGTAGGAGTGCTCATTTTGACCAAAATTCAATATTGTGTGCACAGAAAAATAATGTAGAACTGTAATGTGCACTGAACAAAGAGATCTGTTGATGTGGTGAGATGGGAAAGGCTTAAATGGGACCTGAGGTGTAGGTCTTTCACACAGATGGTATGTGGAATGAACTGTCAAAGTGGCAGAAGTGGCTGCAATTATAACGTTTAGAACACTTTTAGACAGGTAATTGAATATGAAAGGTTTACATGGAAACATAGAAACATAGAAAATAGGTGCAGAAGGAGGCCATTCATTGTGATCATGGCTGATTGTCCCCTATCAATAACCCGTGCCTGCCTTCTACCCATATCCCTTGACTGCACTAGCCCCTAGAGCTCTATCTAACTCTCTCTTAAATCCATCCAGTGATTTGGCCTCCACTGCCCTCTGTGGCAGGGATTTCCATAAATTCACAACCCTCTGGGTGAAAACGTTTTTTTCTCACCTCAGTCTTAAATGACCTCCCCTTTATTCTAAGACTGTAGCCCCTGGTTCTGGACTCGCCCAACATTGGGAACATTTTTCCTGCATCTAGCTTGTCCAGCCCTTTTATAATTTTATATGTTTCTGTAAGATCCCCCTTATGCTTCTAAACTCCAGTGAATACAAGCCTAGTCTTTTCAATCTTTCCTAATATGACAGTCCCGCCATCCCAGGGATCAATCTCGTGAACCTACGCTGCACTGCCTCAATCACAAGAATGTCCTTCCTCAAATTAGGAGACAAAAACTGTACACAATACTCCAGATGTGGTCTCACCAGAGCCCTATACAACTGCAGAAGAACCTCTCTACTCCTATACTAAAATCCTCTTGTTATGAAGGGCCAACATTCCATTAGCTTTCTTCACTGCCTGCTGTACCTGTAAGCCAACTTTCCGTGACCGGTGTACAAGGACGCCCAGGTCTCGCTGCACCGCCCCCTTACCTAACCTAAACCCATTGAGATAATAATCTGCCCCCTTGTTTTTGCCGCCAAAGTGGATAACCTCACATTTATCTATATTATACTGCATCTGCCACGCATCTGCCCACTCACTCAACCTGTCCAGGTCACCCTGCAACCTCCTAACATCCTCTTCACAGCTCACACTGCCACCCAGCTTTGTGTGATCCGCAAACTTGCTAGTGTTGCTCCTAATCCCCTCTTCCTAATCATTAATATATATGGTAAACAGATGCGGCCCCAACACCAAGCCTTGCGGCACTCCACACACCACTCCCTGCCATTCTGAAAAAGGACCTGTTCACTCCTACTCTTTGCTTCCGGTCTGCCAACCAATTTTCTATCCATGTCAACACCCTACACCCAATACCATGTGCTCTAATTTTAGTCATCAGTCTCCCGTGCGGGACCTTATCAAAGGCTTTCTGAAAGTCTTGATGCACTACATCCATTTTACTTGTCACATCCTCAAAAAATTCCAGAAGATTAGTCAAGCATGATTTCCCTTTCATAGATCCATGTTGACTTGGACTAATCCTTTTACTGCTATCCAAATGCCCCATTATTACTTCTTTAATAATTGATTCCAGCATCTTTCCCACCACCGAAGTCAGGCTAACTGGTCTGTAATTCCCTGTTTTCTCTCTCGCTCCTTTCTTGAAAAGTGGCTTTACATTAGCTATCCTCCAATCCACAGGAATTGATCCTGAATCTATTGAACATTGGAAAATGATCACCAATGCATCCACTGTTTCTAGAGCCACCTCCCTGAGGACCCTGGGATGCAGACCATCTGGCCCAGGGGATTTATCATCCTACAGTCCCATTAGGCTACCCAATACTATTTCTTGCCTAATGAAAAATTCTTTCAGTTCCTCTACCCCCTTAGATCTTCTGTCCTCCAGTACATCTGGGAGATTGTTTGTGTCTGCCTTAGTGAAGACAGATCTGAAGTATCTATTCAACTATTCTGCCATTTCCTTGTTGCCCATAAGTGGACCGTTGCCTCCTACTCCCCTTAGAGTCTTTCTTCCTTTTTGGAATGAAATGATCCTGCGTCTTCCGGATTATGCCCAGAAATTCCTGCCATTGCTGTTCCACCATCATGGGCTAACCACAGGCAAATTACATTAGCTCAGGTGGACAAAAATATATATAATAGATATATAAAGTGCCGGAGTAACTCAGCAGGTCAGGCAGCACCACTGGAGAACATGGATATAGAAACATAGAAATAGGTGCAGGAGTAGGCCATTTGGCCCTTCAAGCCTGCACCGCCATTCAATATAATCATGGCTGATCATCCAACTCTCCATACTCCCTGATCCCTTTAGTCACAAGGGTCACATCTAACTCCCTCTGAAATATAGCCAATGAACTGACCTCAACTACCTTCTGTGAAAGAGAATTCCACAGATTCACCACTCTCTGTGTAAAAAATAATTTTCTCATCTCGGTCCTAAAAGAGGTGTGGTTGGGCTATCTTCATGATTGTATCAATGTGCTGGGCCAGGACAGATCTTCAGAGACATGCACATGCAGGAACTTGACGTTGTTGACTCTCACCAGCATCAACCTGTGGATGAAGGCAGGCTCGTGGATCTTCCGCCTCCCTTTTTTAAAGTCAACAAACAGCTCCTTCGTCTTGTTGTTGGTGAAAGCAAGGTTATTGTTCTGGCACCATTTAGTCAGACAATCGATCTTCTTTCTATATTCTGACTCATTATTACGTAATTGGTCCCAAAAAAATCTATATTGTCAATCTTTTTTCCTCAAAACAAAAGTGTTGTGAATGTAACTAAGCCCCTAGATACTGAAGCTTGTGGATATAAAAGGTCTTTATTCATCATGACAAACAGGCATTCTCTTGGAGACACTCACAGTCAAATCTCCCCAAACTCAAAGTACATCATTTTTATACACTTAAGAACCAGGATAACAGCTGTTGGTTCAATACAATTTCAATAGTTACAGTGACATTGTTTACTTCAGTACTTTGAGTCAGATAAATGTTTCCATTGAATTACATATTTACAATAGGAGATCGCCATAATTGACAAGACACATCTGAATATTCAAACACTTTTATGGGACAAAATAATTCATATGGGTGGTGTAAAAGTTTCACACAGATATCCAAAATGAGTGTTGTCTGGGCTGACTCTATGGATACCAAGATACGTCAATGACTGATGGACAATGTTTGATCCATATAGAGTCTATTCATCCAAATGAGCTCACAGAATAAACAAGATAGATACAGCAATGCTAAGTGCAACAATAAATGTACAGTAATGACAAGTACAAAACAGCAGAATGGTGTAAGATTGTAGTGCAACATCTGAGTAGTGCAGAAGAATATTTAAGTGCAATAACAGAATAAATGATTGAGGTAGAGTTCAGAGTAAGATAATGTGACAGCCCTTCCGGGAATGGGGTGTAAAATAAGTGATTAGTACCGGAGTTAGATAACAAAGGGAAAGAACCTGTCCTTGAATCTGGATGTTGCAAGCTTTCCAGCTCTTTTATTTTCTCCCAAATGTTAGAGGAGAGAAAAGATAATGACCAGGGTGACAACAATCCTTGACAATATTTCTGCCTTCCCATTAATATGGACTGGATGGAAGGAAGCAATGAGCCTGGACTGGCCTATAATGACCACTCTTCACCACATCTATGTAAAGGGACCAAATTAGATTGCTGATGATATGGACATCCAAGAACTTGATGTTGTCTACCATCCATCTGTAACTCCATTGATGAGGACAGGGTTGTGTTCGCCCCTCACTTTCTCAGATCAGCAGCTAATTCTTTCATTTTTGCTAACATTAAGGGCTAGGTTACGATTGTGACACCATGATAGAATGTTCTTGATCTCTTTCCTACACTTTGTCTCATCATTGTTGTCGATTTGGCCCACATCAATGGTATCTTCAGTAAATGTATAGATTGGGTAGGCAATGTACTTGACCACATGGTTATGGGTGAACAAGACTAGAGCAAAGAGCTGAGCACACAACGCTGAGCCACATTGTTGTTGAGGGTCAGGGTGGAGTAAATGTTATGGCCAATTCTCTGAGCAAGGAATTCTTGGAGCCAGCTGCAGAAGGCCATCCTAAGACCAAGGCCAGCATCGATTAGGTTTTTATGTGGGATTGCTGATAGCCCAAGAAACTCTGGGCTATTTTGCTTTGTGCCTGTTTACGGATGAGAAACAGGTGCAAAATGCATCAATTTTTTCTCCAGCGTTTTAGATATGTCCAATCTTCTAGTTATAAATTCCATTACACCCCTACCCAGTTTAACACCGATTCCTTTAATGCTGTGGGTTCTGGAGATGAACACCTACCTGCACTGTAAAATTGATGTCCACTTTGGCTATGCCTGTTGCTTTGGGAACCTGCCCCAAATTCCTGTCTGCCTGTGGTGCTGAGAACACGAGGGTAAGAACAAAATGAGGATCTCATCGCTACATTGTGAGGTGTGGACAGAACTACTGGGGCAACGTGTAGAGGCACCCTGTGAGACGTTCAGTTGAGTGAGCAGAGCATTCACTCAGCCCCGAGTCACAGAGTTTAGGGTACACTCTGGGCGGAAAGGTGAGTGTAGCCCATTGTTGTGGATTAGCAATGACTGCTCTATAGATGTGACAGAATCTACTGTCTTCCCTTCTCTTACTTCGGATGGATCAAGTTTGATAGAGCCATTTCTGCCAAACAAAGAAAAGGGGTACAACAGCTTCCATCAAGAGTAAAAGGTCAAGAGTCATAAATGTTTTATTGTCATATGTCCTATGAACAATGAACAAATGGAACAATGAAATTCTTACTTGCAGCAGCAAACAGATATGTGCACATAATACTCTGTGAAGACCAAAATAAACAACAACAAAAAAAGATCAGTATATAAAAACAATCAGTCATTATTAGTGCAGAGACACAAACAATGTAGCTCAGAATTTAGTTGGAGATTGTAGTGTTTAATAGCCTGATTGTTGTTGGGTAGAAGCTGCACCTGAATCTGGATATTACAGTTTACAGGCTCCTATACCTTCTTCCCAATGGCAGGAGTGAAAAGAGAGCATGGCCAGGGTGGTGTGGGCCTCTGATGAGGCTAGCTGCCTTTTTGAAACAGCTGCTCCTGTACATCTTTTCAATAGTGGGGAAATCAGTACGTATAATGGACTGAGTTGTGTTCACCATTTTTTCCAATATTCTGCCTTTCCGGGTGTTCGCGTTGCAATACCAAGCCGTGATACAACCAGTCAATATCATATCTAACAGGTGATTACGTATTCCCGGTGGTCTAACAACATTTAGAGTAGCCGTGTCAGTAAAGCACTCTGTAAAGTAAAAGTATGGAACAATGGCCTGGCTGGCACTGCTGCTGCCTCACAGCTCCAGCAATCTGGATTCAGTTCTGGCACCAGCCCTGTTAATGATGAGTTTGCATATTCTCTCTCTGACTATATGGGTTTCCCCAAGGTGTCCTTCTATGTCATAACTAAATAGTTGTTCGTGTTTGAGTCTGGGCAGTGGATAATAATGACCTGCAGGTAGGTGATTAATTAGTTGCATTGACTGCCACATGAGTAGCAGATGTTTGATGTACAGATGATGATTGGCGATCATTTACAAAGGAAATTAAGTTAATAGAGAAATTGAGTACATGCTGGTGACAATAACCTCATTCCATTTAACACCAGTAATCAAAAACAACATTTTCTCCTCAGCTGTTCAAATTACCACTCACTTACTCAAAATTCCATTAAATTCTGAAATCCTTTGCATGACATGCCCATTGACCACACCCAAAAGGGAATGATGCCAGAAGGAAGATAATGGGAGCTGCAAGCTTGCCATCTTATCTCCACTCTGCATCTCCCTCTAACTTGGCTCAACAGTGGGAAATTAGAATCCTATAGTATTAGTAACATTTCATGTAATGTAATCTTTGGAGTCTCATAAGGGCTGGGAGAGATGGAAGATTGATCTGTTTTTGGATTGTAAAGGTGACTCTTTGAAGTAGATCCTTTGAAGGTAGGTCCTCAACAAATATATCTCACAATGCTTCACTGATTCAATAAGAATCTCTTCTCTAAGTACTAGTTGTTTTGACTCCTTGTAAACAATCATTAGGTTATAGGGGCCAAGGAAAGAGCAATCACGTTGAGGTCCGCATTAACCAACCTGACCACCCGGTGGCTCAGCACTTCAACTCCCCCTCCCACTCCGAATCCGACCTCTCTGATCTGGGCCTCCTCCATGGCCAGAGTGAGCACCACCGGAAATTGGAGGAACAGCATCTCATATTCCGCTTGGGCAGTCTGCACCCTAGTGGTATAAACATTTAATTCTCCCAATTCCGATTGCCCTTGCTGTCTCCTCCCCTTCTCAGCTTTACTTTAGCCCTCGGGCTCCTCCTCTTCCCCCTTTTTCCTCTCTCCCCCCCCCCCCACCCTTCATCAGTCTGAAGAAGGGTTTTGGCCCGAAACTTTGCCTATTTCCTTCGCTCCATAGATGCTGCTGCACCTGCTGAGTTTCTCCAGAATTTTTCTCTACATTTTGTTGACTTCTATATCCATGTTATATTGAATTAAGGAAAACAAAATTATCTCCTACACTTTAAACTCACATGGCCATCAGAGTGAACATCCTATTTTTCTTTACTATATGTTATGTTTATTTTTCTTTGCTTTTTGTGTTTCTTTTTCTTTGAACATTTGTTGTTTCATTTTCTTTTGCAGCCTTTGGGGTTCCATGATTCCATTGCCCAACAAAATATTAGAAGATACCAGAGCAGATAACCAAAAGATTAGCAAAGAGTTATATTTTAAGAAGATCTTAAAAGATAGTCAGAAATATATCAGTGTGGCCACTAAATGATTTAAATTGACAAACTATAGACTACCACTTAATCTATAACTGAATCAAATAACAGAAAATTGTTTTATTATTATACTGCTCATCACACACGATAGCCCACAGTATAATCAGTATGCATTTGCTCCATAAAATATAACTATTTTGGTTTGGAGTTATTACCAAATCATAGAGACATAGAATTATACAACATGGAAACAGGACCTTCTGTCCAACTTGTCAATGCTGACTAAGGTGCCCCATCCAAGCAGGTCCCATTTGCCTGGGGCTGCCCATAACCCCCTAAACGTTTCCTACACATGTACATTCTTCTTCTTCTACTTCTTCTTATTCTATGTAGTGTTTTTTGGCGATTGGCAAACAACTTTTTTGGTGCATTATCGCCACCAACTGGCATGGAGTGTGGATCAAACAACACCATTACATATACTAATAAGCTATATCCTTCTGAACAAATTGGTTACCCTAAAAAAAAGCAACAGGATTTGATAGCACTTATATGAATTCCCTTGCAAAATATCTATCAAATCAAATTGTACTCTTTCTTTTCTGAACTGCTCACTCATCCGTCCTCTCTCCTCCTCATACCTCTCACAATGTACAATGACATGCTCCATTGTCTCTTCTTGCCCACAGTATTCACATCTGCCTGTATTATGCTTGCCTATTATAAAAAGTGTACTGTTCAGACCAGTGTGTCCAAATCTAATTCTTGAAATTACTGTCTCCTCTTTTCTGTTTTTTCCTGCACATCTCATTTCTCCCACTTTCCTCTGGACTCTGTAGAACCACCGTCCTTTCCGCTCTTCCTCCCATTGCTTTTGCCATCTTTCCTTTACCCATGTACCTGTCCAAATGTCTATGATATGTTGTTATCCTAATTGCCTCAACTACTTTATCTGGCTGCTCGTTCCATATACGTACCTCCATCTGTGTGAAAGAATTGCCTCTCAGGTTCCAATTAAATCATTCACCTTAAATTGATGCCCTCTGGTTCTTGATCATTATTTTGCAATTGTGAATGTGCCCATATCAAGCTTTCTGCAGCGCTAGTACAGGTGTTGTTGGCCGAAGGGATGGGTTTCCAGAGGGCTAGTATGGACATTGTGGGCCGAATGGATTCTTGCGCTGGCACTCAGTCACTCAGGCCTGGTGGGCTGTCTGCTCAGTCACTCAGGCCTGGTGGGCTGTCTGCTCAGTCACTCAGGCCTGGTGGGCTGGCAACTCAGTCACTCAGTGTAGATCAGTGCATGCTCCTTTAACATAGTGACCTCACCACTACTAACCACTCCCCTTTATCTTCAGTATAATTGTAGCCTCCCCACCTCTATCTCTCTTTCTAGCTCCAATGACAGACCACGGACAGCTAGGGCACAGTGTGTGTATTATAACAATGTTTGAAATAAACTAGTAGTGAAGACATCGTGTGTTTGACAAGTCTTTACATGGTGTCAGCAAGTTGAACTTTGCGCCTCCCGTCTATCGAGTTTATTTTATTTTTCTTGTTTGCTTTTCTCCCAGTTCTATTTTTTTTCTGCTGTTGTTCACCTTTTATTTACCATGGCGAACTCGTGTCGTAAACCTGACATGCTGGTGTTTGACTCAGACATCGTGCACCGGTGGACTGTCTTCAAGCGCGACTTCGAGCACTACATCGTGATCGCTCATCCTGATGCCACCCCTGTGGTGGAGGCACATCTGCTTCTCAACCTGGCTGGCCCGGAGGCCATGGAATGTTATGAATCGTTCGAGTACGACGTTGGGGAGAACGCTTGGGACCCGGTATGTCTTATGGCCAAATTCACCGCGCTCTGTGACATTCCCACTAATTGCATCATTGAGTGGTATACGTTTTTCACCAGGCGACAGAACCCCGGTGAGCACATCGACTCCTTCATTGCCTCGTAGCGTCAATTAGCTCGGCGTTGCCGCCTGGACGCGGTGACCCCCGACCAAATGATCAGGGATGTCCTAGTTCACGGTCTTCAGGACGATAAGCTACGGGCTGAGCTCTTGAGGAAACCCTATCTGACTTTAAATGAGGATTTGCATGCCTCTCGCTTGGCTGCTGTTGTCGCCTCCGTATCTCCACCTGCTGCGGCTCAGGACATTCACTATGCCGGTGCTGCTGGACGCCGGTGGAACGATGGCCTGCCACACCAGCGTAGCGCTCCCGCACCCGCGAGGGACAGCCCGCGTCGTTGCCCCAACTGCAACTTCGCCAATCATCAGTTTAATGTTTGCCCTGCGCTGGGGAAAACTTGCAATTTCTGCAGAAAGCTCAATCACTTCTCTGCAGCATGTCGATCCATTGGCAGGCCTGTCCCTGCTCCAAGAAGGAGTCTAAACAACCTTACTGAGACTGATAGCGCTAGTGGTTCCCAGCACCATTCAGACAAACTCCCTGATTCAGATAACAGTTCCTCCCATGATGAATCTAGTATTTTTTCACTCTTGGGTGCACCTGCTTTGATAGCGGATCCCTCAGTGCATGTTACTGTGAATGGGGTGACCTTTCCTGCCAAGGTCAACACGGGGGCGTTTGCCAATGTTATGTCAGTGAGCCTATTCAAGCAGATAAGATCTGGTGAGAAGGTTACTCCTGACGACTCCCGTCTTCATGTCTATGGGGGGGGGGAGTGCTCGTACCAGTCTGGAAGGCAACCCTTATCTGTACGGTTCTGAAGACCTCTCGGCCCCTCACTTTCCTCCTGCTGAACTCTGAGAATGTTACTCTGTTGAGCGCTCGTGTGTGCCAGGACCTCGGTTTGGTTTCCTTCCACCGCGGTATCCACCTGGTGCAGGCTCCCATGGACCCCATGAGCGAGTACCCTGATCGTTTTGATGATGTGTTGGCCATGAAGGACAGGGTGGAGTCGACTCTGCGCCACATGGTGACCATGGGCATCCTCAAGGAGGTGAGTGATCCCACCCGGTGGGTCTCCACCATGGTTGTTACTGCAAAGAAGGACAAGAGTGAGATTCGAATCTGTATAAACCCCAAGGACCTGAACCTTGCCATCAAGTGCCCGCACTACCCCATGCGAACGGTGGAGGACGTCGCTGCACAGGTTGGCCCAGCCACTGTCTTCTCTGTCCTTGATGCCAAGAGGTCTTTCTGGCAGATTCCGCTGGATGAACGTTCCTCCTTCCTGACCACCTTCAGCACACCTTTCGGCAGATTCCGTTTCCTCCGCATGCCTTTCGGGATCAATTCTGCAAGCGAGGTTTTCCAGCGCACCATGGAGCAGCTGTTTGCAGGTCTGCCGTGTGCTATCATAGTCGATGACATCCTGGTGTACGGGAGGGACGTCGCCGAGCACGACCTCCACCTCCGCCAAGTCCTGTATAGGGCTCGGGCGGTTAACCTCAATCGGACACCCATACGAATCGTCTGACCTGATGGTGTTAAACATTAATATTGTGCCTTCCCAGCAGATGCAGTCCCTGATTCAGCACACTGCCAAGGACATTATTGCCATAGAGGGAGTGCAGAGACGGTTCACCAGACTGATTCCTGGGATGTCAGGATTGTCTTATGAAGAAAGACTGGATAGACTTGGTTTATACTCTCTAGAATTTAAGAGATTGAGAGGGGATCTTATAGAAACTTACAAAATTCTTAAGGGGTTGGACAGGCTAGATGCAGGAAGATTGCTCCCGATGTTGGGGAAGTCCAGGACAAGGGGTCACAGCTTAAGTATAAGGGGGAAATCCTTTAAAACCGAGATGAGAAGAATCTTTTTTTCACACAGAGAGTGGTGAATCTCTGGAACTCTCTGCCACAGAGGGTAGTTGAGGCCAGTTCATTGGCTATATTTAAGAGGGAGTTAGATGTGGCCCTTGTGGCTAAGGGGATCAGGGGGTATGGAGAGAAGGCAGGTACGGGATACTGAGTTGGATGATCAGCCATGATCATATTGAATGGTGGTGCAGGCTCGAAGGGCCGAATGGCCTACTCCTGCACCTAATTTCTATGTTTCTATGATCCTGCCCTACAACAGCTTGTGGATGTCATCCGTCGTGGCTGGCCTGACCGTCGCTCTTCCTTGCCAATGGTGCTGCGCCCTACTTCCTAATCCGGGATGAACTTGTGCTGCACGACGGCGTGGTGGTGAAGGGCCACAAGGTTGTGGTGCCTGCTGCGTTGTGGGACCACTATTTCCAAACTGCCCACAGCGGCCATCCCGGGGCCGAGGCCACTCTGTCCCAGGCCCAGAGCCAGTTTTATTGGCCCGGCATGGCACAGGACATCCGAGAGAAGGTCTCCGCCTGCTCAACCTGCAATAGCCTCGCTCCCCATCAGCAACGACAGCCGCTCCTGCAACAGCCTGCCCCCGACCTGCCGTGGATGTCGATCGACACTGACATTTTTGAGTGGTACGGTAAGCATTTCCTGGTACTTGTGGACTCCAACTCCAACTGGTTCGAGGTGGATCAGCTGCCCTCCCTCACGTCTGCGGCTGTCATCGGGAAGCTGCGCCGCCACTTTGCGACCTTTGGCTCTCCTGTGACTTTGCAGTCTGACAACAGCTCTACTCAACCTCCGCAATATTTCCCGTGACCCTGCCCTGGGCTCGCCTGCACAGTGACTCATGTCCCGCACCACACGCCCTCCGATCCCTGTCTCCCAGTGATCCCTAAAGCCTACGGTCCTCAGCCCTGCTGCTGTCCAAGAGCGCACTGCCCAGAAACAGGCTATCCAGAAGCCCTCCCATGACAGGTGGTCCGGATGCAGTCCCCCTCCGGACACTACAGGCTGGCTGTTGTCCTCAGCTCTGCAGGCTCTCTGCGGTCGTACCTAGTTGACTACGAGGGTACCATATACCCCGGTCCCGCCAGCATTTGCTGCTGGTCGACGAGCCCGCTCCGCCTCCTGCAGCCCCTTTTGCCCCTCCGGTTGCTTCCTCTCTGCCCACCACTCCTCGCCTGCCCCGGACTCTGCCTTCTCAGCTCTTTGTGCCCCGTTCTCCCACTGCCACTCCTGGTCCCCCCCTCGCCCGTCGCGTGCCCGCGGCGGTGCCCTTTTCTCCTCCCCGGTCTCCTTGTCCTCCCTCTGCTGCGCGTTCTCCTGCCCGTTCCGCTCCTGCTGCTCTTGTCCCTGCCATTTCTTCGGAGGAGGGGGAGGGCGGGCTGCGTACCCACTCCGGGCGGTTGGTCAAGCCGCCTGTACATTACGGGGAGTTTGCTTGAATGTTTAACTGTTTCCTGCCGGTGTACGCGTGGGTTTGTTTCTAGCGTATGAATCGTGGTCGCGCTGTCACTATTATAATGCTTTGTTTTCCAAGGGGTAGGATGTAGATCAGTGCATGATCCTTTAACATAGTGACCTCACCACTACCAACCACTCTCCTTTATCTTCAGTATAATTGTAGCCTCCCCACCTCTATCTCTCTCTCTAGCTCCAGTGACAGACCACGGACAGCTAGGGCACAGTGTGTGTATTATAACAATGTTTGAAATAAACTAGTACTGAAGACATTGTGTGTTTGACAAGACTTTACACTCAGGCCTGGTGGGCTGGCAGCTCAGTCACTCGGGCCTGGTGGGCTGGCAGCTCAGTCACTCAGGCCTGGCGGGCTGGCAGCTCAGTCACTCGGGCCTGATGGGCTGGTAGCTCAGTCACTCAGGCCTGGTGGGCTGGCAGCTCAGTCACTTAGGCGTGATGGGCTGGCAGCTCAGTCACTCAGGCCTGGTGGGCTGGCAGTTCAGTCAGTCCTGGTGGGCTGGCAGCTCAGAAACTGCCAGAAATTGTGCCCAAAACAGGTGAGAGACTCTGTGAGAGAGAAGGGGAAGAGGGTGGAGGATCAATTTTAGACATTTTTCATATTTTTCTGCAGATCACAGCAATGAAGGAGGAAAGTCTATCCTGGCCTGGATCTCACAGACAGCCAATGAAGGGAGGGAGAAAAATACTGGGGTGAGGTTTAATACTTACAGGGAAGTACTTACTGATGGGCCGAAGGGACTCCTCCTAGGCTATTACAGTCCAGATGGGCTGAAGGGTCTCTTTTAATAAAATATATGTGAAATCTCTCTGGATTTTTTCCATTTTTCTGGACATTTCCTGTCCTGGCTTGAGCCTGTTGGGCCAAAATGCCTCTCCTGGTCTAATACAGGCATTTTTGGGCAAAGGGGACTTAGTTTCTCGGCTAATAGGGGCTTTGTGGGCAGAAATTAGTGGTTTCAGGCAGGCCGAACAATTCATTTGATTTAATTTCAATTTCAATTTCAAGCACAGGGCAGGCCAAACAACTAATTTCATTTCACTTCCATTTCCATTGCAGTTTCAAGCACAGGGCAGGCCAAACATCTCATTGTATTTTCATTTCAGTTCCCTTTCCATTGCAGTTTCAAGCACAGGGCAGGCCAAACAGCTAATTGCATTTTCATTTCATTTCCATTTCCATTGCAGTTTCAAGCACAGGGCAGGCCAAACAACTCATTGCATTTTCATTTCATTTCCATTCCCATTGCAGTTTCAAGCACAGGGCAGGCCAAACAACTCATTGCATTTTCATTTCCATTTTCATTGCAGTTTCAAGCACAGGGCAAGGCCGTACTTAGCGCGTACTTAGCGCGAACTTCGCGTGAACTCTGCTTCGTTTGGTCGCGCCAAACGTACGCAATCGCATGCAAGTGGGCAGGACCTTTAAGTTCCTTCAGAAAACTGTTCCAGCATCTGCAGTTTGCCTGTGCCTCCAAGATGTTTTGGTAACCTGCCGTATTTCAGGTCATGTTATTTCTTGAATATTGGGCTGCAAATGTATTCTCCTGCCCATTGGTAATGTCAAACCTGTATAATGGAATGATTATTGAAGGAAAATCCCATGACGGCATTAAAATTGTTAAAATATTATTAAACAGATTTATTCTGACCAAAGCTGACAATTAAGATCTGCCACCTTGTTTAATTGCATTCTGTGATATTGCATTTAGATAGCTTCCTAAATATCAACCCAATGTAAAATTCTAAACTCCATAATAAATGCTGTTTGATCTACTGAGTATTTCCAACATTTTCTTTTTTTATTTGAGATTGCCAGGATCAGCAGTATTATTCAAGCTTGCGCAGAAGTCTTTCTCTCTCATGAAGCATAAATCTTTTTTTTTTACGTCATGGGCCCAGCTGTTGAGGTTCCCAGGCAATGGTTATTATTAACAGGGCAAAAATAATATGTCCCTTATAGTATTCTTATATTCAGTATTTATTTTTACAGTTTGTATTTTGCTATATCTGGTGTATTTCAAAATGCAGTTCTTAGACATATTCCTCTGTTATTTGCAAGCCATCAGAAGCCAATTAGGGTTTGAAAATACTGTTACATTATGGCTGTGTTGAAACCTGGTTTTGGTTTGCAGTGTAATTTATGTTATCCATCCACATCAACCCATTTTCTTCAGTTTTGTGGATTCTCAGATATTTGTGAAAATGGCAATACTACTTAAGTAAGTCTGGGATTTCAAGTTCCTTTTAAATGGCTTTATTCCAAAGGGTGTAATAAATCTTTTCAAAGCATCCTTCATTCAAGTTTGTCGACAATTTTAAACACATGTTTTGTCTAATTTTTTTGTTCTGATCCAACTTTTAGTCATCTTGAATCATTAAGGAACAGATTTGTTGATTTGCATGTCTACGTTTTCTGGCTGTATTTCTCTACTTGTTTTTTCTTCGGATTATCTTTGAACACAAGAATCATATTTTTATCCTTGTTGAGTGTATAGCCCTGTTTAGAAGCCTTACCCTCATTTGCATTTGCTAACAGTAATTCTTCTCCAGTGTATTTACCATGGTTGTTATGATGAAATCAAATGAAGTGTGGTATTTATTTAATAAGCGGGTTATAGTCAAGGTAGTGATTTAATTACTCTTAAAAAGGTTGTGTGTATAATTAGCCTTCTTAACACTGCTTCTTTGGGTGCTACAGATGGCTAATTTGTTTCCAATTTACTGTGTGAATCACCTTTCCACATGTTTGGTATGTTTACACTGTCCAGCAAATTGGACAGAGTGGCAGCACGTATGTTGTTCACAGCCTAAATGTACATAAAGTAGGCAGGTGCTGCTGAACATCCATATAGGCAGCAATAATTTGGCTCCAGCACTTATAATCCATTCAGTGGAATGAGGTAATCACACTTGGGAAACCTGCCATTTAAATATTGGGAATTCCTTTTGCCATCTTGCAGTTTTGAAATGAATGCCCAATCAGTGCTAAATTCAATGATAATTGATAGTGGAATTAGATGTTGAGAAGTAGGCTGATTGCTATTTTCACAAGTACTATATCCTTATGACTTGCAGGAGTGCTGTGACTTAACTGAGGTTATATTCTGAACCAGCACCTTTGCCTTCTTCTTTGAGAACTCAAAATATTGATGCCTACTCCTCTGGAATTCAATTTGCCAGGAAAGTTGAGGATAATCTGCCCAAAGAGTTGGGAAGAAGAGGAGGGCTAACCAACAATTAATGTTCTGGTGCAATTTTAAACACTTTGAGTGAGATGCAATGCCTGCAAATACTCAATTTCAGCAAGGAGTTGGTTACTTGTTACTTGGTTACTTGGTTACATATCTGCCACATGCTGCAGCCACAATTGCAACTAAACAGCAAGGCAAAAAACACTTAGAAGGTGACTTTGCCCTTCAGTTCCAATATCTGATATTTTTTCAGGCCTGAAACTCTGAATGTCTGTAAAGTGTTCCAAAGCACATGTATTGTTCCTTTTCTTCTTTTTGCATATGGTGTGCTCAGCCTAAAGTTGTAGGGCAACTTGTTCTATTTGATCTTATTTGATTGTGCACGCCGGGTTGATTGCATTCGTCGAAACAGGGTGGACCATGTGAAGGTTGCAATCTTCCACCCCACATGTATAGTTACATGAAGGAGATGATAAAACTCTCCACTCCAAGAAGCTGAATTGATCTATGTAGCAGTATGCATTGGGCACTGCAGCATTTCCAGTGGAGTGACGTGCCATTGCCAACAGAGTTATCCCACAAAGTGCAAACATTTTATTTGCAACCGCAATGTTGTGCAACCATTCAAATATCTCCATGGCCAATGCCAGACACTTCAAAATCATGTCTATTGTCTCCATCCATTGTTAGTCCACCTTTCAGCTTGGTTACTGGTGATATGTTGATTATTGGTGATGTACAATAGTTATTGTCTAGTGTAGAAACAAGGAACTGCAATTGCTGGTTTATATTAAAAAAAAAGGTGGGGCAGCACAACACATGGCAAGCAATAGGTGAACGCAGGGGAGGGAGGTGATTAATGTTCAAGAACAAGTTTACATTTATTGTCGCATGCACCAATTGGTACAGTGTAATTTGGGTTACCATACAGCCATATGAATAAAAAAGAACACAACACACGATAGACTTTAACATAAACATCCCCACACAGCGGAATCAAAGTTTTCCAAACCCGAGCCCTCCGCAGTCGCCGCTACGGGCGGCCTGATGTTCAGGCCCTCTCGCCGAGATGATAGAACTCCGCGTTGGAACGGAAGAACATTCTCAGAGGCTTGGAATTCGGAATCGGCCACTTATTACCGGAGACTGTGGCTCTCGAAGTCCACAGGCAGAGCTGGGCGAAGATTCACACTGGCGTCCCCCGGCAAAGCGATCCCAGGACTCCGCGATGTTGAAGTCAGTGCCGCCCGTGGCTAGAAGCTCCGCAACCACAGCTCCACTACGTTGAAGCAGCAGGCCCAACACTCCGGAGCTTCAAACAACAATCCCAGGTAAGGCATCGCCCGCTCCGTGATGAATCCAGTGTTGCGCCGCCGCTGAAGCTCTGATCGGACTCCGGCACGAAAGGCGCGACAATGCAGATGGCAGGCCGCGAGGGGGGGGGTTGGGGCGAGGACGCGACTCAGAGAATAGTCGCATCCTCGCCAGGAAGTGACTGAGAAACGGTTTCCCCCTTACCCTTCCCACCTCCCCCACATAAAAATACTAAGAAACCTCCAAAATCCTTTTTTAGACTTAAAATAACAAAAAGATGGAAAAACAGACAGACTGTAGGCAGAGGCTGCCATCATATGGTGCCCCTAGTGGATGGTCGGACAAAGGCCAGAGGTGGAATAAAACAGGTATGATACATGAGGATTGAAGAGTTGTGAATTGTGAAGCCAAATGAAGGAATGTAGGTAGAGGGAGAGCAGAGAAATAGGCGCGAGTCCAGGTGGGGCACAAAGGGGGGTTCTTGTCTCTTCATTTGGCCCCTGCTTCCACAAGGTACACTATGAACAGAATAATTTGACAGTGAAGGCCACTTGGAATGCAATCGTACTCAAGTAATGGATTTTGCTACAGTTATTTGTTGAGGCTGCTTCAACATCACAATTCAAACCTGCAACCTCTACTACCTATATAACCATATAACATATAACCATATTACAATTACAGCATGGAAACAGGCCATCTCGGCACTTCAAGTCCGTGCCGAACACTTTTTTTTTTTCCCCCTAGTACCATCTACCTGCACTCAGACCATAACCCTCCATTCCTTTCCCATCCATATATCTATCCAATTTATTTTTAAATGATAAAATCGAACCTGCCTCCACCACTTCCACTGGAAGCTCATTCCATACCGCTACCACTCTCTGAGTAAAGAAGTTCCCCCTCCTGTTACCCCTAAACTTCTGTCCCTTAATTCTCAAGTCATGTCCTCTTGTTTGAATCTTCCCTACTCTCAATGGGGAAAAGCTATCCACATCAACCTGTCTATCCCTCTCATCATTTTAAAGACCTCTATCGTCCCCCCTTGATTTTCTGCGCTCCAAAGAATAAAGACCTAACTTGTTCAACCTTTCTCTGTAACTTAGTTGCTGAAACCCAGGCAACATTTTAGTAAATCTCCCCTGTACTCTCTCTATTTTGTTGTGGATAAATGTGAGGTTATCCACTTTGGTGGCAAAAACAGGAAAGTAGATCATTATCTGAATGGTGGCCGATTAGGAAAGGGAGAGATGCAACGAGACCTGGGTGTCATGGTACACCAGTCATTAAAAGTAGGCATGCAGGTCCAGCAGGCAGTGAAGAAGGTGAATGGTATGTTAGCATTCATAGCAAAAGGATTTGAGTATAGGAGCAGGAAGGTTCTACTGCAGTTGTACAGGGTCTTGGTGAGACCACACCTGGAGTATTGCGTACAGTTTTGGTCTCCTAATCTGAGGAAAGACATTCTTGCCATAGAGGGAGTACAGAGAAGGTTCATCAGACTGATTCCTGGGATGTCAGGACTTTCATATGAAGAAAGATTGGATAGACTCGGTTTGTACTCGCTAGAATTTAGAAGGTTGAGGGGGGGATCTTATAGAAACGTACAAAATTCTTAAGGGGTTGGACAGGCTAGATGCAGGAAGATTGTTCCCGATGTTGGGGAAGTCCAGAACAAGGGGTCACAGTTTAAGGATAAAAGGGAAATCTTATAGGACCGAGATGAGGAAAACTTTTTTCACACAGAGAGTGGTGAATCTCTGGAATTCTCTGCCGCAGAAGGTAGTTGAGGCCAGTTCATTGGCTATATTTAAGAGGGAGTTAGATATGGCCCTTGTGGCTAAAGGGATCAGGGGGTATGGAGAGAAGGCAGGAACAGGATACTGAGTTGGATGATCAGCCATGATCATATTGAATTGCGGTGCATGCTCGAAGGGCCGAATGGCCTACTCCTGTTCCTATTTTCTATGTTTCTATGACATCCTTCCTATAATTAGGCGACCAAAATTGTACACCATACTCCAGAATTGGCCTCACCAATGCCTTGTACAATCTTAACATTACACCCCAACTTCTATACTCAATGCTCTGATTTATAAAGGCCAGCACACCAAAAGCTTTCTTTACCACCCTAACTACATGACAGGTGTTTCAAGCTCATGGAAACACCTAAACCTTCTTGCTACAAGTTGCATACTATCTTGACTTGGAATTGTAATGTTGATCCTTCACCATTTCACCCAGTAGCATAGTGGGATCATCTTCACCAGGAAGATTGCTGTGTATTCAAGAACGCTGCTCACTAACATATTATCAAGGATAATTGGGTATGAGTAATATTTGCTGATGTTATCAGTGACACCCAAAAACTGACAACGAGCTACAAAAAAGGACCTGCATAGTAGAAACGCAGCAGTAGAGCTACTGCCTCACAGCACCAGAGACCCGGATTCAATCTTTACCTCGGTTGCTGGGCTGTCTGTGTGGAGTTTGCACGTTCTCCCTGTGTCTGTGTAGGGTTTCTCCAGGTGCTCCGGTTTTCTCCAATATTTCAAAGACATGCAGGTTTGTAGGTTTATTGGCTTCTGTACATTGTCCCCCATGTGTGGAATAGTGCTGGTGTACAGGGGATCACTGGTTGCCATGGACTTGGGCGGGGGGGGGGGGGGGTGGGGAGGAGGGGCAAGGGTCTGTTTCCACGCTGTATCTTTAAAACTTTAAAACTAAAAGCTAAATAACAAAACAGGAGTGTATGAAGAAGCACATGTCTGTAGCAGTGTTCTAGGCAGATATGAGATCATGATATATTAATTGATTTTGACCTTAAGTCTGAGGTTAATGAGTTTCTAACACTGGATCCTTGTGCTTGAGGCTTTATTTTTGACTTTGAACTCGTTTAACTCTTCCTGTGGTTGTTGATGATCTGTCGGGATGGATTACAGGCTCTTGGATGTGGAGAAAATTGCCCCTTCTTTCTATCATGTTAACGAAGGCAACCAGAACTGATCTTTGAAAGAATATCGGGATGCCTTTTCTCAACTGTCCCTTGCTATGGTTTACTTCAAACATCCAAACCAATATACTACGAAAAAGTATCTTTCCTTTAAGGCTACAGGCATAAGCTTGTACCTTTCCATCTGCACCAAGACCTCCAATAATCTGTACCCCACACAACACGGGGCCCCTTGTTGTGAACTCAGCCCAAAAAACAGCGCAGCTAGTAATACCTAAACATTGGCACCATGGTAATGAAAATGATTCACAAAGTTTAAGCACATCCTGTCTTGTCTCGGATCACACATGCTAACCTTGTCTACTGATTAGACTGTGCTTTTTCCACATTATTCCGTTTTTTCTTAATCACATCCTAACCTCAGTATTTTTACTGAATGTATTTAACACTTCATAACTCAACATGGAGTGAAATAATTAGAAAAAATCTAAAATTGTGAAATCTAAAGATATTGTTGAAAATTCCAATTTCACCTTCCCCTACTCTTACCCCCACCAGCACCATATATAACCTGGATTTTTAGAATTGTAAGATGTGGTCCCTTAAATATTAAAATGTCCATACAAGTGATCCTATTAGTTGCATTAAGTGTATTTGATTCTACTTGATGTTGGAATGTATATCACTTGAGATATGTAGTAATTTTACCATATTTTGGCAAACACTTTATTATCAATTAATGCATCTAAATGCAGATGGAGTTATCCGATTCAGTTGAAATACATGTCGACATTACCCAAAATCATAAAGTTCTGTGAAGCTACATCATGTCCATTTTAACTGATTTGCTACATGTACCATTTCAACATTTGTTTTACGGTGGCAAGTAAGTTAATGAAGAAGATTCTGAGGGTAAGATGTATATGCATTTAGATATAGGCAGAGGCACACAAGAATGCATGGTATCCAGGAAGAGCTAGCTGCACGATACACAATTAGCTTTATAGAGGATGCAGTGGGTGGTGGTGGAAGTTTATTTTTGGGAGCTGTGCCCATTGCTGTTTGTGGTTTATAATCAATGATTTAAATACGAATACACACAGCATGATTAGTAAGTTTGCAGATGACACTAAAGTAGTTGGTATCATAGACCGTGAAGATGGTTATCACAAATTACAGCAAGAACTTGATCAGTTAGACAAGTGGGCTGTAGAATGGCCAATGGAGTTTAATGCAGATAAATGTGATGCATTGTATTTTGCGAAGTCAAACCTGGGTTGGACCTTCACTGTCAAGGGTAGGCCCCTGGGGAATGTTACAAAGCAGAGGGATCTATTGTAGTTCAGCTACACATTTCCCAGAAAGTGGTGTCACAGGAAGATAGGGTGGTAAAGAAGGTTTTTGATATGTTGGCCTTTATGTGTTTCATTTTGGAAATCCTGCTACAGGAAGGATGTTATTAAGTTTGAAAGAGTGCAGAAAAGATTAATACGGATGTTGTCAGGACTCGAGGGCCTGAACAATCGTGAGACATCGGGAAAACTAGAATTTAATTCCATGAGGCTAGAGGGTGATCTTAGAGAGGTGTATAAAATCATGTGGATAATTGATCAGGTAAATACATGGAGCCATTTATCTGGGATAGGTAAATCAAAGACCAGAGGACATAGATTTAAGGCGAGTGGAAAATACTTAATATGAACCTAAGGGGCTACTTTTTCAAACGGAGAGTGGTGGATATATGGAATGAGCTGCCAGAAGAGGTAGTTGAGGTAGGTACAATAATAACAGTCAAGAGATACTTAATCAGGTACATGGAGAAGATAATTTTAGAGGGATATGGACCAAATGCAGGCAAATTGGGTTGGCTTTGATGGGACGTCTTGGTCGGCATGGATGAGTTGAGCTGAAGGACCTGTTTCGACAATGTATGACTTTATGACTCTACTGGTGCACATGCTGTAGCTTTTTCCTTCCCATTTGTTCAACTCCTGGTATTAAGATACTTAGGATTTGGACTTTTATAGACTTAAATATAACTTACCATGAGGGAATTGAGTATAACCAATGATTAATGTTATGCATTAATGTATGCATTCAGACAAGCAAACAAGGGCACATTTTTTCAGGTAGGCCACAATTGCATTTAAATGTCTATCTTTGAATGATTTCTTTCTATCCTGTGTAATAGAGTAGTAAAAGCTGAGAAAACAAAGGAGAATTGTAGTGCAGAAGGAACATTTAGACAATACTGTATTTTGAACCTGGAATGAAACGCTTACTTTTAGGTATTATGAAAGACCTGGACTTGGCTGGAGTAGTTTTATTTCACAGATAATACAAAACTGGGATATGCTGTGAGCAGTGATGAGGGCAGAAATAGGTTTCATTAAGATTTAGGCCAGTGAAATTTGAGGAAAGACATTCTTGCTATTGAGAAAGTGCAGCGTAGCTTTACAAGGTTATTTCCCGGGATGGTGGGACTGTCATATGCTGAGAGAATGGAACAGCTGGGCTTGTACACCCTGGAGTTTAGAAGGATGAGAGAGGATCCTATTGAAACATATAAAATTGTTAAAGGTTTGGACACGCTAGAGGCAGGAAACATGTTCCCGATGTTGGGGGAGTCCAGAACCAGGGGCCACAGTTTAAGAATAAGGAGTAAGCCATTTAGAACGGAGATGAGAAAATACTTTTTCTCACAGAGATAGGCGAGTCTGTGGAATTCTCTGCCTCAGAGGCAGGTTTTCTGGATGATTTCAAGAGAGAGCTAGATAGGGCTCTTAAAAATAGCGGAGTCGGGGGATATGGGGCAAAGGCAGGAACGGGGTTTCTGATTGGGTATGATCAGCCATGATCACGTTGAATGGCGGTGCTGGCTCGAGGGGCCGAATGGCCTACTCCTGCACCTATTGTCTATTGTCTATTGAAATGGAAAGGTTCATAATGGAGGACATTTAATGTACAGAAATATGAAAAATGTAATTTGCTCAAAAGAACACAGGGGAACCATAAAAAAAAAGAAACAATATAAAAGTCAATTCAAGCTAAAATAAAGTCCAGAGATTGTACAGAAAGCCTTGGGAGTGACAAGAAAACATTCAAAAGGTTTTTTAAAGATATACACTGTTAAAAAATGGAAACATGGAATAAAAATGAATATGAATTATGATCTCCAAGATTCTGGTTGAAATGTTATTATTTGTTCTCAGCAGGACATTGTGGAAAGGTCATAAAAGTTTCAGAGAAGATTTAGTAGAATGGATCCCACCTCATCCAACCTGGCCATGTGCGCGACTTTGGCGCCTTTGAGGGGGGGGGGCGGGATTAAAATACTGTTTTCTCATGCCTGTGGCGAACTTCCTCGGGCTGCCAGCTGCTGCAGAACAATCGACCGGACTTCCCTTCTCAGAAGTTTTTAAAAAAAAATTGCGGGACAATTTAATTGCTGGAGTAAAATAAAACGTTACTTTCAACGCCTACAACGGGACGGATCTCAAGTAGCGGATAAAACATAATATAAATCGTATATATTTTGCATATAAGCTTGCTTCTTAGGATTACTTTAATCCAAAATTTAATTGGCGAAAATGTGATTTTGGCCCCATTTTGGCCGCAGTGTTTTTCCTGCCGATGTGGGGTTCAAATTCACTGCAACTGCAATCGATCGCGTTCCACAAAAACCCACTCGCAGGATGATTTAAATGCCCATTAGTTTACGGGAATTAAACATTAAACTCCTTCAATCTGGCCTATAAATTCATGACAATAAGATTTAAAAATCAAGTTATATTGTGACTTCTAGTGTGAATGTTATTTGAACACTTAGGCTATTTAAAAATGTTAACATTTTCTTATGAAATGGATAGATGTTTAGATCTAGTAATTGAATTTTGTAATTAGCTACAATTAGGTAACTAACTAATTATATGCTTTAATTTCAGGTCATCCAAGTAAGATTGTTTCTTTCCATCGCAGGTGATAGACTTCTGACCGACATCCACTATAAACCTACTGATTCCCATGGCTATCTGGACTACACTTCTTCGCACCCTGCTTCCTGTAAGGACTCCATCCCCTACTCCCAATTCCTCCGTCTATGCCACATCTGCTCCCAGGATGAAGCGTTCCACACCAGGGCATCTGAAATGTCCTCATTCTTCAGGGAACGTGGGTTCCCCTCCTCCACCATAGATGAGGCTCGCACCAGGACCTCTTCCATACCCCGCAACACTGCTCTATCTCCCCATCCCCGCACTTGCAACAAGGGCAGAGTCCCCCTAGTCCTCACCTTTCACCCCACGAGCCGTCACATACAACAAGTAATCCTCCGTCAGTTTTGCCACCTCCAACGTGACCCCACCACTCGCCACATCTTCCCATCTCCCCCCATGTCTGCCTTCCGCAAAGGCCGCTCCCTCCATAACTCCCTTGTTAATTCTTCCCTTCCCTCCCGTACCATCCCCTCCCTGGGCACTTTCCGTTGCAACCGCAAGAGATGCAACACCTGTCCCTTTACCTCCCCCCTCGACTCCATTCAAGGACCCAAGCAGTCATCCCAGGTGCGACAGAGGTTCACCTGTGTCTCCTCCAACCTCATCTATTGCATCCGCGGCTCTAGATGTCAGCTGATCTACATCGGTGAGACTAAGTGGAGGCTGCGCGTTCATTTCGCCGAACACCTCTGCTTGGTCCGCAAGAACCTACCTGACCTCCCCGTGGCTCAGCACTTCAACTCCCCCTCCCATTCCCCGTCCGATCTCTCTGTCCTTGGTCTCCTCCATGGCCAGTGAGCAACACTGGAAATTGGAGGAACAGCACCTCATATTCCGCTTGGGGAGTCTGCATCCTGCGGGCATGAACATTGAATTCTCCCAATTTTGTTAGCCCTTGCTGTCTCCTCCCCTTCCTCAGCCCTCGGGCTGTCTTCTCCCATCCCTCAGCCCTCGGGCTCCTCCTCCTCCCTTTTTCCTTTCTTCTCCCCGCCACCCCCCATCAGTCTGAAGAAGGGCTTCGGCCCGAAATGTTGCCTATTTCCTTCGCTCCATAGATGCTGCTGCACCCGCTGAGTTTCTCCTGTGTGCCTAAGATTGTTTCATATTTGTTTCGGAATGCCTCCATCTATAATAACTGAAAATGAAATTCAGTTCTCTTAATTTTTAAGAAAGCTATGTGCTTTTGACAGTCCTCGATCACAGATTTTGTGTTAAGTCAATGGAAAAGCAATGATGCTAATTTCCAAGTATGAAAATGGACATAATTTTTTTAATACTGAAGATATGAAAGTTAATTAGGTGTCAAATTAAACCTCTTTTTATTCTTTATCTGATGAGATAAATTGCAGACTTGATTTTTTAAATCTCAAAATGTTGTAACATTGCTACATTTATATACAGTAGACTACCTAAAGAAACTGAGGTCTAATGGATGGCATTGAGGAGGAAGGAGAGTTAAGGTCTGGACCTCAGAGATGGAGTGGGATGGGCATCAGCAGATACATTGTGGAGGTGGAAGGTTTTTGGGGGAGTCATTGTTGGAGTTAAAGGGTGAAAATACAGGAAATAATTTATTTGTGTGCTTCCAGGCAGCATTGCATTGAGAAGATCTTGTTATCTCAGGTTTACCAATGATGATCACTTCCAGTACAGGGTGGCACAGTGGCGCAGCTGGTAGAGCTACTGCATCACAGCTCCATAGACCGGGGTTCAATCCTGACATCAGCTGCTGCCTGTATGATGTTTACATGTTCTCTATACGACCACAAGGGCTGCATCCAGTTTTCTCCCACCATCCCAATGTCATGTCAAGTCAAGTCAAGTCAAGTCAAGAGAGTTTATTGTCAAGTTTCCCATATGGGACAATGAAATTCTAGCTTGCCAAACACAAGGACATGTGGGTTAATTGGTTTCTATAAGTTGCCTCTAATACGTAGGGAATGGATGAGAAAGTGGGATAACATGGAACTAGTGTGAACTGGTGATTGATGATCAGCATGGACTCAGTGGGCCAAAGGACCAGTTTCCATACTCTATTTCTAAACTAAAACTAAACTAAACAATTTAGTTATCCCATACACCAGAGCTGAAAATTGCATTAATGGTGCTGTGACTTAAAACTCGAAAGTGCTTGTTGAATTTCTGGATTGACCCTCACAAACTGGGGAATTATTATTATAATGTTTCATTCTGGGAGGAAAGATCAGTTTTCTAATATACATTATGGAGAAGAGTGTTTTGCTATTGGATTTCAAAAAGTCATTATTCTCATTTGGGAGATAAAGCAGAAATTAAATCAATGTATTCAAAATCTTTAAACGTTTTGGAAGAGTAAACTAGGACAAGATGTTTACAATGACAAAAAGGTAAGTAATCAGATGCCACTGTTTTCAGATAATTGACAAACGAATTAGAGGCAAACTAAAAAAACATGTCTAGAGTAACATAATGTGAAGTAGTTTGAAGAATAACTTTCAATAGGAAAATTGATAAATTAATGAAATTTCGAAATGATACCAGACTTAGAAAAGATCTGGGATTAGGAATTCATTCTAAAAGGTTTAATGAAGACAAGTGTGCTATGATTCAGTCTTGCTCAGCATCACAGACATGTGTTATATATGAGCAACATCACAGATTAACTTGTCGACAAGATGTCAATACGAAAGTAGCAAGTAGGTATTAAACTCTCCACTCAAAAGTCAAGAAGTGAAAATGATTTTTGAAAAATAAACACTGCCATTTTTATTTCATGATTTTAACTCCAAACTGGAGGTAAATGGTATGAGTACAAATATTAGTTCCGAAAAATTACGTTTGGAAATGCTTAAGGAAATTTTCCAACATTGTCTATCTGAATGAAGCCTCATCCTCTCTATTAAGTAAAATACTTGATTGCTTGGTGCAGCATTCCAACAATTTAATGACAAAGGATAAAGTTAAACTAAATAACAAACCCTAACTGAACTTGTTGATTTGACTTCAGTGCATTGAGAAGTGCGAAATTAGCAACAGCACATTGAAGTTTATAGTTTTGTTTTAAAGTTAAAAGATACATCTTTGGTTGCAAAGACAGAGATATGTTGAACTGTAATCTTTTGTGAGCAAATACAGATGTTAACCATGTGTAATCTATCTATATTACTAAAACTCTGTTCTTGACTGGTTTTGGCGATCTGTGCTGCGATTTCCGAGAGAACGCCGCCACCTACAGCCGTCATTTTTGGCCACCTCGCTCAGAGCCCCCCTCCGCCGTATGTGTGCCGAGGATTTTTCCCGTCGATGAAATATGACAGAGATATTAATGATTATGCAAAATTCTCCATTCTCTCTGCTGCCCCGCTGGCAGCAGTACTAGCCCTGGCGGGCAGTGCAGCGAAGGTTTACAAGATTAATCCCTGCAATGAGGATTGACATATGAGGAAAGTTAAGTAGGCTGGAACTCTACTCTTTGGAGTTTAGAGAATGAGAGGCGATCTCATTGAAACATATAAGATCGGGGGAGGGACTATAAAACCAGGAGTGTTAATTTATTCAACTGGCCCAGGAGCAGTGGGAAGGCAGAAACTGTGCCTCAATCAGTCTCTGCAAGTGGTGTGCCTCAATCAGTCTCTGCAAGTGGTGTGCCTCAATCAAAGCTCTGAATGACACTGACAAATGTATCTACAGCACTGTGAATACCCTTATTCCGTTTTTTTGGTTTGAAAATGTAAAAATATGGTTACTGTTTGTGGGTAAGTGTAAAAAAAGCAGTGACTGCAAATGGTTGTTTGGGTTGAAGTAAACAGGCACTCTCTCTCTCCCCCCCCCCCCCTCCTCTCCCCCTCTCCTCCTCTCCCCCCCCCCCTCTCCTCCTCTCCCCCCTCTCCTCCTCTCCCCTCCCCTCTCCCCTCCCCCCCCCTCTCTCCTCCCCCCCCCCTCTCTATGGTTAGAGGTAAAATAGCACTGCCTGAAAATGGTTGTTTGGGGGTGAAGTAAAAAGGCACTCTCCCCCTCCCCCTCCTTCCCCCCTCCCTCTCCTCACCCCTCCCTCTCCTCTCCCCCCCCCCTCTCCTCCCCCCTCCCTCCCCCTCTCTCCCTCCTCTCCCCCTCCTCTCTCCCCCCCTCTCCCCCCTCCCCCCCCCTCTTCTCCTCTCCCCCCTCTCCTCTCTCCCTCTCCTCTCTCTCCCCTCCTCTCCTCCCTCCTCTCCCCCCTCTTCTCTCTCCCTCCCCCCCTCCCCCCCTCTCCTCTCTCCCCTCCCTCTCCTCTTCTCCCTCCCCCCCTCCCTCTCTCCCCCCTCTCCCCTTCTCCCTCTCCCCTCTCCCCCTCTCTCCTCTCCCCCCTCTCTCCTTGCTCTCTCTCCATCCCCCTCCCTCTCTCTCCCCTCTCTCCCCCCTCTCTTCTCCTCTCCCCCCCTCTTCTCCTCTCCCCCCTCTTCTCCTCTCCCCCCTCTTCTCTCCCCCCCTCTCCCCCCCCCCCCCCCCCCCTCCCCCCCCCCCCCCCCCTTCCCCCTCCCCCCCCCCCCTCCCCCCCCCACCCCCCCCCTCCCCCCCCCCCCCCCCCCCCCCCCCCCCCCCTCCCCCCCCCCACCCCCCCCCCCCTCCGCCCCCCCCCCCCTCCTCCCCCCCCTCTTCCTCTTCCACCCTCTTCCTCTCCTCTCCCCCCCCCTCTCCCCCCCCTTCATCTATCCCCCCCCACTTCCTCCTCCCCCCCTCTTCCTCTCCCCCCCTCCCTCTTCCTCTCCCTCCTCCCTCTCTCCTCTCCTCCCCCCCCTCTCCTCCCCCCCCCCCGCTTCCTCTCCCCCTCTCCTCCCCCTCTCCTCCCCCTCCCCTCCCCCCCCTCTCCTCCCCCCCCTCCTCTCTCCCCCCTCTCCTCCCCCCTCTCCTCTCCCCCCCCCTCTCCTCCCCCCTCTCCCCCCCTCCTCCCTCTCCCCCCCCTCTCCCCCCCCTCTCCCCCCTCTCCCCCCCCCTCTCCCTCCCCTCCCCCTCTCCCTCTCCCCCCCTCCCTCTCCCCTTCTCCCCCTCCCCCCCCCCTCCCCCTCTCCCCCCCCCTCTCCCCCCCCTCCCCCCCCCCCCTCTCCCCCCCCCCCCCCTCCTCTCCCCTCCCCTCCCCTCTCCTCTCCCTCTCCTCTCCCCTCCCCTCTCCTCCCCTCTCTCTCCCCCTCTCCTCCTCTCCTCCTCCTCTCCTCCCCTCCCCCCCTCCCCTCCCCCCCCTCTCTCTCTCTCTCTCTCTCCCTCCTCTCTCTCTCTCCCCTCTCTCCCCCCACTCTCTCTCCTCTCTCCCTCTCCCCCTCTCCTCTCTCCCCCCCCCCTCGCCTCTCTCCCCCCCCCTCTCCTCTCCCCCCCCTCTTTTTTTATCCCCCTCCTCCCATCCATTCTCCCCTAAACCCCCCCTCCCCCTCCACACACCCCTACCCCATTCCCTCAATTTACTCAAGAAAAAGTGATTTTGATATCTAACTATTACTGATAGCTCTGCCAATGGTTATGCCACGATTTGGAGTAAATAATAGTGTTTCACTTAACATACCAAGAAACAGTCCTAGACTTAAAAAGAAAATTGGTATTGGTTTATTACTAGACTGGGCTGCATCCACAACTCTCTCCAATTGTTTGCATTCTTGGCAGAGCTGTTACCACAATTAACTGTGATGCATCCAAATAGGATGCTTTCTATGGTGCTTCTATAGACATTGGTAAGTGTGATTGGAGACATGATTAATTTGTAATTTGTAATTTGTAATTAATCTCCTTGGTCAACTGCAGAGGTAGAGGCATTGCTGTGCTTTCTTGGATCTAGCTCCATTGTGATTGAATAATTAAAAATCGGCATGAACCCGCATCACAGATTTGCAAGTTGCAAATGCGATTGCAAATTGAAAATAGAATGTTTTTACTTCTCAGCATGAATACATGGCCACAAACTGTGAGAAGAAATTAAGTCATCTAATAATTCAATTTAGTTACCTCAAGGAAATGAGCAAACACTATTTCATTGTGTGTGAAGAAATTTAATTTGTAATTATTTCATTAGATATCTGTACCCATTAGTCAACTCTGCTCCCCAGCATAATTCTCACTCATTCCTTTGCAAACAGATCAATATTGCCGAAGATCAGATAATAGAAACTAGTTTCAAAACATTAGAGCTGATTTTATCATTTCACACTTCAACAACCAAAGACCCACATAGGAGAAATATGAAATCTATCCTGGCATCTCTCTTGGAAACCTGAATCTTTCCTCACAGTGCAATAGAGATGCAGTGACTCTAGATGGCAGTCTCAGAGTCACTATGCTGTAGCTATGGACTGATTTTGAAACTATGACATACTTTGCAATTATTGATAGTATTTTGAACATACATTTTTCATGAGGATGTTGCCTGAACTCGAGGGCCTGAACTATACAGCGAGTTTGAGCAGGTTAGGACTCAATTCCTTGGAGCAGAGAAGGATGAAGGTTGATCTTACAGAGGTGTACAAATTCATGAGAGGAATAGATAATGTAAACACATGGAGTATCTTGCCCAGAGTAGGGGAATCGAGAAACATAGGTTTAAGTCGAGGGAACAATTTGCCAGAGGAATTAGTTGAGTCAGGTACTATCACAACATTTAAGAAACATTGAGACAGGTCCATGTATAGGCTGGATTTAGAGGGTTTTGGGCCAAACGCAGACAGGTGGAACTTGTGTAGATGGGACATGTTGGACAGGTTGGGCCAAAGGGCCAGGTTCCACGATGTATCTTTGACATCATCTCTTTGACATTATAACATTATGATTTATTCCAAATCTATGCAAATTACAAATGAATGAGAAGTTTGAGTTTTAATGTTTATAAACATGTAAATTTAGATAATAATCTAGGACATCATGTTCCAGAAATTATTTTGCATATTGTAAAAGCTTTCTGGACTTTTTAAGTGACCTTTCATCTCATGATCACACACCTGTTAGACACTTGGGGAGTAATAGTCCTTGTGATATGTGTGGCAATATGATATGGCTTTGAAAATCCTGAGGACCACGTGAATGCAGTGAATGCAATATCATTCCTTGAACTTTAGGGAAGCTTACAATGTCAAGAAATCTAGCTGATGAAGTAGAAGCCAGGTAATGAAGATTCAAGGCTTCTTCCTACGCAGTAAGGATTAGTACCAGTGGAAACTAAGCAATGAGGGATAGTATAGTTCCACTGCCACTGTTGGAATACAGGGACCAAGAGATTACAGCTGATTAAATCTGAAACAAAAGTACAGAACGTTAGAAGAACTCAGCAGATCAAGCGGCTTCAGTGGTGGCAAAACCAGTAGTTTTGGATCTGAAGATTGCATCAGAACTGTTGGAATTATCTGTATATGGAATGTTGAGAGTGCTAGAAGCCTTCAATGCTACAGACAGAGTTTTTGGCTGGAGCTCTGCCCAGAAAAGATACTGAATATCTCCGAGCCTCTGCCCTTTAAAAGATACTTGAATCCTCCTCCTGCCTTGATAACCCCTTTAGCCCACCCCCCCCCCCTTCCTAACCCCATCCCCCCCCCTTCCTACCCCCCTCCTTCCTAACCCCCCCTCCCCCCCCCCTCCCCTGCCCCCCCCCTGTCCCCCCCCCCCCCCCCCCCCCCTCCCCCCCCCCCCCTCCCTGCCCCCCCTCCCTGTCCCCCCCCTCCCTGTCAGCCCCCCCTCCCTTGTCACCCCCCCTCCCCCCCCTCCCTGTCACCCCCCTCCCTGCCCCCTCCCTGCCCCCCCGTCACCCCCCCCCCTCCTTGTCCCGCCCCTTCCTAACCCCCCCCATGCCCCCCCCCCCCCCTTACTAACAACCCCCCCCCTCCATGTCCCCCCCTCCCTCCATGTCCCCCCGATCCAGCGCCTCCCGTCCCCCCCCTCCCTGCCCCCCCTCCCGTCCCGCTCCGATCCTCCAGCGACAGGCAAGGCATCGCCCCCGCTCCGCTCCGCGACAGCGCCCCAGCGCTGCACCACCACTGAGGCCGAGGTGCTGGGCGATCCCCGCCAGGAAAAGGCACTCCATACCCGCTGGTAGGCCCCGAGGACGGGTCGACGGGCAGCCCGGAGAAAAAGCTCTCACCAACCAGGTGTGTGTGCTTGTTAGCGTGTGCATTGTGTGTATGCGCATGCATATGTGCATCCATCTTGGTGTGTGAATCTGTGTGTGTATGTGTGTTTTTGAATGGCATGTGTGTGCATTGTATGTATGTATGCCTGCGTATACATGGGCAGACGTGCAGGAGACCTTTCCAGTGCCTTCATTTGAAGAGTGAGTAGTGGGAACATTAGTCTCATCCAAGAATCCCTGTACTTCAAAGAAATAAGTCAAAAAATGTCATGACCGACCTGCTGTGTCAGGTGAGTTTGACATAAATATAAATATGTATTTTTTGCTTTCTGTCTCATGCACACACAACGCACACTGATAATCCATAAATTCTAACTGCCTACACATTTCCACCTCTACATACTCTGCCAGCACTGACATTCCACCCTCTCCATCCTTCCACACTGAGGCTAAATTTTTAAAGGAGCAATAATGAAAAGCTTAATCAAGATCCTTCATATTCTTCACTTAGACAAAGGTATCAGGAAATGGAAAATAATGCAGTACACAACCTGGAGGCATTTACTCTTGACTGTACCCTATAGATGAAATGATTCCATGGTTATTGGACAGGGATTGCTATCTGGAATCAGGTAGATAAGATCACTAGCAAGGTTCCATTGGGATTACTTACATCATTTATGATTTGATGAACAGTAGACAACATCACCACCCACTGTGCTGTTATGTCACCTTTATATATCGGCTTAAGAGTGTATGTCCCTTCTGTTTTATCTTTTGGTTCCACAGAAGAAAATAAAATAGATCTGGAGAACTGTAAAGTGTAGGAGGGGGCATTGGAAGAAAAGGAAAATAAGGTGGGGGAATGATAGAGATGAAGATAAAGATAACAGTTTATCATTGCAGCTGACACCATAAAGCACCATATCAAATTCTGGCATCATGAGGAGTGAGTATATTAGTGAAATACATGTCACCGGGAGAAAATCAGGCAACAACAGATTGCTTTGTGTGATGTATGAGGACTGATGCAAAGAGGTGGGAGGTGGTATCAAGGAATGGATCCTATGCATTTGTGTTGGTTCATGTCTCAAATGAGATGGGATGCTGTTATCATAAAATGTATGCCACGATAGTTTTCACACAGACAGTAAGGCATACAACTTTCCCACCCATCCAACATTCACTATGGTTCTTTATCCCACACCCTGGATTTAATATGGAAACTGTTACTTCAACTGTTTAACCCGTTTCTTAAAATGGAAACTACAAGGGGATGGACAGAGGAAATAATGGAAGGAGATTCTCAAAGCCTCCCTGAAGAAGTGCTGCATTCTCGTCCCACTCAAAATGAAGAAGGAATGTTCAGGATGTTCTGAGATTCTCAAGTCCAGTTACTGAGATCATACAGAACTCCACCCTGTCTGCCAAGCACCTCGTGCCTTACGAATGAAATGGTCTGCAGGCACAATGTTGGCCACACCATCCACCTCAGTTACCTGGGTGGAACCAACTTGTATCTGATTCTAAAGGATTAAATAAGAAGAACTGTAACTTAATCAACAAAGCTGGCCTCAGTACCAAATACTACAAGATGCCACTCCCACATAATATCATTAATTTCATTCATTCATGATCAGCCATGATCACATTGAATGGCGGTGCTGGCTCGAAGGGCCGAATGGCCTATTCCTGCACCTATTGTCTATTGTCATTTCCCTCAAATATTGAAGTCTTCTTCAAAGGCCAGTCCAACATTCAGCATCCTCGGGAGAAGCTACTGTTTTATTTGAGGGAAATTTCAATTCTCCAGCAGGACAGCTCTTCAATTGTGTTTTCCTTCTCCCGATTATCAATTTGTAATAGCCACTAACACAGAACTAATTTAAAACTAGCATCTTCAAACATTATACACAAAGTTTTCCAATCATAAGTACACTAATGTTAAATGTAATCAATATGTATCAAAGCACAAGCACACAAAAACATATTTTATATGTCAATTATTTCCTTATCTGATAGAATTTATTCTGCAATTTGTTAACATATAACATGATAATATCATTTAACACATTCAGGATGTGAAGCCATTTAAAAAAAAGACCATCCATTTTTTCAAATGATCTTCAAATAATTTGTGCCACTATTTCTGAGTATTTTCCCAGTCATATTGGGACCATATTTAGCCTTGAACCAATAGATTATCTGGTCACTATTACAATGCTATTTTTGGGATCCCACTGCATGTGAATTGGCTGGGAATTAATCCTGACTTCAAAGGTATTTTTGTAAAGTACTTTAAGACTTCCTGAGGTTGTGGCAGTTCTATTTTATATTTAGCTTTCTTTTGTTTTCTTACCTATGACCATCACCAGACGGATCAACGTCATACTAATGTAGAATCTTCAACAAGATTTCATTCAAAATGGACACCATTAGCCCTGTTTTTGTGCACGTATCTCTATTAAATGTTTCTGAAGTATATATATATTTTTTTAATTGACCGCATATCTTGCCATCACATTTGACATTTCCTATGACATAGAAGGAGGCCATTTCATCGCAACGTGTCTATGCCAGCTCACAAAACAATCCCATTCCTCCACTGCTTTTTCCTGTGGCCTATTCTCCCCACATTCTCATCAATTGTCACTAGATTCCACTTACTACACATCAGGGGAAATTTACAAAGGTCAATTACCTACTAATCAGCAAACCATTGGAATGATGTTTGAAGAAGTCTGAGCACCCGGGGAAATCCACACAGAGAGTGTGCAAACTACACAGAGACAGCAGCGAAATTCAGAGTTGAACCCAAGTTGCTGGAACGGTGAGCCAGAAGCTTTGGCAGCTACACCACACTGCCATCTAAATTTTGGTTATATCCAATATATCAATGGCGATGCACTAGCCATTTGTGTTAATATCCTCTTTGGAGCCCCATTTCTCCATATCAAGTATTAGCATTCTGTTCTTTCATTCAATGCAAAATGGTTACGTTGACTATGGTATTGCATCTTCATAAAACAACAATTATATTTTTAAAAATCCTGTTTTTTAAAAGAATGCTCTGGCAATGTCACGGCAAAACTCCAAATCTGTAAGTCCATGATGCAAATAGATCAGTGATTCATAATACAATTGATTGTTTAATCAGGCAAAGTCATTGGCACAAACTCTTATATGTGTTTTCCAGTATGGACTTGTGACTTTGTAGTCAATCCAAGTATTCTCAATTATCTAGCTAACCAATGAAACAAGGTTCAAAATAATGATGTCAGTCTGAGAACTTCTGTTGGAAGATGCTTCAAGTGCAAACTTCATAGCATTATATATATCGTTTTCTATAGGCCCCTCCTATTTCCAATTCGTTTGCCTGCGAAAAAAAGGTAATCAAAAAGTTATGTAAACTTATTATATATCTAATTTACATAATGACTTATTATATTCAGATCACTTCAACGATGTTCCATTTAATAATGACAGCAAAGTGGCACAGCTGGTAGAGCCACTGCTTCACAGCATCAAAAACCTAGGTTTGATCCTGATCTCGGGTGCTGTCAGTGTGGAGTTTGCATGTTCTCCCTGTGAAATAGCGAATGCATTAGAGATAATGCATGTTCTCCCTGTGAAATAGTGCATGCATTAGTGATAATTTTTCAATATTCTTTAGATTCTGTAGTAGTTCTTGGATTGGAGGGTGGCTAATGTAACCCCACTTTTTAAAAAGGGAGGGAGAGAGAAAACGGGGAATTACAGACCAGTTAGTCTAACATCGGTAGCGGGGAAAATATTAGTTATTAAAGATGGGATAGCAGCACATTTGGAAAGTGGTGAAATCATTGGACAAAGTCAGCATGGGTTTATGAAAGGTTAAATGGCCGCTGGAAATTACTCCTGGTATGTTGGGTGGATGAGAAAATGGGATGATATTGAACGAGCGTGAATGGGTGATAAATGGTCATTGTGGATTCAATGGACTGAAGGGCCTATTTCCATGCTGTATCTCTAAACTAAACTAAGAATGTATTTCTGTTCAAATGCAGTGACTATCATTTTTATATAAATCTTTTTTTTTAATCCCATAAATTGCAATAGATGTAAAAGTAAGTGAACTTTTTCAAAACACCCAACATGTTCCTAGTGCAGAGAAAGCCAGTGCCTTTTTTGTGACAATCTGTCACGGTACTGTATGTGACAATTCTGTGACAAAATAAGGGTGGCACAGATGCACAGCGGTAGAGCTGCGGCCTTATGGCACCAGTGATCCGGGTTCAATACTGACCACAGGTGCTGCCTGTATGTTGTTTGTACCTTCAACCTGTGACTGTTTGAGTTTTCTCCAGTTTCCTCCCACACACCAAAGACGTGCAGATTTGTAGGTTCATTGATTTATATACCTGCTTTATATTCTTGGCTAGCTTACCTTCGTACCTCATCTTTTCTCCCCGTATTGTCTTTTTAGTTATCTTCTCTTGTTCTTTAAACATTACCCAATCCTCTTGCTTCCTGCTCATCTTTGCTACGTTGTACTTCTTTGCTTTAATTTTTATTTTGGCCCTGATGTCCCTTGTCAGCCATGGTCGTCCCTTTCTCCCATTGGAATCTTTCTTCCTCCTTGGAATGAACTGATCCTGCACCTTCTGTATCATTCCTAGAAACACCTGCCATTTTTGTTCCACTGTCGTCCCTGCTATTGTATCTTTACAGTCAACTTTGGCCAGCTCCTCTCTCATGGCGCCATAGTTCCCTTTATTCAACTACAACATTGACACCTCCGATCTACTCTTCACCCTCTCCAATTGTGGGCTGGGAAACTAATCCTTAGAGCATAGGAGGATGAGGGGTGATCTTATAGAGGTGTATAAAATCATGAGCTGAGTAAATCGGGTAGATGCACAGAGTCTTTTGCCCAGATTACGTGAATCAATGACCAGAGGGCATAGGTTTAAGGTAAAGGGAAAAAAGATTTAATAGCAGTCTGAGGGGTAACCTTTTCACACAAAGGATGGTGGGTGTGTGGAATGAGCTGGCTGAGGAGGTAGTTAAGACAGGGACTCTCCCAATGTTTAATAAATAGTTTGACAGGTACATTGATAGGACAGGTTTTTAGGGATATGGGCCAAACGCACATATGTTCTTAAGATCTGAATATATTCCATGTAAATCAAATGCAATTGTTTGGAAATTTGAAGAGCCTGGTAAATTACTTACAGTATATAACTTTTCCATTTGTGCGGCCAAGAAGAAACGAAGGGCATCCTGTGCATCCTGCAAGGAAAGCACAATCTTCACCTCCCCTTCATTTCCATCCGGTCTGTAACCAGAGACACCTGCAAACATACTTCCTCAAAATGAACAGAATGTTACAACACAGCTAAGGGCTGGCTGATTTTCCAGAATGGGTGGGAGGAGGGTGGCAGATTGTTAATGAATCCATGTGGTTAAAAGGCATTTACTTGATACTCATGTGGGCAATTGGGAAACCAAGTGAAAGTATAGGTTGTTCAAGAAGGAACTGCAGATGCTGGAAGATCGAAGGTACACAAAATTACTGGAGAAACTCAGCGGGTGCAGCAGCATCTATGGAGCGAAGAAAATAGGCGACGTTTCGGCCGAAACCCTTCTTCAGACTGATGGTGGGTAGGAGGGGAGAAGGAAGGAAAAGGGGAGGAGGAGGAGCCCGAGGGCGGGGGGATGGGAGGAGACAGCTCAAGGGTTAAGGAAGGGGAGGAGACAGCAAGGGCTAGCAAAATTGGGAGAATTCAGCATTCATGCCATCAGGATGCAAGCTGCCCAGGCGGAATATGAAGTGCTGTTCCTCCAATTTCTGGTGTTGCTCACTCTGGCAATGGAGGAGACCCAGGACAGAGAGGTCGGATTGGGAATGGGAGGGTGAGCTGCTGAGCCACCGGGAGTTCAGGTAGGTTATTGCGGACTGAGCGGAGGTGTTCGGCGAAACGATCGCCCAACCGCCGCTTAGTCTCCCCGATGTAAATCAGCTGACATCTAGAGCAGCGGATGCAGTAGATGAGGTTAGAGGAGATACAGGTGAACCTTTGTCGCACCTGGAACGACTGCTTGGGACCTTGAATGGAGTCGAGGGGGGAAGTGAAGGGACAGGTGTTGCGTTTCTTGCGGTTGTAATGGAAAGTACCCGGGGAGGGGGTGGTACTGGAGGGAAGGGAAGAATTGACAAGGGAGTTGCGGAGGGAGCGGTCTTTGCGGAAGGCAGACATGGGGGGGAGATGGGAAGATGTGGCGAGTGGTGGGGTCACGTTGGAGGTGGCGGAAATGGCGGAGGATTATGTGTTGTATTAGCCGGCTGGTGGGGGTGAAAGGTGAGGACCAGGGGGACTCTGCCATTGTTGCGAGTGCGGGGATGGGGAGATAGAGCAGTGTTGCGGGGTATGGAAGAGGTCCTGGTGCGAGCCTCATCTATGGTGGAGGAGGGGAACCCACGTTCCCTGAAGAACGAGGACATTTCCGATGCCCTGGTATGGAATGTCTCATCCTGGGAACAGATGCGGCGTAGGCGGAGGAATTGGAAGTAGGGGATGGAGTCTTTACAGGGGGCAGGGTGGGAAGACATGTAATCCAGATAGCCATGTGAGTCAGTTCGTTTGTAGTGTATAGGTTTCCTGCTAGACACCTGCTGCCACTTATAAGCCCTCATTGTTTCCAAATAACCTACATTAATACCACATGTAAACAATGGGAGACTTGTTTGAAAACCAAATAAAGTTGGACAGAGCTGGATGTGTTAAATAGCGTGGCAAAAACTAAAAAGATGTAATCACACTCTCCTTAGTTTGTCATGGAAGATTTGGTTTGAATCAAGTGCATGTTGGATCTTGTCTAGTCCAGAACAATAATTCCCTATTTCCCAAACATGACATTTATATTTATTGTTCTCAATGCGAGCTGACTAAATGTATCTAACAAAAAAAAATTGATGGGACTTGGTTTTGTTTAAACATTGGTGACGGATTATGCTTTCTTTAATGCAATGGTAAAACAAGACTTCAAAAAGTGACTCAAATATTTATGCAAAATTCAATTGCGGAGCTGCCAATTGTGTTTCTCCTGTCCATGTGAACGACTGTGCACATTGGGCTGAATTTTGCTGACAGATGCTACAGTTGTGAATTAAACTGCCAATGCTTATTTATTCAGCTGAGAAGGACTTCTGGTAAATGTGATCAAACACAAATCTCCTGACCAACAAATAGCATTGCATCCATCAACAAAATCCAAGTTGAATCTCACTGGGGAATTGTCTTTCAGAACCAATATCAGTGTTTTGTTTAATGTTGTATAACAAGAACACAAACACGTAAAGAGTAGAAGTAGGTCTAGGCTATTTGATCATTTGTACAAGCTCTGCTTTTCCAGAAGAAATTGGCTGATCTTCTACCACAGCGCCACTTTCTTGCACTAAACCTATATTCCTTGATACTACTAGCTTCCAAAATCAAGGGCTCTTGGTTCTTATTTTGAATTAGTTACGTGCTTTGGAAAGTTTTAGTTATTTTTAAAATATAATTTTATTACTATTTATTTTGCTTCACTATACTACATTTCACTTTTACTTCACTTTTTTCCATTTTTGAATGAAAAAGTACCGAAAACATATAGAAGTTCCTCACAACTTTGGCAAAGCTTAGGAAAGGCCTTTTCAACCTTTGGAAGTTTTGGAGAGAATTTTTCTGGATGCTCCTCCACTCTGTACTGCTGAAACCACATTGCCAGACAGATTATAACACTCAATGCCAGCGGCATGCCAGATCAGTGAGTTAAGCCATTGATAACTAGCATGGGGAGACTGTGGGCAGTGATTCGCAGAGGCTGAATTTGAGGCTTGAAGAAACCAATAAAGTTTACAGAGTCATAGAACAAGGTAAAATGGCCTTCAGCCCATCAAATTCAAACAGAATGATGGGCCAGGCTTGAGGGGCATAGTGGCCTACTGTTGATCACATGTTCTTTGTTTTCAGGCCTACACTGACCTTCAAGCAAACATTAACTCCAGTTCTCTGTTTATTCACCCAACATTCCCATCAACTCCCACCAGGTTCTACCAATCACCTTCACGTGAGGGACAATTTACGGTGGCAAATTAAATCATCAACCTGCACATCATTGGGAGTGGAACAAAACTGAAAGTCTTAGGGGAAATCCATGGATAATCATCACACGTAGAATGTGTAAACTCCACACAGACAGCACTGGAAACTGGAACTGATCATGGGTTACTGGAGCTGAGGGATAGCAGCTCCATGAGCTGAACCATCATGCTGTTTTACAAGATAGCTGGGGGGTATACAGTGATAATAAAGGACAAGAGGGATTTGGAAACCTGGATCAGAATTTCTAATCCTGCCAATCTGGGAGACAATGTGAATTAAAGGAATGCTTGGCAAACAGGATTTGATGCGAGTTAGGATATCAGTAATGAAGTTTTACGGTGGACAAGTTTGTGGAGAATGCATGGTATCAGAATAGCTGTAGGAATATTGGATAAGCTATGTTCAGAGTTTACAATGCATTTCATTGGGTTTCAATATCAGATGAGGAAAGCAAGGTCAGATTCAGATCATGATATAAAGTTGGAAGTAGAGAGCCTTCTACTCCCTGAGTGATTAAAATTTCCAAGTGAGACAGCTCAGCAAGCTCTTGGTCATACTGTTGGAATATGGGGAAAAAAGAAAATTATCACCAAAGTTGATCTGTTTCTGAAGAGATGAATAAGGTTATATCAAGTGATGAAAAAACAAAATGAGATTGAAGATAGGGATGTGGTTACCAAAATCAAAGGCTGTGCAGAAGTCATGAAGGGATATAGCAGAGATAAAAAGTTGCAATAATATTGGACATGAAAGTGATGGTTTGTAAAAAGAATTGGATATGAGTATACAAATATTGAGTCAAAGTCAAAGTAAAGTAGCCTTTATTGTCATTCAGACCTTTCGGTCTGAACTAAATTTCGTTGCCTTGCAGTCATACATATAATAAAAATGACAAATACACACAATAAACACAAATTTAACATCCTCCACATTGAGTTCACCAGGCACCTCCTCACTGTGATGGAAGGCAAAAATCTTAAAGTCCTTGGCTCTTCCCTCCTTGTTCTTCCGCTGCGCCGAGGTGATCCAGGCTTCGGATGTTGTGACCCCGCCGGGTGATGGTAAGTAAGTCGGGGGATGTGACTTCTCTTGTCGTATCCCCCATCTCCGTCTGCGCCGAGGCCTAATAGTGGAGCTGGAGGCCTCGGGGCTGGGGCAGCGTTCCAGCGGCAGCTGCAGCGACGATCCGACCTCGGAGCTGTGGCGTTCCGGCGGCAGCGGTGACCCGGCCTCGGAGCTGTGGCGTTCCGACGGCAGCGGCAGAGGAAGTGCATTCTAAACCAAATTGTTGGCAAGAGAGTAAATTCCCAATTGCTTAATGAGTCTAAAGAATTATAATTCTCCCTGAATCTGGGCAAAATCATGGAGGGCAATCATGAGGTCTGCACTAAGGAGGGTAAATAAAATGCATGATGAAATAGTACAGGTGTTATTGAATCCTGATTAGAATAATCAAAACAGTAAAGTGATTGTTGCTGTCACAACAGCATGCAGAAACAAAATTCTTAAGGTTCATGGATGACTTTGTGCACTGCTGTACTGATTGAAAAAAAAATCAGAATCAAAAGATTGCTCTGAAATTATACGTGCCATAAAGTTACAAATAATTTCTCATTGTTTCTCAGGAGTGGGCACGGGCATCACAGAGCAATGCTGCCACTTTACCAGGGATCTGGATTTTGCCCAAATTCAGACCGGATTTAATGGAAAATTCTGGGAGGTGAGTCCTTCTGTTGCCTCATTAAGAAATCGGGACATTTCTCTATCTGCAACAGTTTGCATTAGAATGAAATACATGGCACAATCATGATCAGACCTCCATCCTCATCTAGAGCTATTAGCAAACAAGCATATATCATATCTGGAAGACATTTACTTACTGTGGTTATTCATCATAGATTGCCCAGCATAGCTTTCTTGTGTTTGAGAACATTGCCTGAAGACAGTCCTGGAATTCACGTAGCCGTGAGGAAACCGTGGCATTGTGGTGCAATGGTAAAATTGCTGCCCTACCCCAGGACTGCTGCCTTGCCCAGCATCAGGGTTCGATCCTGACTACAGGTGCTGTCTGTATGGAGTTTGTACGTTCTCCCTGTGACCATGTGGGTTTCCTCCGAGTGCACTGATTTCCTCCCACATTTTAAAGACGTGCAGGATTGTAAGTCAATTAGCTTCTGTAAATGATCTCTGGTGTGTAGGAACGAACTAGTGTATGGGTGACTGTTGGTCATCATGGATTCAGTGCGCCGAAGGCCCTGTTTCTACGTGGTATCTCTAAAACTAAAAGCTAAAGAAAAAGAAATGATGCCTTGATGCAAATAAATTCCATTATTCAGTCTCTTCAATCAACTTGGCACGGACTGATCCATTTTTAAGGTTTTTTGTATAAAATCTGTACATGTGTATTAATAAGAAGTATTTTGCCTCTAATAATATATTTCATGTTCTTTGTCTGGGAAATGAAACTGTGAGTAAGATTAACCATGATCTAATGGAATGTGCTGTTTGTCCAAGGTGATTTACAGTCAAAATTGCACTGTTGCTATATAGACACTGTTGTAGCTAAGTTAAAATGCTATCCTGTTGCCAAAGATGACCCAGCATTTAGGATGTGTACAGACATTTAAATGTTACTGCTTTTGGAGAGATGCTGTGTGCAAACATCTATAATGCACAAATTGCAATTGTATTTGTTATTGGATTGAAATTTGGCGTTGCATATGCTTAAGCCACAGCCCAGCACTAAATTTAAAAATCTGTAATCTTACGGAAAGGTTTTAAACTCTTCCAGTGCTTACAATCTATTTCCTTCATGATTGTGAATTTAAAGTGATGAATGTCTATTCTTATTTTTACCGCCAAATTCACAGACTTGGAGTTATAAAAATGTAAACAAAGGGGTTATGTTATATTTTTTATGCAAGCAACCATGTCTAAAACCCAAATGCCTCAAGTGACCATTACAGAAAACTGTAAATCTTCATTTGTTCATCTGCCTCATAATTATTAAAGGATTTTGGCTGCTCTTCATGGGTTAATTGCTGCCCTGTGACCTCAGACAGTTGGAACCTTGTCCTCCTACTAAGTGGCAAATAAAATGAGGCCCTTAATTGCTCTCCTAGTAACAATTTGCAATTGAGTATCCAGAATGAGAACCTTGCTGGGTACAAGAGATGTCAAGTAGTCACAAGATAAACCTCCTTTTGATGACATCGGTAAGTGTAACCGACAATAACCTCACTGTTCAAACTATAAAGGCAAGGAGATTCGAATGGACTGTGAGGACAATAACATAAATGATTTTTGAAAGCTTTTCATCAAGAACCAGATACAATGAAGAGCAGTGTGCCCAGTGTGCATTGTCCGTTATTATCATTAGAATGAATAGAATTGTGCCTCTGGACAGCCAAGCAAACTACGGTGGAGAGACTTTTTTTATTAAGCTGATCTAAAAACCTTGGAAACGAATGCTGAGTATTACAAATTGGATGTCTGCAATATTTTGCAATTGCATATTTTGTGGACTTCCTTAAAAAGCATAATCATAATCGTGTAATTTGGAAACATTTGTGCAAATTTTATAGCTCACTTTACAGTAAAAGCTGTTTTTGAGCAACGCCTGTCTTTTCCTGGTTGGAACACTACATGAGTTCCTGCCAGATAAGTAAAAGCATTTTCTCACTGTGATTATAAATCCCAGCTTCATTGTAAGTTTAGCACATGTCCCCATTAAAAGAAAATCAATTACCAGATGGTAATTAAAACTCAACTGTAACAAGAAACGGTTAATCGTGTCTCAAGCATTCCTTATACATTTCAAAAGTAGTGGTCTATCAGAGTTAAAAGGTAGTAAACTACAGACACATTTCATTGACCTCTTTGTACGAGACAATCTTTTGTTTTGGGTAGCTAGTATGTTGCAGTGATTATTAGGAGACAAGGACAGGTTGGATCTTATGTGAGTTAGGTGCTTAGCATACTAAAATAGATTGATAAGGTACAAGCAGAAAACCCATGTCCTTTGATAGAGGAAAAGTCGGTGATGTTTTAAGATGATGGTTGGCTCATTCAGGAAGATTTATTTTCACACGACAATCTTAAAGCCTTTAAACCAAAGACTGGGCATATTAGACATATGGAACTCTCAGGAATGAGACTTTTTTTCTTTTTTGACTAAACATTTCCAATGAATCTGGAGAATGAAGCTAAGAGAAAGATCAACCATGAACTAATGCCATGGCAGAGTATGCCTAGTTTAATTGGGGTTACCCATATTCCTTTGATATGCTTCACATTGAATGAACAAAGGTGTGACTTATGTATTACAAAAGCATCTTTGAGAGAATTTGCAGCCTAAAAGTACAGACATTGTTTTAGTGAAAGAAACTTGGCAACCATTTTGTGCACAGCAAACTCTCCCAGCACACAATGCAGTACTTACTAGGTAATTTGTTATATTAATGTAATTGAATTTAATAAATATGGTCATAGGACCAGAAAAATCATGTCTTCATTCTTTTTCAAACCAATAATGAAACCTATTCCAACCAGAAGCAGAAACAACTTATTTTCAATATCTCAGGTGAGAAACAGCATCTCCAACAGTGCAGGGGCCCATCTCTGGAACTTCTGCTCCATTTTCTGAAGTAGAATGAGGCCTGATGACCCTTAGACTCAGTGTTATTAATCAAGCCACAGATAACAAAATATTAACTGTAAATAATTCCCATTGTGAAACACTTTTGAGTTATACCTTGAAATCTATAGAACCCAAGAGTTGTACAATTCATCTTGCAATGCCTTAACTTCTTCTGATGAATACCAAGAAGCCTCTCGAGGGAATCCCCATGTTACAGTGGGATTGTATTCCTAGAAAATGGTCCGTCTCCAGCCTTTCCAGACAGGCAAAGCTGCATCAACTACACATGCATCAAGAAACGTAAAGTTAAAAAAAAGTTGTTCACATCAATACCATGAGAATTTTATTCTGTATCTCAGATTTTGTATCGATTTGATCTCTGTAACAGAAAATTTCAGTGACCCAGATGGCTATAATATGGAGGTTAACTATATATACTGGTGCAACCTCAGCCCTTCATTTAGGTTTTAAAACAATTCTAATTTTGTGACTAATGTAATAGGTAATATCAGAGAAACATTAAGTCATTCAGCACATGAATGGAGTCAAATACACACCAAACATCAAGCAACAACTTACACTGAAGCCTTTTAAAGAATGTCAGACTATCAGGGTATTAATAAGTCACATTAAATAGAAAGTTTTCTCAACTGAACATAAATTGCATTGTAAGGAGGACCTACACCAGTTTGGTTTGAGGCAGCAGAATCCAATATTCTAATATGTACAATTTGCCGGTAATTTAGAATTGATAGACAATAGACAGTAGACAATAGGTACAGGAGTAGGCCATTCAGCCCTTCGAGCCAGCACCGCCATTCAATGAAATCATGGCTGATCATCCACTATCAGTACCCCATTCCTGCCTTCTCCCCATATCCTCTGACTCCGCTATCTTTAAGAACACTATCTAGCTCTCTCTTGAAAGTATCCAGACAATGGGCCTCCACCGCACTCGTGAGAATTTCACAGACTAACAACTCTCTGTGAGAAAAAGTCCTCATCTCCGTTCTAAATGGCTTACCGCTTATTCTTAAACTGTGACCCATGGTTCTGGACTCCCCCAACATCGGAAACATGTTTCCTGCCTCTAGCGTGTCCAAACCCTTAACAATCTTATATGTTTCAATAAGATGCCCTCTCATCCTTCTAAATTCCAGAGTATACAAGCCCAGCCGCTCCATTCAATTAGCATATGATAGTCCCGCCATCCCGGGAATAAACCGTGTAAACCTACACTGCACTCTCTCAATAGCAAGAATGTCCTTCCTCAAATTAGGGGACCAAAACTGCACACAATACTCCAGGAGTGGTCTCACTAGGGCCCTGTACAACTGCAGAAGAACCTATTTGCTCCAATACTCGAATCCTCTTATTATAAAGGCCAACATGCCATTCGCTTTCTTCACTGCCTGCTGTACCTGCATGCTTACTTTCATAGACTGATGAACAAGGACCCCCTGATCCCGTTGTACAGGGCCGGATTTAGATGAAGAAAGGCCCTAAGCAATTTCACTTGTGAGCCCCCCCCCACCCAATCCCCCACCCCCACGACTAGAGGACCATGACTACCCAACAGTGACAGTGTGACAGTTTTAGATCCTACTGTATGTTGTCATTAAACAGTTGGTTTTAAAATACAAATTGGATTCATCGGGATTACCAGGATCGCTGTTTGAAGCTCTGGAATGTTGGGCTTGCTGTTTCAACATCATGGAGCTGTGGTTTGCGGAGCTCCCAGTCTCAGGCCGTGCCGATTTCAATATCGCGAAGCCCTGGGAATCATTTGCCGAGGGCTGCCAGCGTGAATCTCCGCCCAGCTCAGCTTGTGGACTTCGGGAGCCGCCATCTCCAGTAGGAAGTGGCTGATTCAGAAGTCCACGCCGCGAAGGTGACAGAAGAAAAGCTCTAAATCGCGGTGGGCGTGGAACTCATTGAGGTGGGGGTGGAAGGGGACAAAGGTGAGGCCTCTGCTGAGGGCAGACCGTTCGGTATCTGAGAGTGGGAGGTCAGGGGGGATGGTGAAAACATGGCAGGGATGTGGGTTGGGGCCGGAGGAAGGCCGGTGAGTGGACTGAGGCTGAGGCAATGTCAGGTGGGGGAGTGGTGGGTGGTCAGGGGGTAAGGGGGTATGAGGACTGTAGTGTGGGTGGGGAAGAGCTGGGGTCACATGGTTTGAGGGGGATGGGGAAGACCCAGTGGAACAGCCACCATTGAGGTTACCTGGGTTAGGTGGACGAGCACTAGGACCCAACGCAGTCAAACCCAGGGGAGTTGGAGTCTGCAGCGTGGAAACTTCAGGACCGGTGCTGAGTCCAGGCTGCAGGTAAGGCGACGACTGTGGACTGGTGGAGGGAGGGCGGTGGAGTGGCGAGGGTCAGTAGGCAAAGAGTAGGTGGTCCCGGTGGGCAGATGGTCGGTGGGGCGGCGAGGTTCGACGGGTCCGGTGAGGCAGCGAGGTCCGGTAAGGCAGCCCCCCCTAGATCTCGAGGCCCTAAGCTTAAGCTTGTCTAGTTTGTACGTAAATCCGGCCCTGCCATTGTACTTCCCCTTTTCCCAACTTGACGCCATTTAGATAGTAATCTGCCTTCCTGTTTTTGATACCTCAGTTTTTGATAACCTCGCATTTATCCACATTAAACCTAATCTGCCATGCATCTGACCACTCCCCCAACCTGTCCAAGTCACCCTGCATTCTCACAGCATCCTCCTCACAGTTCAGAGTGCCACCCAGCTTTGTGTCATCTGCAAATTTGCTAATGTTACTTTGAATCCCTTCATCCAAATCATTGATGTACATTGTAAATAGCTGCGGTCCCAGCACTGAGCCTTGCGGTACCCCACTAGCCAATGCCTGCCATTCTGAAAGGGACCCGTTAATCCGTACTCTTTGTTTCCTGTCTGCAAACCACTTCTCTATCCATGTCAGCACTCTACCCACAATACCATGTGCCCTAATTTTGCCCACTAATCTCCTATGTGGGACCTTATCAAATGCTTTCTGAAAGTCCAGGTACACTACATCCACTGGCTCTCCCTTGTCCATTTTCCTAGTCTCATCCTCAAAAAACTCCAGATGCATGATTTCCCCTTCGCAAATCCATGCTGACTCGGACCGATCTTGTTACTGCTATCCAAATGTGTGGCTATTTCATCTTTTATAATTGACTCCAGCATCTTCCCCACCACCGATGTATGGCTAACTGGTCTATAATTCCCTGTTTTCTCTCTCCCGCCTTTCTTAAAAAGTTGGATAACATTAGCTACCCTCCAATCCACAGGAACTGATCCTGAGTCTATAAAACATTGGAAAATTATCACCAATGCATCCACAATGTCTAGAGCCACTTCTTTAAGGACCCTGGAATGGAGACTAACAGGCTCAGTGGATTTATCAGCCTTCAGTCCCATCAGTCTACCCAACACCATTTCCTGCCTAATGTGGATTCCCTTCAGTTCCTCTAGCCACTACTATATCAGGAAGTTTGTTTGTGTCCTCCTTAGTGAAGAGAGTTAAAAGTACCTGTTCAACTCATCTGCCTGTTCAATTTGTTCCCCATAATAAATTCACCTTTTTTCGGTCTTCAAGGGTCCAACTTTGGTCTTAACTCATTTTTTCCTCATCACATACCTAAAGAAAATTTTACAATCCTCCTTTATATTCTTGGCTAGCTTACCTTTGTACCTCATCTTTTCTCCCCGTATTGACTTTTTAGTTATCTTCTGTTGCTCTTTAAAGATTATCCAATCCTCTTGCTTCCTGCTCACCTTTGCCACGTTGTACTTCTTCTCTTTTATTTTTATACTGTCCCTGAAGTCCCTTGTCAGCCACGGTCGGCTCTTACGCCCCTTGGAAACTTCCTTCCTCCTAGGAATGAACTGATCCTGCACTTTCTGTATTATTCCTAGAAATACCTGCCATTTTTGTTCCACTGTCATCCCTGCTAGGGTATCTCTCCAGTCAACTTTGGCCAGCTCCTCCCTCATGGCACCAAGCTTTGTGCACGCCAGATATGCTGTCAGTTCAAAGTTAGGCTATAGCATCTATTAAATCATTGCTTTCTCAGTCTAACTGCTATGTGAGTGTGTTTTCTATACACCGATGTAGCTAATAGAGCTGCTGTCTCACAGCACCCGAGGCTCGGGTTCAATTTTCACCTTTGACACTATCTGTCTGGAGTTTGATTTTCTTGCTGTGATTACATGTGTTTCTTCTGGGTGCTCCAGTTTCCCATCTCATTACAAAGACACACACACCAATTAGTTAATTGGCCCATGTAAAAAAATTCCTAGTGTTGGTTGGTGGAAGAGATGGGAATGTGGGGGAATGGCTTACAAGAGAAACTGAGTGCCTCCCAAACTTTATGCTTCTCTTAAGATTCCAGCATTTGCAGTTTTTGTGTCTACAAATGATGCAGGACTAAATGTTTCTATAATTTGTTAAATTTCTCGGTGTGGCATAATTTTCTGCCCATTCATTAATTTTTGCTTTGAAAAATTGCAGAGGTGCCAACTGATGTAATGAATGATGAATTACTGCTATTCCTAGCTACATAAACTAGAATATTTCCTTCTCATTATGAGCCTATTGTCTCATCTCCAATATTTCACTCCTTTGGCTTGGTGGAAATACTAGATCTGCAATTTCAAAGTATTAAAGACATTTTTGGACACCCTGTCATGTTTAATTTATAACATTGGTGCATGAAAATAATTTAAATTTAATGGACTTTAAATCAATTCTAGTTGGGTATGTTGGTAGAGGCACTACATTTGGAAAACATTAAGCTTGGCTTGGTGGGGGGGGGGGGGGGGGGGTGCAAAATCAAAATAAATTTAAATTTTAAATCCGAGGCCGGGGGGGTGGGGGGGGGGGGGTGAGGGGGGGGTGGGGGGGGGGGGGGGCGGGTTTGGGGGGGGGGGGGGGGGGGGGGGGGGGGAGATGTGAGGGGACGAGGGGCAAGGTACATCTCCACCTTTCTTTTTCTTTTTACTTATTTCTATATTTTTCAGCCACACTACTTTGGTAGTTTAGGGGTCTTTCTTTTGTTCTTTTTCGACCTATCTTTTCACTTTTCACTTTTTCCCTTTTTTACTCTCTTTTCCTTTTCTTCTTTCATTTTCAGGTTATAAGGTTAAAATGAAGCTGGACAATAATTGTATAATTTTAGATGCCGAATGTTTTATTTTTGTACATTTGCTTCAAATAAAAACAAAATAAAAAAAAAACAAAAAAATATATGTTGGTTAGCTCAGTTCATGTTATGAGAATTTAAGTCATTCTTCAATTCCTGGTTAATGTAACACATTCTTTAGTAGTCTGGTTAAAGGTGAATGACAATTAGATATTGAATCTCATGGAACACACACAGAGCGATTTTGAATCACAGGCCACCAATGTGCGTAAGGAAAAGTCAGGGTTACTCACAGAAGTATGCACAAGAGACTTATATGAATACCATTAATGAAAATATTTCAGAAGAACAGGGAATGTACTTGGTGTGATGCTGAGTTCATGAGAAGGGTTCAGTAAACTTGCAGAGAGAGGTTATAGTGAAATCTTCATTGGCATTCCAGCAAATAACTGGGAAAACAGTTTCACAATTTTTTTTGTCAAACATCTGTAGAATAAATAAAGAAAATATTTCAAGTGAACACTGTATAGCCATCAGTGTCTACCTTTTATAATAAATGATGAAATAGGTGATTGTTCTTGTAAGATTTGAATTATCAATCAGGATATCCACAATATTTACTCTACCAACTCTGTAATACTGTATATCGATTTTTTTGAGAATTTGTGGTTTGTGGCAGGAACTGGCAGGAGTCCAGCCAAATACTAGTCGGACACAAGTTGTGTGCTCTAGACGTGTTTATTCTTCTGCATACAGTTCCCTACTCCTCAGCTGACACGGGCGTTGCTCAACCATAAATAACGACTCAGATACCGACCCCGTGACTCGCCCCTCCCCCACCAAGATGCCGCCCTCTAGAGCCAATTGTTCATCGTGACCTTGGGTTGCTATCAGGTGCCGCCACATTGTTAGCAATTTCAATCAATTGATAAAAAGTTCTGGGACGTTTCCAGTTGGTATTCTGCAGCAATATCAGCAGTGTCTCTGGGAGATTATTTTTGTTAATGGTATTCTAGAATGGTAGGCATTTGTACCTGTAGAATTAATCTTTGCTTTGGATTGATCAAGGTTTATGATCCTTTTTGTGATTTATGATTTATGGTGTGAAGAAGGGTCCCGTCCCAATACCTCGTCCATTCATTCCCTTCACAGATGCTGTCTGGCATTCTGCACTAGGATGCAGTCTAGCAAGCTATTCAGTTGCATCTCCTCCAATTCCAGAATGAAGATTGCGTCTACTACTTTGGCAGGGCAATTAGGGAGGGCAATTGTTTCTTTTTCACAGGATTTGCCTACTAGATAGGGTTGGCATTCAGAACCATTGCTTTGCCCCATTCTATTTTGTTTTCCTCAAACAGATTTTGCATAAGCATGCAGAAATTTCAAACAGCGCATACAAATAAAGTCACACCCAACCCCTGCAAATATCATCAGCTGACAGTTGTCAAACATAAGGTCATAAGGGATAGGAGCAGAATTAGGTTATTTGGTCCATCAAGTCTACTCCGCCATTCAATCATGGCTGATCTATCTCCCCCTCCCCCCCCCCCCCCCCCCCCCCCAACCCTATGCTCCTGCCTTCTACCCATTACCCCTGACACCCGTACGAATAAATAATCTATATATCTCTGCTTTAAACCTATCCATTGACTTGGCCTGCACAACCTTCTGTGGCAAGGATTTCCATATATTCACTACCCTATGACTACAGAAAAGAACACATTTCATGGTTTGCAATGTTTCTCTTTAACTGTTAATTTGACTTTGAGTCAGGAATCTATAGGATTCAGCCCTACTTAGTCATTGAAGGTGCCACCCCTTCAAACGAGAATTAATCGAATGATGTTTAAAGAAGTGTAAAAAACTCTCCCTCCGTGTTCCTTCAGCAAAAGAACGATTAACTGGCCATGCATCTGACTTGCTATTTGTAGGTGAACATCTTATTCAGATTTGTGTCCACAGCCCACAATAATGGTGCCTGGATCTCAAAAAGCACAGTGGAGTCTAAAAGATACTTTTAAGGTGTAACATTTCTAGTACTGAGATTTCACAATGGCTCTCAAAATGAGCTAGTTTAACATACAACCCACTAATCACAATTAGTGAGCTCTATTTTAAACTAGAATCAAAATTAATAACCATCCCCCTGCAGTTCCTGATGACGTGTGAGATTTTCATCATAATGTTGGCTGCTTAGGAGGGTACCACTGTGTAAAAGGAAAGGGAAAGGCTGAGTACGTGGAGGAAAGAAACAATGTTACAAAGGGGAAGGAAACTTCAAATTGCTTGCCATGGCACAAATTTATTGCTGATAACAAGAAGCTGCCTTTGTCCTGGAGCAGCTTCACAGCTTCTGACACAGGGCACAACTTTGAGCTCATTTAGAAAGGAATATAAGGACCCAATATATCCCATTATTCAAAGACTTTATGAGCCCAACTCCATCTCCGCACGCTAGTTCCATTTCCAGGCTGATAGATTTGAAGTTACTAATTGAGCTGATATATTTTTGTCACAATACCTCACCACTTGCTATTGAGGAGAGGCTTTTCCTGCTATATTTCCTACATGACTTGGTTCTAATTTTAGATAATCACACAGGAGGCCTGGTCCCCCAATGCAACGCATTCCCCAATGCAATAAATTATCACTCACTTGTTCCCCCAATGCAACCCTTTCCCCCGAAGCAATATTCCACCACTCACCCATAGCCTCTAACTGCGCAGTTGCGGCTCATTTCCCCTCAAACCGGGGAGGGGCAGTGAGTGAGAGAGGGCGGGTGTTGGGGGGAGGGGGTGTGTTTGCAGGAGGGGTTGTGTGTGGGGAAAGGGTTTTTTGTGTGTGGGGGGGGGGGGGGGATGAGGGGGTGGGGATTGTGTGGGGGGGAGGAGGGTGTGGGGGAGGGGTGTGTGGGGGAGGGTGCATGTGTGGGGGAGGGCGTGTGTGGGGAGGGGAAGGGGGGGGGGGGGATGGGCTGTGGGAGAAGGGGGAGGAGGGTAAACAGGGTATGGGGGAAGGGGTATCTGGGGAAGGGGGGTGTGGGGAGGGGTGGTCGCCGCAGACGCAGCTCGCACTCTACTCAGCCCGCACCTTCAGCTTTAGGCCTCACTCAACGGCTCCCCGTCCGGCTCCGGCTTCACTCAACATCTCCCAGTTCCACTCAGTACAAATCATAGCACTATCGGGTACCGTTTGTGCGCAAATTTAAAAACAACGCAAACCGGAAGAGGACATGATGAGAGTAATATAAGTATACTAGACCAAGTGCAGACCCGTTGGGTCTGTTCCTCCAACGCCCGGTTGCGGTGGGGGGGGTGGTGATGGGGCTGGGGGGGGGGGGGGGGGGGGGCGGCATGCAGCGTCACACGCACTAACTACTCCCACACACACGCTAACCACCCCCCCTTGATATTATATTAATATTATTAAGAGAGGGAGGGGGGGTAGAGAGAGACATTATTGCCATAGAGGGAGTGCAGAGAAGGTTCACCAGACTGATTCCTGGGATGTCAGGACTGTTTATGAAGAAAGACTGGATAGACTTGGTTTATACTCTCTAGAATTTAGAAGATTGAGAGGGGATCTTATAGAAACTTACAAAATTCATAAGGGGTTGGACAGGCTAGATGCAGGAAGATTGTTCCCGAGGTTAGGGAAGTCCAGGACAAGGGGTCACAGCTTAAGGATAAGGGGGAAATCCTTTAAAACCGAGATGAGAAGAACTTTTTTCACACACAGAGGGGTGAATCTCTGGAACTCTCTGCCACAGAGGGTAGTTGAGGCCAGTTCATTGGCTATATTTAAGAGGGAGTTAGATGTGGCCCTTGTGGCTAAGGGGATCAGGGGGTATGGAGAGAAGGCAGGGGGGAGTTTGGATGATCAGCCATGGAATGGCGGTGCAGGCTCGAAGGGCCGAATGGCCTACTCCTGCACCTAATTTCTATGGTTTCTATGTGTGAGGGCAGAGAGAGAATGGGCAGAGACAGAATGGGGAGAGACAGAGAGAGAGGAGCAGAGACATAAGGGCAAGAGACAGAGGGAGAGGGGGGGGTGGAGGGGGAGGAGGAGAGGGAGGGGGTGGGGAGAGAGAGAGAGATGGGAGGGGAGAGGGAGAGGAGGATGGGAGGAGGGAGAGACACAGGAGAGAGAGAGAGAGAGAGAGAGGGGCTGAGAGAGAGAGAGAGAGAGAGAAGAGAGAGAGGAGAGAGAGGGTAGAGGGAGAGGGAGGGAGAGAGAGAGAGAGAGAGGGAGGGAGAGTGCGCCTGCACGTTGAGAGCATCTGCTTTAATCGAGTGCGGGGCAGGGGGGGGGCGGTGTCGCAAGTAAGGGCATTGTGACGTCCGCAGCTGCTGCAACAGTTGAATTTTTTTTTAAACAGTCCATTTTGTGAGCAACTTTATTAAAAATCTGGTGAAATAATTGATCAAATTTAGGGAGGAGTCGATTTCCGAAATCATGAGTTAAATCGCCACCAAAACATGTGAAAATCGCAGCGTATTTGTGTCTGGTTTTCGAGAAAATACGTTTCAAAGCCAAAATGACACACACACACACACACACACACACACACACACACACACACACACACACACACACACACACACACACACACACACACACACACACACACACACACCCCCACACACACCCACACAGAGTTTTAATAGATACTAGACCAAGTGCAGACCCGTTGGGTCTGTTCCCCCAAAGTGTGGTTGCGGGGGAGGGGGGGGAGCTGGGGGAGGCGACACAGAGTAACTACCCCCGTGCACACACGCTAACTACCCCCCTTGATATTATACTAATATTATTAATTTGCTCATTTTACCCTATAACCGCCCTATTCAGGGGAGCAGATTAGGCATCTGTGAGAATGCGCTGTGACTCATGCAGAAGTTTGATTTTAGTGGGACCACGTGAAGGTTCCAATCTCCCTCACCTGTCCCATTGTGATGTCATATATGTAAATGAGATCCATTGTGATTGGACATCTGTGAGGTGGCACTTTGGTTCATGCAACAGTTTGATTTAAAATGTTTTGATGTTTTGTGAACAATTGAACCTTGGATTTAATAATTTCAATGTTCATTTTTTGTATGTTTTCTCCCTTCATATAAATGTCTCTGCGTGATTTTGGTTCATTTTGTTTCAATTTCTTTCCTGCCTCCATATTTAGCCTGTGCCTATCAAGGGCATTTCTTCTGTTATCTCCAGCACTCCAAATTCATGCAACTTAAAATGTGCCCATCATTTTATTTTTCTGCTCCTGATAATGGATCCTTGACCTAAAACATCCACTCTGTTTTTCTCTCCACTGATGCACCCGTGACCCATTGAATACTTCCAGTTTGAATGTGCAGGTATTTGTTCTGTTCTTTGAGCCTGCCTCAAGGGATCCTTTCCACATGTACTCCTGCATTGGGCATGTGTTTTGAAGAAAAAGTGTTTGTGTATGTTGATTGAGTATTGGTAAATTAAGCATTTGCCCTTTGACCTTATGAGCAATGTCTGGACCATAATTTAAGAAAACAACATTCTTTGACCAACAGTGCACCATCCATTTAACATATTTTTCTTGTGCCAAACAATTTCTTGGCCGTTGTCTGGCCCAAACTCCTTCACTGTCCAAGACCTTCTGATGCATCTTGGCTAATTAGCAGCTGCTGCTGGTCATTTGCTCATATCTGTCATTTGTTTAAACATTTTGGACATGTAATCAACACAGATTATATCTCTACATTTGTCCTTGGCTGCTTCAATGCCATTCGTGGAATATTTGCATCTCCACATTATCTTTACGCTTATCTTCAAGTTGCAGCTGACTTTATTCCATCCAAACAAATTGTCCAGACTGTTTTATAATTACTAAAATGCCTCTTCAAAATCTGGTCTTTTAGTTTCATACTAGTTGTGGACCTCGTTAATTTGTATGCAGGTTCTGAAAACTGGTCAGCCCCAAATAAACATGTCCCCAGGGCAGAAAATGACGTGGTTTCACCTTGAAGATAGTGACTGCATTTTTTCTTGCACATAGAAACAGAAAATAGAGTCCATTTGGCCCATCGAGACAGCTTCGCCATTCATTGTGATCATGGCTGATCATCCGCAATCAGTAACCTGTGTCTGCCTTCTCCCCATTACTCTTGATTCCGCTAGCCCCAAGAGCTCTCTTTTAAATTCATTCGGTGAATTGGCTTCCACTGCCTTCTGTGGCAGAGGATTCCACAAAATCACAACTCTCTGGGTGAACAAGTTCCCTCTCATCTCAGTTTTAAATGGCCTCCCCTTTATTCTTAGACTGTGGCCCCTGGTTCACAACTCCCCCAACAATGGGAACATGTTCCTGCATCTCGTTTATCCAGTCCTTTTATAATTTTACACGTTTCTATAAGATTCCCTCTCATCCTTCAAAATTCAAGTAAAAACAAGCCTAGTCTTTCCAATCTTTCCTCATATGACAGCCCCGCCATCCCGGGGATTAACCTCTTGAACCTACGCTGCACTACCTCAATAGCAAGGATGTCGTCCCTCAAATTAGGAGATCAAAACTACACACAATACTCCAGATGTGGTCTCACCAGGGCCCTGTACAACTGTAGAAGGACCTCTCTACTCCTCTACTCAAATCCTCTCGTTATGAAGGCCAACATGCCATTAGCTTTCTTCACTGCCTGCTGTACCTGCATGTTTACTTTCAGCAACTGGTGTATAAGGACACCCAAGTCTTGTTGCACTTCCCATTTTCTCAATCTTACACCATTGAGATAATAATCTGCCTCCTTGTTCTTGCCGTCAAAGTGGATAACCTCACATTTGTCTACATTTTACTGCATCTGCCACGCATCTGCCCACTCACTTAACCTGTCTGTCACCCTGCAACCTCCTTGCATCCTCTTCGCAGTTCACACTGCCACCGAGCTTTGTGCCATCTGCAAATTTGCAAGTGTTACTTTTAATTCCATCATCTAAATCATTAATATATATTGTAAATAGTTACGGCCCCAGCACCGAGCCTTGTGGCACTCCACTCGCCACTGCCTAGCATTTTGACAGGGACCCGTTTTTCCTACTCTTTGTTTCCTGTCTGCCAACCAATATTCTATCCACGTCAATACCCTACCCCCAATACCATGTGTTCTAATTTTGCCCACTAATCTCCTGTGTGGGACCTTGTCAAAGGCTTTCTGAAAGTCCAGATACACTACATCCACTGGCTCACATTCATCCATTTTACTTGTCACATTCTCAAGAAATTCCAGAAGATTAGTCAAGCGGGATTTCCCCTTCATAAATCCATGCTGACTTGGACCAATCCTTTTACTGCTATCTAAATGCGCCATTATTACTTCATTAATAATTGACTCCAGCATTTCCCCACCACCGATGTCAGGCTAACTGGTTTATAATTCCCTGTTTTCTCTCTGGATCCTTTCTTGAAAAGTGGGATAACATTAGCTACCCTCCAATCCACAGGAACTGATTCTGAAACTATAGAACATTGGAAAATGATCACTATTGCATCCACAATTTCTAGAGCCACCTCCTTGATAATGCAGACCATCAGGCCATAGGGATTTATCAGCCTTCATTCCCATCCATCTACCCAATACTATATCTTGCCTAATGCAAATTTCTTTCAGTTCCTCTGTCTCCCTAGATCCTCTGATCTCTAGTAGATTGTTTGTGACTTCCTTAGTGAAGAAAGAACCAAAGTACTTGTTCAACTCTTCTGCCATTTCCTTATTCCCCATATCTGATTCTGCCTTCAAGGGGCCCACATTTGTCTTTACTAATCTTTTTCTCTTAACATACATAAGGAAGCTTTTACTTTCCTTCTTTATATTCGTGCCTGCTAATTTATGATCATGGTAAGATGTAGCTCATCTGTATTTCTTTTTCCATGTAGCTCTGATGGAGAACTTCCATCCCATTCCTTCTCACTCACTTGCTACAGCTTTAACAGAGATATCTCAGAAGTTACCAAAATGGAAGGGAGAAGCCAAACAGAAATTTAGACCCCCACTTGAATGTGTCCCCTCCATTGCAGTCAATGCAAACATCTCGCAAAATTTCAATGTATGAAGAAGGGTCTCAATTCGAAAAGTTATCTATCCATGTTCATAGAAACATAGAGACATAGAATATAGATGCAGGATTAGGCCATTGAGCCCTTCGAGCCTGTACCGCCATTCAATATGATCATGGCTGATCATCCAACTCAGTATCCTGTACCTGCCTTCTCTCCATACCCCCTGATCCCTTTAGCCACAAGGGCCACATCTAACTCCCTCTTAAATATAGCCAATGAACTTGCCTCAACTACCTTCTGTGGCAGAGAATTCCACAGATTAACCGCTCTCTGTGTGAAAAAAATATTTCTCATCTCGGTCATTATCCTTAAACTGTGACCCCTTGTTCTGGACTTCCCCAACATCAGGAACAATCTTCCTGCATCTAGCCTGTCCAACCCCTTAAGAATTTTGTAAGTTTCTATAAGATCCCCCCTCAATCTTCTAGAAATTCTAGCGAGTAAAAGCCGTCTATCTAGTCTTTCTTCATATGAAAATCCTGCCATCCCAGGAATCAGTCTGGTGAACCTTCTCTGTACTCCCTCTATGGCAAGAATGACTTTCCTCTCAGATTAGAAGACCAAAACTGTACACAATACTCCAGGTGTGGTCTCACCAAGGCCCTGTACAACTGCAGTGGAACCTCCCTGCTCCTATACTCAAATCCTTTTGCTATGAATGCTAACATACCATTCACTTTCTTCACTGCTTGCTGCACCTGCATGCCTACTTTCAATGACACCCAGGTCTCGTTGCATCTCCCCTTTCCCTAATCAGCCAACATTCAGATAATAGTCTACTTTCCTGTTCTTGCCACCAAAGTGGATAACCTCACATTTATCCACATTATACTGCATCTGCCAAGCATTTGCCCACTCACCCAACCTATCCAAGTCACCTTGCAGCCTCCTAGCAGCCTCCTCACGGTTATCATTGCCCCCCAGCTTCGTGCCATCCGCAAAGTTGGAGATGGTGCATTCAATTCCCTCGTCCAAATCATTAATATATATTGTAAGTAGCTGGGGTCCCAGCACTGAGCCTTGCGGTACCCCACTAGTCACTACCTGCCATTCTGAAAAGGACCCGTTTACTCCTACTCTTTGCTTCCTGTCTGCCATCCAGTTCTTTATCCACATCAATACTGAACCCCCCAATACCGTATGCTTTACGTTTGCATACTAATCTCTTATGTGGGACCTTGTCAAAAGCCTTCTGAAAGTCCAGATATAACACATCCACTGGTTCCCCCTTATCCACTCTACTAGTTATATCCTCAAAAAATTCTGTAAAATTTGTCAGACATGATTTATCTTTCATAAATCAATGCTGACTTTGGCCAATGATTTCACCACTTTCCAGATGTGCTGCTATCCCATCTATAATAACTGACTCTAGCATTTTACCCACTACCGATGTTAGACTAACTGGTCTGTAACTCCCCGTTTTCTCTCTCCCTCCCTTTTTAAAAAGTAGGGTTACATTAGCTACCCTCCAATCCTCAGGTACTACACCAGAATCTAAAGAGTTTTGAAAAATGATCACTAATGCATCCACTATTTCTGGGGCTACTTCCTAAAGCACTCTGGGATGTAGCCTATCTGGCCCTGGGGATTTATCGGCCTTTAATCCATTCAATTTATCTAACACCACTTCCCGACTAACCTGGATTCCTCTCAGTTCCTCCATCTCATTTGACCCCGGTCCCCTGCTATTTCCGGCAGATTATTTATGTCTTCCTTAGTGAAGACAGAACCAAAGTAGTTATTCAATTGGTCCTGCCATGTCCTTGTTCCCCATGATCAATTCACCTGTTTCTGACTGCAAGTGACCTACATTTGTTTTAACTAATCTTTTTCTCTTCACATATCTCTAAAAACTTTTGCAGTCAGTTTTTATGTTCCCTGCTAGTTTTCTTTCATAATCTATTTTCTATTTCCTAATTAATCCATTTGTCCTCCTCTGCTGGACTGAATTTCTCCCAGTCCTCTGGTAGGCTGCTTTTTCTGGCTAATTTGTATGCTTCATCTTTTGTTTTGATACTATCCCTGATTTCCCTTGTTATCCATGGATGCTCTACCTTCCCTGATTGATTCTTTTGCCAAACTGGGATGAACAATTGTTGTAGTTGATCCATGCAGTTTTTAAATGCTTTCCATTGCATATCCACCGTGAACCCTTTAGGAATCAATTGCCAGTCTATCTTGGCCAATTCACGTCTCATACCCTCAAAGACACCTTTCTTTAAGTTCAGAACCCTTGCTTCTGAATTAAAAACGTCACTCTCTATCCTAATGAAGAACTCAACCATATTATGGTCACTCTTGCTCAAGGGGCCACGCATAACAAGACTGCTAACTAACACTTCCTCATTACTCAATACCGTCTAGAATAGCCTGTGTTGGTTCCTCTACATGTTGGTTTAAAAAACTATCACACATACATTCCAAGAAATCCTCTTCCTCAGCACCCCTGCCAATTTAATTCACCCAATCTATATGTAGATTGAAGTCACCCAATATAACTGTTTTACCTTTGTTGCACGCATTTCTAATTTCCTGTTTGATGCCATCCCCAACTCCACTACTACTGTTGGGTGGCCTGTACACAACTTCCACTAGCATTTTCTGCCCCTTAGTGTTTTGCAGCTCTACCCATATCGATTCCACATCCTCCAAGCTAATGTCCTTCCTTTCTATTGCGTCAATCTCCTCTCTAACCAGCAACGCTACCCCACCTCCTTTTCCTTTCTGTCTATCCCTCCTGAATATTGAATATCCCTGGATATTCAGCTCCCAGCCTTGGTCACCCTGGAGCCATGTCTCCGTGATCCCAATTATATCATATTCATTAATAACTATGCACATCACCTTATTATGAATGCTCCTTGCTAATCAGGTTTGTTTTTACATAATATCTGCACAGTGCAGTTCAACTACTCCTGCACCTATTTTCTATGTTCTGCACAATATTATGCATCATGGCTCGGCAACTTGAGTTGCATTGAGCCCACACAAAGCCTTCAGTTTGCAGCCCGTCTGCGTTTTTTTACATATTTGGGGTATGATAACATCTCCCTGCACGGGAGAATGGTCAGTGCAACGTGGAGTGGCCTCCAACAGGAAGACCGGGGGCTCTGGTGCCAACTACTCACCTCACCGTCGCGGAGCTGGCCGAGTCCAGAGCGGGTGGAGCTGTGGTGGAGCGCTGCTGCGGCCCGACCTCCTGATTCCTATTTTCTACGTTTCTATGGCTCCCACAATAGAGAGCATGCACCATGCGGGGTTTCCTGGAGCGGGTTCCTGCGCGGCTTGGAATGGCCGCGGGACTCTGCGAGCGCACGCCGGGGGCTCTAACATCAAGAACTTGGTGCGCGACCTTGCATCACCCGGCATGGCTTTAATGGCCGAGCGAGGGCTTTGACTTTGACTCTGACATCGGGGGGGGGGGGGGGGGGGGGGGTGGGGGGGAGTGTGCAGTGGAGAGAAAGCCTTCCACACAAATGTGATGAAGTTTAAACATGTTGTGTGTCCTTGGGTCCATTTGTTTGTCATGTATGGCTGGAAACGTCATTTCGTTTGGACCCAAATGATAAATAAATTGAATCTTGAATCTTAAATCTTGAATCATCGGCTCTGACCTCCCTGCCATCGACGGGATCTATCGCAGTCGCTGCCTCAAAAAGGCTGGCAGCATCATCAAGGACCCACACCATCCTGGCCACACACTCATCTCCCCGCTACCTTCAGGTAGAAGATACAGGAGCCTGAAGATTTCAACGTCCAGGTTCAGGAATAGCTACTACCCCACCATCATCAGGCTATTAAACTAAACTCATACAAAACTCTGAACATTCATAGCCCATTATCTATTTATTTGCACTTTATCTGTTTATTTATTCATGTGTGTATATATTTATATAATGGTATATGGACACACTGATCTGTTCTGTATTATTCATGCCTACTATAGCAAGCAATAATTTCATTGTCCTATCTGGGACACATGAGAATAAACTCTTTTGAATCTTGAATCTCACTACTACCATCAGGAAGAAGGTAAAGGATCTGTGACCTTCAGTTTCAGCAATGGCTTTATCCCTGCAACCACCAAGCTCTAGACAACTACACACTGCTAACCACAACCCTACCTCAGCAACGATGATCGACTATGGACTTTGTTTTTGTTGCACTATGTACTTCAGTTACCTACTGGTACTGATTATTAATTAATTGTATTATTGATTGTTGTACATATATTTGTTGCACTATTGTATTAATGGGCCTCAAAAACTGCAGCAAGTAAGAAGTTAATTGTTCTGTTCCTGGTACATACGGCAATTAAACACTATTGACATTGACTTGACAAAAATAATTATGATGGGGAAATTATGAGATTTTATTCAATGTATTAACATTATATTTGAATGTATCTGTTATCATATGAAGTATATTTGTCAACAGAGCTGTTAAATATACAATTTAACTTGTTCAATAGTGTGTCAATTGATCATGTGAAAGGTTTTGATGTCCAAAAATCTTTTGTTGCCTATTTATTTATGTTTAGCCCCACCTTCTTGTCTATATTACTTACAGGAAGGTCCCACCTATCCTGTGGCACCACCAAGGCTATCTGGACTTCCCTGTAGTTAATACCATTTAAACAGCATTAGGTCATCTGCTGAATTATTGGTATCAAATTGCTGTTTCCTTACTCTGAAGATGCATGTGTTCCAGTGCAAAAGACGATCAGCAAATAGTCAAACTGATCTTAAAAAATACTCCAGTGATACATTTTCACAGGGTTCATGGAATGAAGTATCGGTGAATTGTGATTTGAAAATAAAGGGAAGCAGGTCAAAGACCAACTTCTTTTTGGATATTTCATTATTTTATAATGTGGAATGTTTGCGATGGTAAATTAAGTGTATTTCTTAATCCACAGCTATAGGGTAATTATATACTGGTAATATGGTAGTGTACATTACTAGTCTAAGTTCCAGAGCCTTAGATCACTGATATATGGATATACATTTCATGCCAACACATAGAAGAGAATATAAATTGTAAGATTATGGGATAGTGTCAAAGGTAGTCCTGAAACAACATGATTATTGTAAAAACCTATCTGATTCACCTTGCATCCGTACCTGGTCGAGCCTATATGTGGCACTTAATACAATAAATTTGTTTACATCAGTGTGTAGGAAGGAACTGCAGATACTGGTTTAAACCAAAAATAGACACAAAAAGCTGAAGAAATTCAGTGGGTCAGACAGCATCTCTGGAGACAAGGAATAGGTGGTGTTTTGGGTCAAGACTCTTCTTCAGACCAATCTTCTTCATACGAAGGTGCTGCAGAGGTTATTTCTTTTTTTCCCTGGAGTGCAGATATGATAGTTGAATTTAACTTACTTTTGGACAGGCATATGGATGAGGGGTGACTTGATAGAGGTTTAAAAAATCTCAAACGACAAGAATAGAGTAGTCCAAAACTAGACGAGAGGCCATAGGTTTAAGGTGAAGATTTAACAGGAACCTCAGGGACAACGTTTTCATACAGAGGATTCTACGTCCATCAAACTTGCCGGAGACAGTGGTAGAGGTGGGTCGGCATGGACGAGATGGCCAAAGGGAGTGGTTCTATTCCTGAAAGCATGATGACTCTATGTTGCTTTCCATGCCATTCATATTGTAAAACTACTTAATGGATGCCAGCATATTGCTTGAACGGGATTAACCCCACATTGTGTAATTAAGTTTACGTAATCCATTTTCCGGTAATCAGGCTTGTTGACAGTTACAAGGACCTTTAGCCTTGAGACATCCGAGTTGCAGAGGATTTGCCTAATTAATGTAAACTTATGTTCTTTGAGTTCAGTGACAAACTTCTTTGAAGAGGCATGGGAAACCACTGTGGTGATCTCATGTTATACAGAATAAGCACAAGCCAATGTGCGCAGGCAGATCACATAAGAAAGGAACTTTTGGGGGAACACTTCTATCAAACCAGAAATTAAAATGGTACTTTTGTTTCATTACCTGTGTACAACTTAGAATATCTATTAGAAACAATATGATTCATTAAAACATTTTTTTTAATTTATGCTATTCTACAACCATGTTATTGTGCCTTTAAACTAATTCAATTCTCATTATATTTTTAATAAAAATATTTAGGAATAACATTTTTATTTGTTCATTTTACAGCTTGTGGGTATTGTTGGGCAAAGCCACCATTTCTCGGCGATCCCTGGTGAGCCACCTTCTTGATTTTCTCCTTCCTTCCTGATAAAAGTGCTCATACAGACCTGGTTTGTTAAGAAATTTCAGAAGTTAGGCCAAACAACACAGAACATAGAATGTAGAACAGTACAGGTCCTTCTACCCACAATGTTTCTACCAAATATGATGCCAAGTTAAACTCATTTCATTTGCTTGCCTATGATCCCTATCTTCCCATCCCATGTGTATCCAGTGCCTGTCTAAAAGCATCTTTGACAACACTTTGTGTTTGCATTCACTGCTATCTCTGATAGTGGGTTCCAGGCAAAAGAGGAGAAGCTATAGATTCCCAAGACAGGGTAGTACACAAATCAATGGGGAATGTGCCATTGGTGTTTTTAACTGAAGCCTCATGACCACCTTGGTGGTAGAACTTATGGGGTTTGGAGGTGATATTTACATCACCTGGACAAATAACTTTGGTGCATTTTGTAGTCAGTGTACACTGCAGTAACTGGACGCCAAGGATGGAGGGAATGAAGACTTAGGGTGGTGGATGACATGTAAATCAAGTGGGCTGGTTTTCTTTGGATGACATCCATCTTCTTGAGTGTTGTTGGAGGTGAACTTACCCAGGTAAGTGGAGAGTATTCCATCAGACTCTTGACTTGCGCCCAGCTGATGATGGAAAGTATTTGGTATTTAAAAAACAATTGCTGATGCTGGAAATTGAAAAAATAGTTACAGAAATTCTGGGAACATTCAGCAAGTCAGCCCATACCCTTGGGAAGAGAAACAGGGTTAATGTTTCAGGTTGAAGACAATTGATCAAAATTGGGAAGCTAGTTGTGTTGAAGGGTCCTTGACTTGAAACATTAATTGTTTTACTTTCCACATATGTGGTCTAATTTGCTGCACATTTCCACCATTTAACTATGTTTTAATGTTTTGAAATATTTTGGGGCATTAGAAGGCAAGTCATTGACAGCAGGATCCCCGACATCTGGTCTGTTTAGGTCTAGTTGCATGTTGACTTGGAATGTTTCATTTGTTGGAATTGTGAAGAAAATCAAACATTGTGTAATTATCAGCAAAAAAACCCTCAATGGTAATCTGAGGTCTTTGATGAAGTAACGGAAGATGACAGGGCTGAGATCACTGTCCTAAAGTACATTTACAGTGATATCTTGTGGCTGAAATGATTGATCACCAACAATAACAGTTATCTTGCAAATTGCAAGGCATGACTGCATGATCGGAGTGTTTACCTCTCAGTGTTGATTGACTTCAGGTTTACCTGTGCTCCTTGATGCCACACTCATATCAAGGGAAGCCAGTCGTACCTTTAGAATTCCGCTCTTTAGTCCGTGTTTGGATTATGATGAAGTCTGGAGAAGTGTTGCTGGCAAAACCTGTACCTGTGCAATATGTTCCCGATGTTGGGGGAGTCCAGAACCAGGGGCCACAGTTTAAGAATAAGGGGTAAGCCATTAAGAACAGAGATGAGAAAACACTTTTTCACACAGAGAGTTATGAGTCTGTGAAATTCTCTGCTCAGAGGGCGATGGAGGCCGATTCTCTGGATACCTTCATGAGAGAGCTAGGTAGGGCTCTTAAAGATAGAGGAGTCAGGGGAGAAGGGGAGAAGGGAGGAACGGGGTACTGATTGGGGACGATCAGCCATGATCACATTGAATGGCGGTGCTGGCTCGAAGGGCCGAATGGCCTACTCCTGCACCTATTGTCTATTATTCCACGCAACCAGATAGATGCTAATGATTTAACTGTATTGGAATGGCTGGGCTAAAGGTGCAGCTAATTCTGGAGTCCAGCTTTCAGTAATGCAACCATCACATAATCAGATCACAATACAGTATCAAGTTCTCTTGGCCATTTACTGATATTTCAAGAGAGTGAATGAAATTGGGTAATATTGAGGAAGCAGAGATGGATCATCCACTCAGCACGTTTGGCTAACTATGCTGGTCCCAACTATCATTGAGGTTAGGGATATTCTTGTAACTTCCTCCTCCCATTAGCAATTTAACTGGTGTCCTGGTGCCATCGCAACAACCTAAAACTCAATGCTCTTAAGACAGTGGAATTGATTGTAGACTTTAGGAGAGCTCCCCCTCCCCCCCCTCACCCCACTCACCATCAACAACACCACAGTCACATCTGTGGAGTCTTTTAAGTTCCTGGGAACTATCATCTCCAAGGACCTTAAGTCAGCTGAGGAAACACAATCTGCCACAGGCAACGATGGTCCAATTCTACAGGGCCATCGTACAGTCTGTTCTCACCTTCTCCATCATGGTCTGGTTTGGCTCAGCCACCAAGCACGACACACCTGGCAGCTGCAGCGAATTGTCCGATCAGCAGAGAAGATTATTGGCTGCAACCTTCCCTCCATTGATGAACAGTACACTGCAAGGGTCAGGAAGCGAGCGGGCAAGATCAGCTCTGACCCCTCTCACCCTGGCCACAAACTCTTTGAATCACTTCCCTCTGGAAGGCGACTCCAGACTGTCAAAGCTGCCACAGCCAGACATAAAAACAGTTTTTATCCACGAGTAGTTGCTCTACTCAACAGCCACAAATCTGTAGCCCCCCTTTGATCTGGTATTTTGTTGGTTCACATGCTTGATCAATGGTGTTTTATCATTAATGTTTTATTATTATTAAAGTTTAGTGTTTTCTGAGTCATTTGTAACTGTCACTGTATGTCATGTTGGTACTTGTGGGCGGAGCACCAAGGCAAATTCCTTGTATGTGAATACTTGGCCAATAAACTTACTTACTTAAGGGCCTATTCCACGAGCATGCGACTGCATGCAGCAAGCGTGACCTAACGTGGTCGCTTGAGCCGTACGGAGTTGTGCAGAGCTGGTCCCGACATCGCGCAGGGCTCCGAAAAAGCGACACTGTCCAAAATCTCCACATGGCAACGGCCAGCCGACCCGCAGCCGCATTGAGGCCGTACACACAGCCTCGAAGGGGCGTGTGCAGCGTCTCGACTCCGTACGCAGCGTCTTGACGTCGTACGTCACGCGCAAACTTCCCGCGGACTTCGCTCGAACCTCATGTCAACTCGTACGGGATCACTCGACCTCCGTGCAGCCCCCGCTTCTGGTTTGGTCACGCTCACCGCATGCAGCCGCATGCTGGTGGGATAGGCCCTATATGGGGATCACTCAACCTCCGCACGGCTCCCGCTTCCGGTTTGGTCGCGCTTGCCGCATGCAGTCACATGCTTGTAGGACAGGCCCTTTACTTAACTCACTCATAACCAGATGTGGCAGGACAGCAATGCTTTGATCTCACGTTTCATATTTCTCTTACAACATTAAAGGAGTGAATTCACCCCCTTTGGGTCTATTAGAACTTTAGAATAATCCCATTAGTCTCCACTAATTTTTGAGTAACTACTCTCTCCCAAGTTCCCCTTAACTCCCCCCTGATTCTATTTACCTCCCACTTACACCATGGACAATTACAGTATCCAATTTACTTACCAACCAGAGCATCTTAGGGATGTGGGAGGAGACCAGAGCATCTGGTGATCACAGGGGGAACATGCAAATTCCACACAAACAGCACCAGAGGTCATTGAAATTTAAAGCAGCAGCTTACCTGATGTGTCACTGTGCTACCGCATTGGTGACAGTGATATCACTCTTCCCAAGGGAGATTGGTAATATTATCTAGAAACAAAGAACTGCAGATGCTAGTTGAAAACAAAGATAGATACAAAGTGCTGAAGTAACTCAGCAGGTCAAGCAGCATTGCTGGAGAAAAAGGATAAGTGGTGTTTCCAGTCAAGACCCCTCTTCAGACCCACTTCAATTGACTTGCCAACCAAAACATCTTAGGGATGCGGGGAAAGAGCAGAGCATCTGGTGATCACATGGAAAACATACAAATTCCACACAAACAGTGCCAGAGGTCATTGAGCAATAATAATAATAATAATAATAATAATAATAATAATAATAATAATCTTTATTGTCATTGTACAAGACAACAAAATTTTGTTGGAGCAGTCCTCCAGCTGCACAGGAATATGAGTATAAAAATACGTTTAAAAAAGAACTATTAAAAAATTAGACTATAAACATATAGGAGTATGGGCGGGGTGTGTGAGAGAGGGGGGGGGAATCAGTGTGGGAGGGGGATAGAGTTCAGTAGTGTCACAGCTCTATGGTAGAAGCTGTTTTTTAGTCTTGTCGTGCGGGCGCTCAGTGTCCTGTATCGTCTTCCTGAGGGCAGGGGGGGGGGGGGTGAAGAGGCAGTGTCCAGGGTGTGTGCTGTCTCTAATGATGCCCTTGACCCTCCGGATGCAGCGGGTCCGGTAGATGTCCTCCAGTCTGGGGAGCTGGGTGCCAGTGATCCTCTCAGCAGTCTTAATGACGCGTTGGAGAGCTTTCCTGTTCTCTGCGGTGCAGCCAGAGTACCATACTGTGATGCAGTATGTGAGAACTGACTCGATGGCTGACCTGTAGAAGCTCACCAGCAGCTGTTGTGGGAGACGTGCCCTCTTCAAGCACCTCAGGATGTGAAGCCTTTGAAGTCCTTTCTCGGCCGTCGCCGTGATGTTGACGGTCCAGGTCAGGTCGTGGCTGATGTTGACCCCGAGGTACCTGATGTTCTGCACAGCCTCCACTGTCTCGCCGTTAATGGTGATAGGCTGATGGACAAAGGTCTTCGGTCTCCTCCTGAAGTCCAGGATCATCTCCTTTGTTTTTGATGCGTTGAGGATCAGGTTGTTCTCACGGCTCCAGCTCACCAGGTTCTCTACCTCTGTCCTGTAGGCGGCCTCGTTGTTACTCGTGATCCTGCCTGCCACGATGGTGTCATCTGCAAACTTTAATATGGTGTTGGCCTCGTGGGTGGGTTTGCAGTCGAGAGTGTAGAGGGAGAAGAGGAAGGGGCTCAACACACAGCCCTGTGATGCACCGATGTTCAGGGTGATGCTGGAGGAGACCTGCCTCCCCATGCGCACAGTCTGTGGTCGGCCGGTGAGAAAGTCCAGGACCCAGCTGCTCAGGAGTGTGTTGAGGCCCAGGTGGTCCAGCTTGGTGACTAGTTTATGGGGGGGATGATGTTAAAGGCGAAGCTATAATCTATGAATAGCATCCGCACATAACTGTCCCGCTGGTCAAGGTGTGTCAGGGTGAAGTGGAGGGCCAGTGACATTGCGTCCTCCGTCGACCTGTTTGCCCTATAGGAAAATTGGTGGTGGTCTAAGGAGGGGGGGGATGCTGTTCTTCAAGTGTCCCAGTACCAGACGTTCGAAGCACTTCATCACCACCGGGGTCAGCGGCACTGGCCGATAGTCGTTGAGGGACCAGATGGCTGATTGTTTTGGCACAGGGATGATTGTGGCTGTCTTGAGGGATGTTGGGACGGAGGCCTGCAGCAGGGAGGTATTAAACAGGTCCGTGAGCACGGCAGTCAGCTCCCCTGCGCAGTGCTTCAGAACCCGCCCTGGTACTCCGTCAGGTCCGGTGGCCTTGTTGCGGTTGATGTGCTGCAGGGTCCGTCTCACGTTGTGGGGGCTCAAAGTCAGCACCGGTGGTGAGGGTCCCTGTCGTGGGGGCTCAGAGTCAGCACCGGTGGTGAGGGTCCCTGCTGTGGGGACTCAGAATCAGCACCGGTGGTGAGGGGTCCCTGCTGTGCCCGTATGATGTCACCGCTGTCGGCGCAATCAAACCTGGCAAAAAAACAGTTCAGGTCATCAGGGAGGGGTGAGCTTTGTGCGTGTGTGGAGTTGTTGTAGCCGGTGATGGTTCTGATGCCCTGCCACATGCGTCGAGAGTCTGAGCTGTTAAAATGCTCCTCGATACGTTTCGTGTAGCGGTGCTTTGCTTCCCTGATGCCCTTCCTCAAACTGGACCTTGCTGTTCTGTAGGCCTCTGCATCACCTGAGTGGAAAGCTGCATCCCGGGCCCTCAGCAGACCAGTTACAGCGCCATTCATCCATGTCTTATGGTTGGGGAATGTCAGTATTGTCCTCTGTGTGGTGACACTGTTCATACAGAAGGTGATGTAATCCAATACTGATGAGGTGTAGGTGTTGAGGTCTGTGTGGTTGTTGTGAGTGGCAGCCTGTTTAAAGATGTCCCAATCAGTGTACTCAAAGCAGTTCTGTAGCCTGTCCATGGCTCCTTCTCGGCAGACCATGATGGTGCGAACTGTTGGCTTTGTCCTTGCAATGAGGGGTCTGTATGCAGGTGTTAAGCACAGACTGATGTGATCGGATCGGCCAAGATGGGGGCAGGGGGATGTTTTGTAGCCCTTGGCAATGTTGCAGTAGACCTGGTCCAAAATATTGTTTCCTCTGGTCGAAAAATCAATAAACTGGTGAAATGTTGGCATTACAGTCTTCAGCTTGGCATGATTGAAGTCTCCTGCTATTAAAAACACGCCGTCTGGGTGGTTGTTTTTCAGCTGGTGGATAGCATCATGCAGACTAGCCAGTGCAAGCTTAGCGTTAGCTTGCGGTGGTATGTAAACAGCAGTGAGGAACACCACTGTAAACTCCCTTGGCAGATAAAACGGTCTGCATTTCACTGTAATAAACTCCAAGTCCGGGGAGCAAAAAGTCTCAACAATGTCAGTGGTGGTGCACCATGAGTTACACACATATATGCACAAACCACCGCCTTTATCCTTACCAGAGTCAGCTGTTCGGTCTGCTCGATAAACAGTCTGGCCTGCTAGCTCAATAGCAGCGTCAGGGATGTTCGGATTCAGTCAGGTTTTGGTGAAGAAGAAAGCACAGCTACTTATCCTGTTTGAGTGAAGCCTCAGTCTGAGTTCGTCGATCTTGTTGACAATGGACGTTCGCTATAAGCAGGCTGGGCAAAGCTGGTCGGTCCAGTGAGCTCCTCAGCCTAGCGTGGATGCCGGCCCGCTTGCCCCGCTTGCCCCGCTTTTGCTTCCTCTCCCGTCTCCGTCCCCGTCTGCCCCGCTTGCTGCTTCGGCTCGTTATCCAGGCAGGCATATCTGCCTACATTAGGTGAATGGATAGATAAGTCCAACCAATTACAAAAGGGGAATACAATAATTTTAAAGCATATATCTCTGGAGTTCTCTGCCACAGAAGGTAGTTGAGGCCAGTTCATTGGCTATATTTAAGAGGGAGTTAGATGTGGCCCTTGTTGCTAAAGGGATCAGGGGGGATGGAGAGAAGGCAGGTACAGGATACTGAGTTGGATGATCAGCCATGATCATATTGAATGGCGGTGCAGACTCGAAGGGCCGAATGGCCTACTCCTGCACCTATTTTCTATGTTTCAATGTTTCTATAACAAATATGTGTGACATAGCAGAAAAGAAAAGGCACCCATTGCTGAAATATCATGAGAGTATCATTAATTATTAAAATGTGTATACTTATAAACACATCTAAACAAATTAGTCATTCAATACTCACTGCACATCTGTGGAATTCATTTCAAACTTTTGCAATATTACAATCTATTTTTCCCTTTTAATGCATGAATCTTGGTTATTTTTATTGGCAGCAGTTAAATTTGCAGCATTAATTTCCAGCAATGTGACTTTATTGTGGTCAAAGCGTATTACAATTCTCAGATATATTTGATTAGTCTCCAAGTCACAAGCAGTGTAATGGGCCTGTCCCAATTAGGCAACTTTTTAGGCGACAGCAGGAGACTATGTAGTCGCCACATGTTCGCGGGTGGTTGCCGGGGAGTCGACTTCATGGGCGTGAGGAGTTCCCGCATTCTGGGAACTAGTCGTGGCCTCAATATGGTCGCCGTGAATTTTTCAACATGTTGAAAAATTAACGGCGACTAGAATGAAGCCGCCATGGAGAGTAACAAGAATTCTCGAGCCGTAGGTGGGTCGCCAGGAGGTCCTAGTGTGTTGCCAGGTGGTCGAAGGTTCTTGGAGGTTCTCGTAAGTTACAGCCGGTGCTGACCAGTAAATTTCATTGGCTTATTGGGAAAAAATGTAAGCAGTAGTTTTCAGAACCAAGGATTACCTACCGATAATATTAAATGTCTGCCGAGCTTCACGGCCGTGTATCTCTGGTTTCTTAAAGTTGTCTCCATTCCTTCTCCCCACTTCTCCCCCCCTCCCCCTGCTTTAAAGGACTTACTGTACACTGTGCTTTACCCATCATTTTACAGCGCCAACCTTCCTGTTCATCGCGGTGTGTGTCTGTATGACCTTGGTTTTGCACCGTGTGAATTTTTTAGACAGGGCAAGCGTGGGGAGCGCTGTCTAAAAAGGTCACACAGGCTGGTGAAGGAAGCGATGTGTTTGTATGTGTGTGTGTGTGTTCCACTCTGACAGCCGCCGTTCCAGTTCCCGGCAACTTGACAGTCGCCAGCAGTCCGCTGAAAAAAATTGCCTAAGTGGGACAGGCCCATTATTCTTCAGAGAAAGCAAAAATCTTTCTGCAACTTCAGGGTCTAGCAGTTATTCTGGTCTCATCAGTGCTGATGATTGATGCTGCTCAGTGCTTATCACCAATCTCAGTAAACAAGCGTATCATACAAACATAGAAAACAGGTGCAGGAGGAGGCCATTCAGCCCTTCGAGCCAGCACCGCCATTCATTGTGATCATGGCTGATCGTCCCCTATCAATAACCCAGCCTTCTCCCCATATCCCTTGACTTCACTAGTCCCTAGAGCTCTATCTAACTCTCTCTTAAATCCATCCAGTGATTTGGCCTCCACTGCCGCTGTGGCAGGGAATTCCATAAATTCACAACTCTCTGGGTGAAAACATTTTTTTTTTCACCTCAGTCTTAAATTACCTCCCCTTTATGGTAAGGCTGTGGCCCCTGGTTCTGGACTCACCCAACACTGGGAACATTTTTCCTGCATCTAGCTTGTCCAGTCCTTTTATAATTTTATATGTTTCTATAAGATCGCCGTTCATCCTTCTAAACTCCAGTGAATACAAGCCTAGTCTTTTCATATCGCTGTTCATATCGAGATATCGCTGTTATCAGTCCCACTAAGCAAGGAGTAAAGGGCCAATCTTGCAAAACAAATCCAGTCAGTTATCAGTACTTCAGTCTCACTCAGCAAGGAAAGAATGTAAGCATTCCTGCCATTCTCAGGCACAACAATAGTAGGTTAGCCCCTGTTAGTAATTTTATTTAGCAAGGAAATCCTGCTACCAGTCTCAGTTGGCATCAATTAAATGATATCTCCGATGTAGCAGCACATAGATTTACAGTGTCACTTATCTCAGCAAGTCAATCACTGCCAGCAAGATTTCAACTGGGAATATCTGATCTATTGGCACTATTTAGCCCCAGTCAACAAGAATAGTAGGCTGGAGACACAACAGACCAGTGTTTCCACTTTGAAAGAAATTACCCGAAATTCGGGAAATTCTAGTTATCTTCGGGTAATTTTAGGGAAATTGAATAATTTCGGGGAACTTCGGGAAATTTTCTGAATCCTTCTGTTGTCCTATGAAAGTTTCCCAATCCTCTGGCTTCCTGCTACTCTTTGCTGTGTTATACATCTTTTATTTTAGTTTTATTCTATCCCTAACTTCTCTTGTCAGCCACGGTTGCTTCCTACTCCCCTTAGAATCTTTTTTCCTTTTTGGAATGAAATGATCCTGCGTCTCCCAGATTATGCCCAGAAATTCCTGCCATTGCTGTTCCACCGTCATTCCTGCTAGGATCCCTTTCCAGTCTACTTTGGTCAGCTCCCCTCTCATGCCTTCATCGTCCCCTTTGTTCAACTGCATCACTGACACTTCCAATTTAACCTTCTCCTTCTCAAATTGCAGATTAAAACTAATAATATTATGATCACTACCTCCAAGTGGTCCCTTTACCTCGGGTTCTCTTATCATATCTGGTTCATTGGACAACACTAAATCCAGAATTGCCTTTTCTCTGGTCGGCTCCATTACAAGTTGCTCTAAGAATCCATCTCGGAGACATTCTACAAACTCTCTTTCCAACCTGATTTTCTCAGTCTACCTGCATATTAAAATTCCCCATCACCACAGTGGCATTGCCCTTGTTACATGCCAGTTTTAACTCCTGCTGCAACTTACACCCGACATCCGGGCTACTATTTGGGGGTATGTAGATACCAATTAGTGTATTTTTGCCTTTACAATTCCTCAACTCAATCCACAGTGACTCTACCTAGTCAGTCCATATGTCTTCCCTCACAAGGGACTGAATTCCATTCCTCACCAGCAGAGCTACCCCCCTTCCTCTGCCCACCTGCTTGTCCTTTCTATAGGATGTATAACCCTGAATATTGTTCCCAGGCCCGATCCTCCTGCAGCCACGTCTCAGTAATCCCCACAATGTCATATCTACCAACCTCTAACTGAGCCTCAAGCTCATCTACTTTACTTCTTATACTTCGCCCATTCATATACAATACTTTTAATTCCTTACGCATCTCACCTTTCACATCGATCCCTATTACACTTGGCCATACTCTCCTATCCCTTTGTGAGCTTCCTTTCCCATTAATTCTGGGGTCATTAACTATCCCTTTACTCTCTTTCCCTTTAACTCCATCCTCGACTATCCCATTTGTCACTCCACCCCACTTATTCAGTTTAAAACCACTAGTGTAGCAGTGGCAAACCTGCCTGCCAGAATGCTGGTCCCCCACCTGTTAAGATGCAATCCGCCCCTTTTGTACAGTTCCCATTTACTCCAAAACAGATCCCAGTGATCTAAGAATCTAAATCTCTGCACCCTGCACCAGTTCCTCAGCCACACATTCAGGTCCCGTATCTCCCTGTTCCTGCTCTCGCCACCACGATGAACTGGAAGCAAACCGGAGAAAACAACCCTGAACGTCCTGCTTTTCAGCATTTTTCCGAGCTCTCTAAAGTCACGCTGCAGAATATTCATCCCCTTCTTTCCGACATCGTTTGTGCCGACATGCACTACCGGCTTCCGGCTGTTCACCTTCGCCCATGATGATTTTCTGCACTCTGTCCGTGACATCCTGGATCCTGGAACCAGGAAGGCAGCACACCATCCTCAAATCCCATCTGTTGCTGCAGAAACCCCTGTCCGTACCTCTCACAATGGGGTTTCCAACTACAATGGCGTTGCCTGACGTTGGACTCTTTGGTTTTGGCTCAACAGCCCTTTTTGCTTCGCAAGCCAGTCCGCCGCTCAGTGTAATAATGTCTTCTGTCCCGACGGCTTCTAAGTGGGCGAACCTGTTCACAAGAGGTACAACACCTGGGGACATTTGCATTCCAAGTTTCCCTCCCTTTCTCACCGTCACCCAATTTCTCTCTTCCAGTACCTTAGGTGTAACAATCTTACTGTAGGACTTATCGAGGAATGACTCCGTTTCTCGGACGAACCAGAGGTCATCCACTTGCTTCTCCAGTTCCCCAACACGGTCCTTCAGGAGCTCTACCTGGATGCACTTCTCACATTTGTAGCAGCCAGAGGCACCAGCAGTGTCCTTGACCTCCCACATACTGCAAGCATCGCACTGAATTATCTGGCACCCTTTGGTCTCCTTTTCATCTCTAGCCTTTCTCACTTACTGCACGTAACTGCCATTCAAACCCTCCTCACCTGTAGCTACCTATCACTTGCCAGGCATTGTCCCGCCCCTACCTTTCTTTTCCTGCTCTCTTCATGCACTGCAATCACCTGAAGAAGAATCTCAACCCAAAACGTCACATATCCATTACCTCTACAGTTGTTTCCAGATGAGTTCCCCCAGAACTATATGTTTTGCTCAAGATTCTAGCATGTGCACTTCATTGTGTCTTCATCAAGAGAAAGATCACTACTAATCATTTTGACCAACAAACACAGATAATTCTGTCATACTAATCTCAGTCTGAACTTGGCCCGTCAATGTTTCCTGTGTTAATCAGCAAGGACAAAATAATATAATTGATACCAGCCTCAATTGGCAAGTTATTAGAGACCCACCAGTTTAATAGTTATTCACAGAGTGCCATCACTGCCACTGATCGCCATCAACTTGTTGAAAACAGTTGCTCCACATGTCTCTGCTCTACATACTAAAATTTAAAACTGGATCACAATGTCTTTGGTTTGATGCATCCAAAATACTAGAGGAAAATTCCATATATCTAAAACATAAATAACATCTGGAATCTTTATGCTGCACTGTACTTTGAAAAGCTATGCACCACTCTGTAGTTTATTGTAACTACTTCAGATTTTTTGTTTGAAAGAAGAGTTATATTTTTGTTTTTAAATCTATTTTGTCTACCTATGTGAGCTTAACCAAACAGTGCTCCTTGGCAAGTCAATTATCGTTTTAGTCAAGGGAACTGCGTCACTGTTCTCCATTTAAGCTTAATGCTCACAAATTCTCACTGGAATTTAGGATAAGAAGGGATCTTATAGAAACATATAAAATGTTTAAAGGATTTGACAGGCTGGATGCAGGAAAAATGTTCCCGAAGTTGGGGGAGTCCAGAAACAGGGGTCACAGTTTAAGAATAAGGGGTAGGCCATTTAGTTCTGAGATGAGGAAACATTTCTTCACCCAGAGAGTTGTGGATCTGTGGAATTCTCTGCCACAGGAGGCAGTGGAGGCCAATTCACTGGATGTTTTCAAGAGAGAGTTAGATTTAGTTCTTAGGGCTAAAGGAATGAGGGAAAAGCAGGAACGGGGTACTGATTTTAGATGATCAGCCATGATCATATTAATTGACGGTGCTGGCTCGAAGGGCTGAATAGCCTACTCCTGCACCTATTTTTCTATGTTTCAATGTTAATGACTAATGTCTGTGTGTAACTGACGGCCAAAGTAGGACAGGCTCAAGACGCTGGCGCGACGCAACGTCTCACCTCCAACAGCAGCAGAAGCAGGAAAACGATCGCCGATCTCGGCCTGGGGCTCACGGCCGTTGCGGTCCGGATCCACCCCCACTTCTACTCCCAGAGTGGGGCCAAGAAAATTGAAGACAGAAACACAAAATGCTGGAGTAACTCAGTGGGACCAGCAGCATCCCTGGAGAGAAGCAATGGGTGACGTTTCAGGTCAAGACCCTTCATTCAGACTGAAGAAGAGTTTCGACCCGAAACATCACCCATCACTTCTCTCCAGAGATGCTGCTAGTCCCGCTAAGTTACTCCTGCATTTTGTGTCCATCTTCAAATGATGTCACGCTGTGCGGGCGCATGAAATTGCGCGCGACCTTCGCAGAACCGTTGCGGCTCAACGCGACCACAAGGTCGTGTAATTTAGCGTGCCAATGACACGTATGTGGGACAGGGGCTTTGGTTTATGGTTTATCGCTAGAGGCAATTTTCACCCAACTCCAGCTTCAGTTTCTCAGAGTATAGAGAAAACACTTCATGGATGTTTTCAAAGTCTTGATAAAATATAGTGGCCTTACTGACTCATGGTAACCCTGGGCTATAACATGTTCAAAATGGAGAAGGGCCATTTATGAAGGTTCTACACACCTCAATTCTCTAATATCAGCTAGCAAAGGTCATGCTTACACCATCCCAAGCAACCAACCTATCCAACAACAACCTCCCCAACTCTGGAATATTCTCCAACTCAACCTTTCTTCAACTTCCTCAGAACAGGAATAGAACCAGTTCATGCTCAGTGTCAAAGGACTACCCAAGATGAAAACTTAATCCACTGCAATGCTTCTTGCAGGAATGCCAGACTTGAAGAAATTCTGTTCTGCTGTCTCACAATACATCATTTATATCTTAAGATCTTTCTGGTCTCTGTTTTTAATCATTCTGATGGAAAGTCATTGACCTAATGCTTCCTGATTTGCTGAGTTTTTCCCAGTATTTTCCAGTTTTATTATGTATAATTTCCACTTTAAATGAAGAATATACAAATGGAGCCTGAGACAGGAAGCCTGAACTTTCAGGAAAAACAGATTACATTAAATACTCTTTTAGTATGGTGACATTTAAGAGCCATTTATATGGATACATGTACAGGCAGGGAATAGATGGATATGGACTATGTAGAGGCAAATAGGTTGGCATGCACATGGTGAGACAAAGCATGTTCCTGAAAAGAAAATGTAAGGAAGCAAGCTAGCTTAAACTTTTATGATTATAAAAGGGACAGAAGTAAAGAAAATATTCTTTATAATTTGTTAAAGATGACAAAAGTTGAGATTATAAGAATGAAAACTTGAAAGCCTATTAAGTGATTAAGGATAAAATGCTTTATCTAGATAAATAGATAGAACATTAAACTTGCTACAATACAAAACATTTAAGTGAATAGAGGCGGATTTAAGGGGTAGCTACCTATTCGTAAAAGGAAAAGAATAGAAGGATATAATTAAGAGAGAAGTGTAACAATATTTGCCATATACAAATTGTCTTCAATAATCTATTTCTAGAATCAATATAATTGTAGATTGGGAGGATGGAGCACAGACAGCACATGAATATAACTTGGTAGCAATAAGCAGCCACATTTAGGTTGGGTTTAAGTGTAAAATGCCAAATTGGAGAACAGTTGAAAGATCGAGTCGAGAGAAGCCGAAGTCCACAAAGAGGGTGCCACAGCAGATGGGTTGAGGCAGGAGTGGAGGATGGGTCATTATGAAAGAGGTGGACACAGAAAGGCTTTGTTTTAGAGACTATATAAGGTCAGAAGCTCAGCTCAGGGTCAAATAAGACTCGAAGATTCTCAACTACTCGCAATGCTTCTTTCATTCCTTGGAGTAAATATTGTCTGGTCAAGAAGCATTGTTTATAATAATCCAATTATAATTACATAACAATAAGTCATTTCATTTTACAAAATAGGAATAAATTTCCATAATAAATATCCTTGTTTGGAGACTATGTATTCCTCATGTTTTCCCTTGTCAATACTTAGTCCTTGAAAACAGTGATCTTCTTTAAATTATTCTGATTTTCAACACTTTTCACTTTTAATTCAATTGCACGTTTATCTTTTTGCTGCTGTGTCACAGATTTTTCTTATTATAATGTAAAACCTCACTGATATTGATCTCCGAGTCTTTATTTACTCTGCTGATCACTTTTTTAATTTACACCCATATCTCCCTTTTTTGTTTCTTACTTTAAGATTTGTAAATGTAACATTTCCTCTCTGTCTTTGAATTGTTTAAAAAAAAATGGTGTTTAGTACGACCTTGTGAAAATGCATTTTCCACATGCTCAGCGTTGCATCAAGAGGCAATCTATATTTTGTGAGCAATCTCCACAAATCTATTTCCTTTAGTTGTTCTCATATCTTATTCAAATTAGTGATTTTAATATTATCCACTAGTCCATTCAACTTTCGAGTCAATCTTCAGAATTGCTCATTTTATTTATGCTGTTTCCACACCCCACCCTGACTCCTCTGCAAAAATAGCTTGAATATTTTGCATTATTATGTATACATCATTCATAAATACCAGATCAAACTGTCATGGAGTCACAGGGAGTTATAGCATGGAAACATGCCGTATGGCCCACTGTGTTCACGTTGACCAACAACCACCCATTTACACTAATCTAGCATTAATCCCATTTTTTAAATTAAGAGTCAAAGAGCCCTTCTCCCAACTTGCCAATACAGACCAAGATGTCCCTTCTACACCAGTCCCATCTGCCTGTTTGGCCCATATCTGTAGTACCTGTCTCAACTACATCGTCCATCAAAACAACCTTCCACCATCACCCTCTGCTTCCTTCCATGAAGCCAATTCTCTATCCACTTATGTAAGAAGGAATTGCAGATGCTGGTTTAAACTGAAGATAGATACAAAAAGGTGGAGTAGCTCAGATCAAAACAGGCAGCATCTCTGGAGGGAAGGAGTGGGTGACGTTTCGGGCCGAGATCCTTCTTCAGACTGGTTAGGAATAAGGGAAATGAGAGATATAGATGTTGATGTGGAGAGATAAAGAACAATGAATGAAAGATATGTGTTACTTTTTTGCATCTTGGGCGCAAATGCAGCGTAGACGGAGGCAAAAGGGTAGAATCTTGGCAAGAAACAGGGTGGGAAGAAGTGTAGTCGAGATAGTTGTGGGAGTCAGTGGGTTTGTAATAGTCAATAGTCTATCTCCTGCGATGAAGACTGTGAGATCAAAAAAGGGGACGGAGGAGTCGGAGATTGTCCAAGTAAATTTGAATGCAGGATGGAAATTGGTGGTGAAGTTAATGAAGTCCATGAGTGCTGCATGGGTGCAGGAGGTAGCATTGATGCAGTCGTCAATGTAACGGAGATAGAGTTCGGGTATTGGGCCAGTGTACGCATGGAACAGAGATTGTTCAACATACCCTACAAAGAGGCAGGCATAGTTGGGGCCCATAGCTACGCCTTTAATTTGGAGGAAGTGGGAGGAGTCTAAGGACTCGAGATCAATCTTGTAAAGTGAATGAGATTGGGTGAAAACACATTATTTACAGGTTCACTTTATATTGAGTTTTGCTCTAAAATCACAAACGTTTAAATAGAATGCTTGACATGCACCCAGCTAACCAAAACAGAAAGGCAGATACTCTACTCCCTTGTTTCATTTTTGCGTATCTCTGATTACGCTAATTTATAAATTAAATGCATTTTTGTAAGTGGCTGATTACGCTCATAGGCACTTATCAGTCTGAATGTTTTATCTGAGTGGGCAGTGAATGGATCTGCTGTTGGATATGTATTAGATCTGATAAGACAAAGCTATGCACAGATAAAGTCAGCAAGTCAGACAGCATCTATCTACTTGGGTGTCCTGTTCTCAAAATTGAATAGCATTTAAAAAGGGGGAGAAAAATCACACCCACATAAGTGAATCACACCCACTCAGTGTATCCGGCAGCATCTCTGGAGAAATGGAATAGGTAGGTGATGTTCTTCAAGGGAAAGGGAAACAAGAGATATCTGGAATTGAAGAGAATAAAGAAAGCAGAAAAGAAATTGCACAAGGAAACATGAGCCCTAAAAGGTGACATGAATATTGTTAACAAGAGGGATTAAACAAAAATACATACGCTGGGATGACGCGGGGATGGGCAGTGACCATGCCCACGCTCGCAGTAGGGTGAACCTGTATGTATATATTCTATTTACATTGGTAAGAAAGTCCAGGACTACATGAGGGCACTGTCCCTCACCATCAGGGCACACGTGGGTGACAATCTTGGGCTTCTCCCAGCAGCTCAGTACTGGTGTCAAAGGAAGGGGTATGGCGGCTCAGGCTACCCTCTGCAGTTCACCCTTGCCTGCGGTCTCACGTTTACCTGGCAACTCAGCTTTGGGCTGGCCGTCTCTGGATAATGTTGGCGACTCGGAGTTTCCCACTGTGTGTGGGCTCAGTCCCCCATTGTCCATGGGCCAGAAGAGGCTCTGGCATCTCAGGCTTGCCCCGACCACTCAGTCTTAGACTCAGAAGAGGAGATGGCTGTCTAGGGCTTCTTCCCGGCAGCCCAGCGTTGATCAAACTGTGGCGCTGATGGTCTCAGGTTTGTCGCAGTGGCTTTGTCATTGCCGAACTTGTGACAGTGGAACACAGCTACCAGGGAGGCTTCCCACTTTCTCTCACTTTCTCTCTCTTCCATCTTCCTTCTGGAAGGATTGCCTGCATTTTATAGAGAGTATGCTGGCAAGGTTCAGGTGGCCAAGGCAATATCAGCTAATTAGATCCAGCTGTTGCCAATGATGCTGCGATTTGGCCTCTCCTGACCTGTCAGCCAGTGATCGGGATCAGATCTGAGTGAGGGGATGCTGTCACATACCAACCTCCCCCCCCCACCTCAACTTAGCGATGATCACAGGACTTGAGGGGAAAAAATCTGTACTATAGAGTCCTTCCTTTGTCAGTTTCTCACCATTTTCTGTTCACATTTCAGGCAACAATTGTCTAGTTAGTTTGTTAAATATATGTAAAAGAAAAAAAAGGCTTGCTTGGAGACATCCGAAGGTGCAAAGTTCTACTGTGAACACACCCATGGCAGTATGCTTGCTCAGCAATAGAGACCACAGCATTATTCAGTCTCAAGTCAATTTAATGTCCTGTTGAAGATAGACACAAAATGCTGGAGTAACTCAGCAGAACAGGTAGCATCTCTGGAGAGAAGGAATGGGTAATGTCCTGGTGTCCTTTTCAAGAAAAATCCTTCTGAATGATACTCCTGCTACAAGATGGGAACAGATGTATGGAGTGGCAGATGAGAAGAAGTTCAATCAACATCAAGAAAACCTTGGAAACAGTAGAAATCCTCCATTTGATTTTTTTCTTCCATCAAGTGAACAGCCAGTGTGATCTCACCCGCATTCTCCAACAGTGGGCATCGGGAATGACGCCGGGTTCGGCAGTGACTGACCGACACTTGCAGTAGGGTGAACTCACATATATATTTTGTTTACGGTGGTAATAAAGTCCAGGACCACATGGGGGTGTTGTGACTCGCCATCAGGGCATATGTCCGGTGACACTGACACACTCAGGTGTGTCCCGGCAGCTCAGCCCTGGTCTTGTGGAAAAAGGCAGGGTGATGGTAATAAATAGAGACAGAGAAACCAATTAGGTGCAGGAGTAGGCCATTCGGCCCTTCGAGCCTGCACCGCATTCAATATGATCAGGGCATGATGTCCAACTCAGTATCCCGTACCTGCCTTCTCTCCATACCCCCAGGTGGCCTCAACTACCCCGGCAGAGCTCAGAGTCCCCTCTCTGTGTGAAAAAAGTTCTTCTGATCTCAGTTTTAAAGGATTTCCCCCTTATCCTTAAGCTGTGACCCCTTGTCCTGGACTTCCCTAACATCGGGAACAATCCTGCATCTAGCCTGTCCAACCCCTTAAGAATTTTGTAAGTTTCTATAAGATTCCCTCTCAATCTCCTAAATTCTAGAGAGTATCTCAGGCTTCTCCCTGTAGTTCACCCTTGCATCTCGAGCAGGTGCTAACAGTCTCAGGTTTATCCTGAAGGCTCAGCTTTGGATTTGAAGATGTGAACCTGGCAGTATCTGCATTATCCTGGCAGCTCAGTCTTTGCCTCTGTGTGGTTACAGTCCCTCATTGCCTGTGGGCAGGAAGAGGCACTGGCATCTCAGACTGGTCCTGGCCACTCAGTCCTAACCTCATTAGAGGCCCTGGTTGGCTAGGGGTTCTTCCTGGCAGCCCAGCCTTGACCACACAATGACACTGGTGGTCTCAGGTTTGTCCCAATGGTTCATTCTTCTGCTAGAGAAATAGGATTTGCATTGTTTTTGCAAGGAAGTCATATCTTACAAACTTGATTTGAATTTATGGGGAGATGATGAAAATGATTGATGAAGAGAGTTGTGGATGTTTTCTATATGGAAAAGCAAGGTCTCCTATGATAGGTACACAAAAATGCTGGAGAAACTCAGCGGGTGCAGCAGCATCTAGGAGCGAAGGAAATAGGCAACATTTTGGGCCAAAACCCTTCTTCAGACCCTTCTCCTATGGTAGGTTGACCCAGAAGATTAAGGCATATAGGATTTACAGAGACGTGATAGATTCATGGTAGATTCTGGATTCAAAATTGGCTTGGCCATAGAGGGCACAAGGTAGCATGGAGGGGTGTTATTCTGTCTATGATCAGTGGTATTGTGCAGGAATCAGTGCTGTGACCTATGTTGATTTAATGTAAGTGGGCCATTCAGTAAATTTGCAAATTACACAAATATTGGCCGAGTTGTGGATAGTGATTAAGGTTATCAAAGGATAAAACAAGATATTGATGAATTGGAAATATGGGCAAATAAATGGCAGATAGAGTTGAATCCACACAAGTAGTTGTTGCACCTTGGGAGGTCAAATATGGAAGGAAATGAAACAGTGAATGGCAAGACCCCCTGGAGCGTATAAATGTTTGCAAGTCATGTTACAGCTGTGTGAAATTTTGGTTAAGCCACAATTGGAGTACTGTATGTAGTTCTGAATGCTGCATTACAGGAAGGAAGTGGAGGCTTTGGAGTGAATGCAATGGAGTTTCAGCAAGATGTTGCATGGATTAGAAAGTATTAGCTATAAGGTTCAGTTGAACAAACTTAAATTGTTTTCTCTTGAGTATCAGTGGCTGAGGGGAGATTTGACAGAAATATATAAAATTATGAGAGGTGTAGATAAGGTAGAGAGACCAATTATTTTTCCAGGGTGTAAATGTCAAATACTTGAGGGCTTGGGTTTAACGTGAGAGGGGAAAAGTTTAAAGGAGTTTTGTGCGGTATTTTATTTCACATAGAGAGTGATAAGTGCCTGAGATGACAGGAGGTGCAGTGGCAATATTTAAGAAGCATTTAGACAGACACATGACCAGACAGGACTTGAAAGGGTATAAGCAAGGTGCAGGCAGATGGACTAATTTAAATTGGCATTATGACTGGTACAATCATTATGGGTTGAAAGGCCTGTTCCTCAGCTGTCTGGGTCTATGTTGTGTGAGTTGATTCTGTGATGGTATACGCAGCTGGGAGCACTTTTAAATGCTTTGATGTTGCTTTGGACATGGCATCAGGGAGGGAGATACCATATAAATGAAAGCAGAACTTGTTTGAGATGGAGCAGGTGTATTGCTTTTGTTGGTTTTTATTGTCACGTGTATAATAGGTGTACAAAAATGTTGTTTTTTGTGCTAGCCAGGCAATTCTTCCTATAGATCAGTACATTATGTATGCAAACAAAAAAATAAACAATACAGAAAATAGTGTTACAGCTGCACAGACAGTGCAGATTAAAAAAAGTGTGAAATTCTTGTACAAGGTAGATTGGGAGATCAGGGATTCATATGAGAAATCCATTCAAGAGTCTAATAACAGTAGTGGTGAAGCTGTTCTTGAACTTGGTGGTACATAATTTCAAGCTTTTGAACATTCTGTCCAGCAGGAAAATGAAGAGAGTGGTCCTTGATTATGTTGGCTGCTTATCCGAATGCAGTGCAAAGTATAGATGAAGTTGTTGTGTGGGAAGCTGGTCTAGGTGATGAACAGCTGCGTACATAATTCTCTGCAATTTCTTGTGGTCTTGACCACAGTGGTTGCCAAAGCAAGCTGTGATGCTTCACGATAGGCATCTGTAGAAATTGGGAAAATCATTAGATTCAAGTCAAATTTCCTTCACGCTCTGAGGAAGCAGAGATGATGGAAGTCAAGGTGCATTTTTTGAAACTCAGCTCAGTTAAAAAAGGCAGTGGGCTTGTAAAGAATTTGGGTCAGCATAACGAGCAGCTAATCAGTAGCAGAAAAGATGTAGGCTGGTGTTCAGAGAAGACGATGGCTTCCGCTTCTTATCGTTCAATTGAAGGAAATTAAGCTAATTCAAGATTTAATGTCAGATAAACAATTTGTAACACAATGGAGGGATCAAGAGAATTGCTGTTAAGATAGAGTTGGATGTTGCCAAGGCACATGAATAAACCAAACATTGATGAGATACAATTAATAAATAAAGACTTGAAGGAATAATTCAGGGGAAGAAGGGTTCATTAAATGTATGGATGCAAAGAAAGAGTGTGACAAAAGAGAGTGCAAAGAGATTAAGGGAACTCAGAAATAGTTATTAAAACTAAATGAATTTATGTGAAATTATATTATCAAACAATATATTTAATATTGAAATTGTTTTACAGATGTATCAATAAAATACAAAAGTTGTGATAGTAGAAGAAACAGGATATAAAAATAAGCACCAATAGTGAAAGAATAGAAATATTAAACAGTCACTGCCTCAGTATTTATGCAAGATGGCAGGTTGTTATGACATCAGAAGCTTACATTAGAAATGACATCAAAGCATATAAATTCAAATGAAAAATACTTATGTGGATTCAAATGCATAAAGGATAAATAATGATGCAACAATTATGCCCTTGGAATTAAAACACTCAAAAGAGGGGAAGGTAGACACAAAAAGCTGGAGTAACTCAGCGGGACAGGTAGCATATCTGGAGAGAAGGAATGGGTGACGTTTCGGGTCGAGACCCTTCTTCAAACTGATGTCAGGGGAGTGGGCGAGACAGAGATAGAATGTAGTCAGAGACCGTAAGACTGGTGGGAGAACTGGGAAGGAGGAGGGGGTGGACAGAGAGGGAAAGCAAGGGGCATTTGAAGTAAGATAAATCAATGTTCATACTGCTGGGGTGTAAACTTCCCAAGTGAAATATGAGCTGCTCTTCCTCCAATTTGCACTGGGCCTCACTCTAACAATGGAGGAGGCCCAGGACAGAAAGGTTAGATTGGGAATGGGAGAGGGAGTTAAAGTGCTGAGCAACCAGGGGATCAGGCAGGTTATGCCCCTGTCCCACTTAGGGAACCTGAACTGAAACCTCTGGAGACTTTGCGCCCCACCCAAGGTTTCCATGCAGTTCCCGGAGGTTGCAGGTGGTTGCCGGAGGTTGCAGGTAATGGAAGCAGGTAGGGAGACTGACAAAAACCTCCGGGAACCGCACGGAAACCTTGGGTGGAGCACAAAGTCTCCAGAGGTTTCTGTTCAGGTTTCCTAAGTGGGAGAGGGGCATTAGGGTGGATTGTGCAGAGGTCTTCTTCGAAACGATCGCCGAGCCTGTGCTTAGTCTCGCCGATGTACAGATGTTGACACCTTAGTAGATGAGGTTGGAGCAGGTGCAAGTAAACCTCTGAAAAGACTGTCGGGGTCCTTGGATGGAGTCAAGGGGGGGAGGTAAAGGGGCAGGTATTGCATCTCCTGCGGTTGCAGGGGAAAGTACCTGGGGAGGGGGTGGTTTTGTGTGGGAAGAGACGACTGGACCAGGGAGTTGAGGAAAGCAGAAAGGTGTGGTGATGGGAATATGTAGCCAGTAATGGGATACCTCTGGATGTGGCAAAAGTGTTGGAGGATTATATGCTGTATGTGACCTGTCCCGTTGAGTTACTCCAGCTTTTTGTGTCTACCTTTGATTTAAACCAACATCTGGAGTTCTTTCCTACAAATCAAAAGAGGGGATATTGCAGACACTCTTGAAATATTTATTGTCTTTTGAAGAAAGATGTGCTGCCAGTGAACTAAAGAGATCAGTGGAAGGCTGCAGTTTGAAGGGCGAAGTGGTGATTTCAGAAACATGGGTATGGATTTAACAAGCAGCGGCTAATTTTGAGTTTTGGGGACTTTTGAGTGGGAGAAAGGTAATAGGCGCAGTGCTATCATATTGTCTACATAGCTTGCCAAAGAAGAAATGGGAGCTACGGTTAGGGTGTGAATTTATTCGTCAATATTAAGGCTACTTGGAAATAGGTTTTAGCTTAAAGCCATAAGAATAGACTCTCTTATGTGCAGAAACAAGTCTTTGAGGCCCACCGAACATATTGTGGCTCATAGCAGAACACTCCCATCAGTTGCATTTCCCCCCTCTCTTTTTCCCCAAACACTCCAAGCCAAACTATTTATTTGCCAATCGGATATAAACGTTAATCGATACATTTTGCTGATGAGCACAATGTGCTATTTAACTACTTTGATTTTAATTTGGACTACTCTTGCAGTATTAGCAAATTACACTGCGTGTCCACACAGACACTGTGCGATTCCCAGCCACAACCCGCACTTGATGCCAACTCCTGGTCCGCACCACAAGACTACTTCCATCAGGCAGCCGGATCACCGAATTTGAAGCGCTTGCCCTTGTTAGCCGTGCATGGGCGAGGGAGCTGGCGTTGGAAACATGCTTCGCTCGCCAAGCCTGGGTCTCCCTTCCGAAAGCCTAGCGGGAAAAGGGTTAGGGAGGATGCCGCTCGCTGACTGGGATCCGAGAGCGGATGATGCTGGGCTGACTCAGCAGGCGGGCTGTTTTGTGATTGATGGAGACTGTGATAAAGACCGCGAGATTCAGCGCGCAAGAGTTAAACCGAGCAAGCTTCGCCCGTTCGCTCAGACCAAGAGCCGGACTGAGACAGAAAAAGTATTCAAAACATAGTGTGCGACTTCCGAGCACCAATCTACTGCAAGCATTGACACAGGGACACACACATAAACCAGGCAACTTTATTGGGGAGATCTATGTAAGTATAAACCGCGTGAATATCCTGGAACATGGTGTTGAATAATTTAGAGAATTAGAGGAAAAACGGGGATTCAGCCGAGAATTGAACACAGCAGATGAAACAACGCGTTGAAATTTAGGCGGAAAGGTCGGTGGTAAAGGATAAAACGTTTATTCTGTCAAATATTAACCAACGTTCTCATTAACACATAATTGGCTATCAGTATCCACTCTTGCCACTTATATTGCCTGCGAGGTGACTGTAATGGGGCGATAATTTCCTCCAGTATATCCCGGTCGATCCTTATCAGAAACGGACTGAACTTTTGAGTGAGAGACCAGTGGGAAGTGGTGATAAATGGAAGCCCCGCGGCGCTTGAAGCAAGCAAGTGGAATTGGTTGGATGTTAACTGCGGTGTAATCCTATGTTTTCTGCTCTCCTTCCTAGCTCCTCCTCTCCGTTATAATTTCTCAGTGAGAACCTCTCCGAGTCCCCAGTTATTGGGACTGGCCGTCAGAGTGAGGATGGTCCATTGTGCAGCTCTCGTCGGACTGTTGGTCCTGACCCTCGGGGAGACCTGCATCCGCGCCGTTCGGGGCCAAGAAGTCCAGACCGTGCCTCAACATGGGACAAAGGTGGGAGCCACAGATGGAGACGAGATCTCACCCACTCCCCTGTGGGGAGACGTAAACTTCAACCAGGACACCCTCAACGCAAGCATCCAGAATGTGAACGGGACCCGGGGCAGGCTGCGTCCGATGTGCAAGCGGCCACCAGAGATCAAGGACACCTTCAAGTACATCAACACCATCGTCTCCTGTATGGTCTTCGTGATCGGGATCATCGGCAACTCCACGTTGCTGAGAATCATTTACAAAAACAAGTACATGAGGAACGGACCTAACATCCTGATAGCCAGCCTGGCTCTGGGGGACTTGCTCCACATTGTCATTGATATCCCCATCACGGTGTACAAGGTAAGGGAGCAGGACAACGGAGGCTGCTCATTCAGCTTCTGTCCCAGTCCAGCTGGGCACAAACAGATGAGTGGTATCGGGACGGGGGGACGGGGACGGGGGGGGGGGGGATTGCAGTCAGGAACGGGTATCATGTTTTATAACAACATTTATAAAACGTTCCTCTCACTGTGTCAGCTTCACTACCGAATCGTTCAGAGCTATTTTGTTTGAATCATAGGTCGTGTGGGGACCCTTCTCCAGTCCCGAAATGTCGCCTGTCGGCATTTCCCTCCACGGATGCTGTCTGACCCGCAGAATTCCCCCATAGTTTCATGTCTTTGCTCCAGATCCCAGAATCTGCGGTCTCTCGTGGCTCGCATAAAAAAAACCCACTTCTAACGAAGCTAAATTGATTCACACATGTTCGGGCTACTGTTTTACGTACCAACAAACCGGGGTTGAATGAGCTTGCAATCCGGGCTAACTTGCTTTCAGCATATTAAAGCAAGAACAAGAGTTCGTCGGAAGCCCGTCGTTTAGATGGTCGGCGTGTAACTCCAGACCAAGTCGTGCATAAAGTTTAAAATATTTCCCGTTCCTCCCACACGGCGTCTACTGAAATGAAATTTACACGATTTCCTCAGTTTAAAAACAAATAATTCTCCAGATCGTTGCAAATGGGTTAAGATTTTGCTCTTTGTTGCGGCGAGCTTGATGTCCTGTGCTGCTGTTTTGTATATAAGCGGTGAAAGTGGGCAGATGCGCGTCCACTATCTTCCATAAAATCTGCTGTCTGATTTATTAGCGCTTGTGAAGACGCACTTCACTGCTGGCTCACAGTTGATATACATTTCATGCAATGATACTTCTTTTCTCTAGTTTGAATATTGGATGAACCGAAATAGGTCAGAGAAAATTAATAGGGAAGTTAGGAAGGAACTGCAGATGCTGGTTTACACCGAAGATAGGCACAGTATGATGGAGTAAACTCAGCGTGCCAGGCAGCATCTCGAAACCCGAACCGTCATCCATTCCTTCTCTCCAGCAATGCTGCCTGTCCCGCTGAGTTACTCCAGCATTTCTTGTGTATTTTCAGAGAAAATTAATGTCAATTCCAGTCCAGGTATCCAGTTAATGAGGCGATATATGTGTTGATATATGTGTGGCCCCTGTGGCTAAGGGGATCAGGGGGTATGGAGAGAAGGCAGGTACGGGTACTGAGTTGGATGATCAGCCATGATCATATTGAATGGCGGTGCAGGCTCGAAGGGCCGAATGGCCTACTCCTGCACCTAATTTCTATGTTTCTATTATTGCCGAGCTATTTCTGGCACTCAAAATGAACTATCACAAGTATCCCGCAGATATAAGATTTCAGACATTTGAAAACGTACTATTCATGTTTTCTTTTTAATTTTTCCGTTATGTCTGTTTTATTACTTATTTTATCTACTCCTCCTTTCCCGCTTTCTATTTCTCTTTCTAAAGTTTTATTGACACCGAATTCTTATTCTGCCCACGAGTTGCATATGTTCCAGTCTTTCAATCGGATTCTTTACGAAGAGTTGTTTCCCTCGTTCAATCACATCACGGAATATACAGTGCTGGAGTAACTCAGCGGGTCAGCTATATAATCTCCAGATAACACGGATAGGTGGCGTTTCGGGTCGGGACCCAAATAGTCACCTTCCGTCTTCAGCAAATGGCCAATCAAAAACAAGTTTAAATATATGTTGGTAAACGACGACTTTACATATCTAACTGAATTCGCATTCTGGTTTCTTCTCTGTTAGAAAATAAGACAATCCCCTTGTATTTTGGGAAGGAAGGAACTGCAGATGCTGTTTTAAACCGAAGATATACACAAAACCTGGAGTAACTCAGCGAGACAGCAGCATCTCTGGAGAGAAGGATTGGTTGACGATTCGGGTCGAGACCCTTCTTCAGATTCAAGTCTGCAGAATCCCAATCCAAAACATCGTCTATCCATGTCCCCCAGAGATGCTGCTTGAACCGCTGAGCTGTTCCATCACTTTGTGTTTTTTTTTTGTAAATCAGCTTCTGCAGTTCCTTGATATATGTAACTTTTAATCAAGAAAACTGATATGAGAGTACTTTAAATGTGACCTAGGACATTAAAAACTAAATAAAAACTAAAATAAACTTTTTAAAAAAGCAGACCAATCAGCCCATGAAACCTGCTGCACCATTTAATAAAAACATGGCTAATTGAATTTTGGCCTTAATATAATTTCCCCATTCACTTCCCATTATCCTTGCTTCCCCTGTAACCATGTCTCAGTTTCCAAAATTAATGACCTCTGGTGTTTCTCATAAACGACCTTAGCTGATATCAGTATCCGGCTGTGACACATGTAATTTTTTATTTGAAACAGTTAGATAAAAATTGAGAAAATCCCAATTGATCCAAGCAATACCACATTTCCAGGCAAGCAGCCAATGTATTGTGTAAGGAGTCAGAGGAAGTGCACGCTGCACTGTCAATGAGTAATGCATCTTACCTACATACTATAAACTCAATGACAATCCAACCCATTTCAGTTTTAATTTTAAGCTGGAGCAGAAGAATGCTTATTTCTGTATGAAATGGAATCAGACTTGACAGCCAATAAAGCAAAAGTTTAATTAATTATCAGAATCTGTTTTTCATACACCATGAATGGAAAGGAAAAAGTGTGGAGTAATTTGACTTCAGTTGCTGTGCCAAATAACAATTTCCATTTCCACTATTGATACCATTTTCTGACATTTGGTTCAGATGGCTACAATGGGACTGAGTAAAAGTGAGCAGAATTGATGGTCAATCCTCAACCATTGGTTTAGCACTAATGATTTAGTTTAGTTTAATTTAGAGATGCAGTGTGGAAACAGACCCTTCAGCCCATCGAGTCCACACTGACCAGCAATCATGCTTACACTAGTTCTATCCCACACTCTAGGGATAATTTACAAAAGCCAGTTAACCTACAAACCTGCATGTCTTTGAAATGTGGGAGGAAACCGGAGCATCCAGAGAAAACCAATGCGGCCACGGGAAGAACATTCAAATTCACTGGCGTTGTAAGGTAGCAACTCCACTGTATACCTCTCTGCCACCCCATCTTCCCTTATATTCACCCCTAATATTTCCTTTGTGCATAGAGGTAGATTGCTGTCCAAACCCTTCCATGCTTCCACTTTACTGATTCCATCTTTATATATATATATGTGTGTGTGTGTGTATACAGATCAGGCACTTTTTTCTTGAGATTAAGAAGCTATTTAATCTTAAATATTGTAACGTATTTAAAATTATTGCATTTTTATTTTCGATTATGAACATATTTGAGTAATACATGTTTAAGTTTACATGTGTTGGTGGTGCTTATGCCCTGAGGGTTAGCAGGAAATGTCACTTTCAATAGATGTTCTAACATCACTCTTTTCAAGATGTCTTGATCACTAGTATTAAAAATGTTTGTTCAGCTTTGTGGATGATAAACATATCTACACTAATGCAGCAGAAAGACGTTGTAAATAATGCAGCTTTGCAAATTATATGGGTTAACAAACACTTCAGATCTTTTGACATTTATACATATTTTGCTTTTTGTTTTGCTTAAATTATTTTTCTTTTATTTCATTAGTCTCAAATAATGGAGATGAGTATTAACACTGTACGTTACGGTAGGATAAATAATCAGTCCATGCTTTCTTCATGGAGGTTTCAACGAGGCCTAATTGTTCATTGTTGTACCAAAAAAAATGAAAAGTTTATACTTCAAAAACAACAAATCCCTGTTTTTTCAGCAGAGAAACATAGAAACATGGAAAATAGGTGCAGGAGTAGGCCATTCGGCCCTTCGAGCCTGCACCTTCATTCAATATGATCATGGCTGATCATCCAACTCAGTATCCTGTACCTGCCTTCTCTCCATACCCCCTGATCCCTTTAGCCACAAGGGCCATATCTAACTCCCTCTTAAATATAGCCAATGAACTGGCCGCAACTACATTCCGTGGCAGAGAATTCCAGAGATTCACCACTCTCTGTGTGAAAAATGTTTTCCTCATCTCGGTCCTAAAAGACTTCCCTCTTATCCTTAAACTGTGACCCCTTGTTCTGGACTTCCCCAACATCTGGAACAATCTTCCTGCATCTAACCTGTCCAACCCCTTAAGAAATTTGTAAGTTTCTATAAGATCCCCCCTCAATCTTCTAAATTCTAGCGAGTACAAGCTGAGGTTACCAGTCTTTCTTCATATGAAAGTCCTGACATCCCAGGAATCAGTCTGGTGAACCTTCTCTGTACTCCCTCTATGGCAAGAATGTCTTTCCTCTAATTAGCATTATATCATTTAACCATAGGTTGTCGGTTTTATTCTAACAAGTACATTAGGGCGGCATATTAGCTCAACGATAGAGCTATTGGCTCACAGCACCAGAGATCCGGGTTCAATCCTGACCTGAGGTACCATTTGCGGGAATTTACACGTTCTCCATGTGACACTGTGGGTTTCCTCCATGTGTTCTAGTTTGCTGCCACATCCCCAAATCATGGCAGTTGTTGTTATGCAGGTGAGTGGTAGAATCTGGAGGCAGTCGATAGAATACATGGATAATTAAATGAATGTAGGATTAACAATAATGGGTAGTTGTTGATTGGTATGGACTTGGTGGACCAAACCAATATTTGTATAAGTTAAACCAGCATCTACAGTTTTTTCCTACACATAATGTTTGTATAAATTCTTTACCAGCTGAATCTTTACACATTCATATCCAGTATCTTTTAGTGAACCCATGACATGTATTATCTTTTTGCCTTTCATCACTGAAGTGGCTGTTAGATTTAGTACGGCTGCCCCATTATTTTAAGCCTTATTATATTGCACTTTTGCACGCATCCTTTGCACATTGTCTGATATTCCCAGTGGTTGAGCGGGTGCTGCAGAAGGTGGCTCATCAGATGCCTGGCCACCACACACACCCAGCTCAATTTAAAGGATGTTTGTGGAAGTACGGTTTTACACCATCCTGCCCATGCGCTCATTTCACTCCTGCTACCAGGAAGAAGGTACAGGAGCCTGAAAACCATGACCACCAGGTTCAAGAATAGCTAAGGTAATTAATTTATTGAATATATTTTGAAGATATTAATCATCTGTATAGGTTGCGTACCTGGGCCTGTTAAGCTACTACAAGAAAGAATTTTACTGTTCCGTACATTTGACAAATAAACACTCTTGACTACAGTTGTTGACAGCTGTGTGGCTGCAAAATATCAATGCAGCTGAGGGAATAATGCATGTGTGGAGACAATATCATGAGATGGGTGGTATTAGATATGATCCATCCCTTTAAACACAGGCATGGGCCTTTAACATGGTTAATCATTATTTGTGGTGGATGGAGAGCAGTGCTTTCAACCCCTGCCTGTGCATTTCACCAAAAGTAGGAAAGTATAATATATCCATCAACATCATGATAACCATTGCAGTTCCTGATCCAATCAATAAAAATCAATAAAACCCTTGTTGTTCATATTGCTAATCACCAAGGATGGACGGTCATTTTAACAATTTTTCTTTCACTTTCAGTCTTATAATCAACAGCTACTTATCTTGCCATAAAGCCTGGTGGCAAGATAAGGCGTGCAAAGTATTTATTTTTACAATTGTATAAATTCCTTGCCAGCTGAATCTGTACACATTCAAGGATCCACAACGTGCAGGTTAAGCACACTACACCTTGGTTTGGAAGAGAAATAAATTCCACTGAGCCACATTTTTCTACTTGGTTATTTCACTCTGCTTTACGACATCATTTGGAAGCTTATCTTCACAGGATTCATCTCTGCCACGCTACTTTGAAATCTTCACAAATAGTATACTTACTATTCCGACATTAGATTTGTTCAGTAAGACCTGACTATTAAAATCCTGGATGATTTTTTAACACAACTGCAACTGAGTTAAAGGAAAAACAGACAAAATATCTCCAAAGTAATATTGACTTTTATTAATTTAATTACATTTATTTACAGAAGTCTGGAGTCATGGGAGAGAAAAAAAAAACCCATCTTGGGCTGCATAAACAATTTTTACATTTGTTCAAAATGCTTTAATCCTACTGTTATGTGACATACGTGGAGTATTTGACCGTGGTAATACACATTGCTGTTTATTCCTTCAAGCCAGGAATGTGTTACTTGTTTCATAATTCCTAAAGACATAGAAGAGACCATTGGCCGTTTAAGTCTATGCTGGCTCACAGATCAATCCGTTTCCTTCTCAAATTTTACCTGCAACCTATTCCTCCACATTCCCATCAAACTCCAGTATCCTGCTGTATGAGAGGGAATTTATAGTGGTTAATTAACATACCAGCCCATGTGTCTTTGGGATGTGGGATGAAAAGGTAGGGAATCCTTTGGGGAGAAAGTACAATTTCTTCACAATGTTTGCAATTGAACCCGCGTTGCTGGAGCTATGAGGCTGCGGCTCTTCCATTTGCACTACTGTACGGCTCCGCATTAGGTACAGTACAGGTAGATGAGTCTGAGGTCTGGGAATGGGTAAGCAGGAGGCAATAAAGGGGAGTAGCTGAGAAAGTGGTTAGAATACCCCTAACCAGGGAGCTGATAGTGTGATCTGGCACATTGCAGCAAAAGCCTAATAATATGGAATTTGCAGCTTCCCTACTTCATTCTTTCCGTGACTTTTTTCTCCCACATCACACAATTCAGTGTTTTTTAATTAGTGAATAACATTTCAAAACTCCTTAATGAGTCAAATACCATGCTGCTTTTTTATAATGTTATTTTTGGATAGAATGCAGTATTAAAGTATACTGCATCATCACAATTAACACTTATTTATATGTTATTCAATGCAGGGAAATACAGAAGGTTCCCATATATGTAAAGAATACAACCAACCCTGAAGGGATGAGAACAAGCTTGCTCAAACGGCTCTGTATTCGAGAGATAAAAGTAGAAAATACTGGGGCAGCATCTGTAGGGAGTAATGTTTTAGGTCAATGACCCTTCCACAAATCTGTTTTACAGAGACAGTAAAGAGAAAAGGGCATGAGGAAGAAATGGACGGTTTTATGAGAACATTCCAATACATGGTATGCAGTCAGATAAAAGTTATGAAATAGTTGGAGGTAGGGGTGAGCCCGTCATGGGATTTTAAAACACTTTAAGTAGGGTTAGAGAGATGGGATATGCTGAAGGCTGCGGGAAAAATAATCAAGACTGGAAGTGAAAATGGAAAGAAGATGGCTTCTGCCATTTATAGGCCTAGCTAAAGACAACATTGCAAAATGAATAATCTTGATAGATATGGGTTGCAAAGTCAGGGTAGAACAAAAACATGTGAAGAGACGGATTCAGAGAAGGGTACATCATTAATTTACTGTTGCTGGATATGAGAGGAGAGGTCAGAATGGTGTCTATACCGTACAAAGGTAGTATTGTGTTTGAAGAGTACAAGGGAGCTTAAGTCCTTGTCATCACCATCACAAATCTTTAGTTGCTTCTATTTTTGTCTAAAGATAATGGTGAAATAAAGGAACTCCATTAAGAGCACCCAAATATCTAAGTAGTGGAGAGTACTGCATAGAAAGCAAACATCTGGGGTTGAAAGTGGATTTAAAAAGCATGTGGAAACCATTTGTAAAGTCAGTTGTTGTGGTTAAAAAGAAACTTGATGATCAAGAGATAACAAGAGTTGAATTCAAGGATCTGGAGATAATTGTTGTGGTAAAGGGCATGGGTGGACATGGAAAAGAAGCATCAGTGCTATTAGCATTGCCCATCTGCTTAGGTACCTATCTGCTCATTATATAACACGTTGAAATGTAAGCACAATCAGTTTTAAATATGGTCTTGAAAGTCAGAGATTCTATCTGAATTTCATTACTTGATAAACATCCACTTTATCTTCTTACCTGCAGGTGCCCAGAGGAAGACGCTGGCTGACTTGTTTCTGTCTTCTTTAAGATTCTCCATAATGTCTGTCTCTTTCATTACATATTCTGATAGCTTTTTCTGTAGGTCTGAGACAAGCTTGTTCAATTTTCTTCTCTGATGATGTCCATGTTTAACACCATGAATATATTAAAAAAAATGTGAGGTGATCCACACAAATGATTTATGAAATGGACAGGAAATTGAGAAATTAGATGACAAAGGAAATATATTGTATCTTCCAAAAATCAGGTAACATCATTGAATTTCTAACAATGGATTGTTCTCCAGACAGTAGTGAATACTGATTTTAATCAATAGGGGCATATTTATGGCTTCCCGTTTTACCTAAAGAACTGTAGTACATGCACCACACACCAAGCATACCATGGTTGATATGTGCTAAGATTGAAAGGCAGATTGAATAATAGATTGTTTAACGCAACTGCTGCCTGAGTAGCATGAATTGGGTCAGAAACCTACTCATACCAAGTGAATTAGTGTAAAAGCATTATGTGTGCTTTTTTCTGATTTAATCGAATGAGTTCAGACAAAAACTCTAAAACTCCAGGGCAAATCTTCAGTTCAATGCAATATAGGAAGTTGATTAATTGTCTTAACCCTTGAACAATTTAAACGAGACATTAGCTATTTTGCACCAAGTCTGCACCAAATTTACTGCTTCCCAACACTCCATCATACTTATGCTAATCCTACCCGAACCCAATTTATTGATCTCCAGTTCCCATCAACTCTCCTCCACATTTGTGTCATCTATGCACATAGGGTAATTTATAGACCATAAAAACATAGAAAGTACTGCACAGGAACAGGCCCTTCAGCCCACAATGTCCAGGTTGAACATGATGCCAAGATAAACTTATCTCAACTGCTTACACATGATCCATACCCCTGTATTGCCAACATATTTTTGCGCATATCTAAAAGCCTCTTACATGCCACTTGTATCTGCCTCCACCACCACCCCTGACAACACAGTCTAGACACCCACCATACTCTGTGTAAAAACACTACCCTCAACTCATCTTGTATGTATGTATGTGTGTATGTATGTATAGGACTTTGGATCTTCTGAATGCAAGATGACTTGCTTGGAAGGTCTAAATATTTGATCAGATACATGAGGAATTTGCAACACTACATCCCACATAGAGCTGCCAGCACTGCTCAAGAAAATCAAGGGTTTATATTAGTAATGCATGACTTGCTGTGTTGAAATATAAAATAATGTGAACAATGACATACCTACAAAATTGAAATGATACAAATAACAATAATGCCACTATAAGAATAATAGAATTGCTATTATCTTAGTATTTTAAATCAATTATTCCTTTCATTGCATACACCAAAACAACTTGGAATTATAGCTAGCATCTAAGTAATATGTGTTTGCCCGTAGCTTGGTTTGCAGCAATTATGTGATTTACAATTTATGAACGATGCCAATAACACCAAAGTTACAAAGTGTAAGAACATGAATACTTTGTTAAAGCTTTTTAATTATCTAGTATCCAATGGTCCAGTCTGAACATGCATTATCCTTTCTAAGTCTGAAGAAGGGTTTCGGCCCGAAACGTTGCCTATTTCCTTCGCTCCATAGATGCTGCTGCACCCGCTGAGTTTCTCCAGCTTTTCTGTGTAACATCCTTTCTATATTGTTAGATTGATTACCCAGCAAGATGGGAGCATGGTTAAATTGCTCAACACTTTCGTCTTATGGTTATGGAAGATGTTTCCTTCATTGAATTCATTTTAATTTTAAAATTAATAATTTATGCAGGTAAATAAATAGGTAATGTTTATTGAAATATCTGAATCTGTCATCAGCTGTTGTTTCATAACAGTTTTCCAGTCCTGGATTCGAAACTGTAATTCTTCCTTCTCTCTCACCACCATCAACCATTTCCATTCAGCTATAGAGAATGATTGAAACATAGACATAGAAACATAGAAAATAGGTAAAGGAGTAGGCCATTCGGCCCTTCGAGCCAGCACCACCATTCAATATGATCATGGCTGATCATCCAACTCAGTATCCTGTACCTCCCTTCTCTCCATACCCCCTGATCCCCTTAGCCGCAAGGGCCACATCTAACTCCCTCTTAAATATAGCCAATGAACTGGCCTCAACTACTTTCTGTGGCAGAGAATTCCGGACATTCACCACTCTCTTTGTGAAAAATGTTTTCCTCATCTCGGTCCTAAAAGATTTCCCCCTTATCCTTAAACTGTGACCGCTTGTTCTGGAGTTTCCCAACATTGCGAACAATCTTCCAGCATCTAGCCTGTCCAACCCCTTAAGAATTTTATAAGTTTCTATAAGAACGCCCCTCAATCTTCTAAACTCTAGCGAGTACGTCGAGTCTATCCAGTCTTTCTTCATATAAAAGTCCTGCCATCCCAGGAATCAGTCTGGTGAACCCTCTCTGTACTCCCTCTATGGCAAGAATGTCTTTCCTCAGATTAGGAGACCATAACTGTATGCAAAACTGCAGGTGTGGTCTCACCAAGGCCCTGTACAACTGCAGTAGAACCTCCCTGCTCCTATACTCAAATCCTTTTGCTATGAATGCTAACATACCATTCGCTTTCTTCACTGCCTGCCGCACCTGCATGCCTACTTTCAATGACTGGTGTACCATGACACCCAGGCCTCGTTGCATCTCCACTTTTCCTAATCGGCCACCATTCAGATAATAGTCTACTTTCCTGTTCTTGCCACCAAAGTACATAACCGCACATTTATCCACATTATACTGCATCTGCCATGCATTTGCCCACTCATCCAACCTATCCAAGTCACCTTGTAGCCTCCTAGCATCCTCCTCACAGCTAACACTGCCCCCAGGTTCGTGTCATCCGCAAACTTGGAGATGTTGCATTCAATTCCCTCGTCCAAATCATTAATATATATTGTAAATAGCTGGGGTCCCAGCACTGAGCCTTGCGGTACCCCACTAGTCACAGCCTGCCATTCTGAAAAGGACCCGTTTACTCCTACTCTTTGCTTCCTGTCTGCCAGCTAGTTCTCTATCCACATCAATACTGAACCCCCAATAACGTGTGCTTTAAGTTATGTGGGACCTTGTCAAAAGCCTTCTGAAAGTCCAGATATAACACTTCCACTGGTTCTCCCTTATCCACTCTACTAGTTACATCCTCAAAAAATTCTATAAGATTCGTCAAACATGATTTACCTTTCATAAATCCATGCCGACTTTGTCCAATGATTTCACCATTTTCCAAATGTGCTACTATCATATCTTTAATAACTGACTCTAGCATTTTCCTCACTACCGATGTTAGACTAACTGGTCTGTAATTCCCTGTTTTCTCTCTCCCTCCCTTTTTTAAAAGCGGGGTTACATTAGCTATCCTCCAATCCTCAGGAACTACTCCAGAATCTAAAGAGTTTTGAAAACTTATCACTAATGCATCCACTATTTCTGGGGCTACTTCCTTAAGCACTCTGGGATGCAGCCTATCTGGCCCTGGGGATTTATTGGCCTTTAATACATTCAATTTACCTAACACTACTTCCTGATTAACCTGGATTTCACTCAGCTCCTCTATCTCATTTGATCCCCGGTCCCCTGCTATTTCCAGCAAATTATTTATGTCTTCCTTAGTGAAGACAGAACCAAAGTAGTTATTCAATTGGTCTGCCATGTCCTTGTACCCCATGATCAATTAACCTGTGTCTGACTGCAAGGGACCCACATTTGTTTTAACTAATCTTTTTTTCTCTTCACATAGCTATAAAAGCTTTTGCAGTCAATTATTATGTTCCCTGTCAGTTTTCTTTCATAATCTGTTTTTCCTTTCCTAATTAAGCCCTTTGCCCTCCTCTGCTGGACTCTGAATTTCTCCCAGTCCTCTGGTGGGCTGCTTTTTTCTGGCTAATTTGTATGCTTCATCTTTTGTTTTGCTACTATCTCTGATTTCCCTCGTTATCCACGGATGCACTACCTTCCCCGATTGAGCACGGTTCAAATACTCACAACACATTATTAAATTCCTAGTTATCTCTGCTTATAAGTGTGGTATGCCTAAAATCCCATAGAGGTTTGTTTGTACACAGTGCACAAATGTCTGCCAGGGAAGGTCAATAAGACAAGTCTTCATTGCACTTTTCTGATACAATATTTACTGAATTTGCAAGGTAGTGAAGTTGAGCAGGTTGTTGGGGAGCTTTGGTATAGAGCTGGTAAGGGTGGCCTAATGTTTAATACGATTTCACATGCTCTTTATTATAGAATTTGTGAGTCCGAATAATTGGATATTACTAAACACCCGCATTTTAATCCTCTCAGGGACTCATTGGGGCTATGAGATATCACTTGAGAGTTGCTAATTCTGGGTGTATTGCAAGAGTTTCTATGATATTGCTTCCAACTCCTATGGAAAAACTGAAAGGAAATGAAAATCGAATGGGATTTGGGGATATAGTAGCAATCCGGTTAAACTACTGGATTAACACCCATTGATGCAGTGGAATAAGTTTGAAACCCACAATTGTACCTGGAGAATTTAAATTCAAGCACTTAAAATAAATTTGTCATGTATGGTTCTTAATAAAGGTAATGGAAAAAAACACTGAAGAGTTCTCGAGAAATATAATCTTTGGAATAGATTTGTCCAACTGTAGTCCTCATTGACGACTCCAATTTGTGAATCCATATCTACAAGATAGACACAAAGTGCTGCAGTAACTCAGCGGGGTGGGCAGCATCTCTGGATAGAAGAAATGGGCGAAGGTTCGGGTCAAGACCCTTCTTTAGACTACAGCTAGCTACTTGGCTACAGCTGGATTTACAACATGGTTAACAGCTGGGTTCATTATGTGGTCACCAAATTAATGAGTGCAATTCCTTTGCATGGAAGATTAGAGGAAATTTGTCAGGGGTTCTATAAAAAAGATGTCGTCACTGAGCCTGCATACCACGATTCACTCAAACAGAAAAAAACAAATACATCATTTTAATTGATGGGCAATAATATCTAAGAAGAAAATGTTGCATCTTTCATAAAAGTGTCAACTTTGCTCTCATTTTAAAAGAGAGAAACATGCAAATGTTCAGCGGGTCAGGCTGCACATATTAGAAGTAAAATTGGATTAAGATTTCAGGTTGATGACCCTTGATCAGAATTTAGCAGCTGTTCTGTTCTGTTCTGTTCTGATCTGATCAAACTCATGAACCAGAGCCATTACCTAGCTTTCCCCTCCACAGATGTTTCCTGACCTACAGAGATCTGTCAGCATTTTATGTTTATTTTGCAGAATTCTAACATCTGCATTATTTTATTTTATTGCATGGACTGTTTAACTTCCATTTTACAATGTCTTCCAAGACATCCATGATAGTTTGTACTTCATCAAAGTGCGCTAAACTGCTGCAAGCTGTTCTGTGACAAAGATTATACACATCTGGAATCTTTCCATCCATACATTATCTGATTAACTCCCCACTTGGAAAAGCACCAGTATTGTTTGCATGCCCTGTGTGCGAGTTCTTACTGTGGGCTTGCAAAGCAAATTAGATAATTCTCTTCACAATTTAAAATGAATGGAAAATAAGAACAAATGGTGCCGGCTTGGTCAATGACGGAAAGCATGAGTGTGCAAGGATTTGAGTGAGGTGCTGCAATTGGCACTGATAACTGGGACAAAACAATGAGAGCATGGTGAGGTGCACAATTTTTATAAACTTGCAATTTAGTTATATCCTCTCGGAGCAATAACTTACATTTAAACAATTAATAACTACTGATTAGAAAGACTGTGGTTGAGGCAGGAAATGGTTAGGTTTTTCTTAGGCTATCTAACAATAAACAGGTTGATATAACTTATGTAGTTGGCTGTAATATTTGAGCTTGACGTCAGTGGAAAAATAAACTGTCTCACCTGTCAGCTAAGAATAGAAATGCAAGATATGGTGGCAAAAAAAATGTTCTTCAACTAGACCAATGTTGCTTCCTTAACTGAAATTGCTTGTCATTTTATTTCCATCTACGGAACTTGGCTGAGTGTAGTCAATATTTCACATATGGCCATATGGCATTGACTGAATTTAAACATAACTGTTATTTTCTTTAAAAAAATACTGTGGGATATCCTAAATTCTTACATGAATGTGAATTCCTCTTTTTTGGTAAGTTAATATATAAGTAATTCAATCCATATTTGTTGTATTATAAGCATTTACAATCACGAAAACATCTATTGGCAGATGAGATTGTTGATTGAAGAATAAGAGAATCAATGGATAACAGATGGAATTTACTGTGGAAGGCAATTTGCTAGATTAAATGAACGAGAGAGCCTGATGACTTTCTCCTATTTATGGCACAGATTTTATGGCCTAAATAATAAGATACTGCTTTGAACTTTTTGCTGCAAATATACAGCATACATCATGTGTATAGACCACAAACACTGATTACAACTTAAAGTCCTTCTTCCACTGAGTAGTCTAATTGGCTTTGATTTACCCTTTTTTCTGGCTTTCTCGCAGGGTTTTCTTTTTCTATGCAATTTTATTGATATGTAAGTCATTAATAAAATTTAAGGGATAGGCAGCCAGAGCAAGGAAAGCCAGATTGTCGAAATTGTACTCTTTAATTTGTCCCAGGCATGTTCTCATAGACTATTCATGCTTCTTGTTAATTTTGTCGTCATCATCCTTAATGTTATTCAATGTCCCTACTAGAAAAAAAAGGAACATCTTAACATGGGGAAAAGAGATGTGACAAAATCATTATATGTTTGGTAGCAGTGTACAAGACAAGCCCAATGTGGGAATTGTAGATATTTGTCAGTGTCTACATGTCCACTCAAGAGATAATGGCTCGATTGTGTGGGCTCTGATGACTCTCTGCAAAGACAGCACCAGCATTAAGCATCTGTGGACAGGGTTATAGAGTCATACAGCAGGAAGACAGAACTTATGGCCCAACCCGTCCATGCTGTATAGGATATACAACAGGGCTAGTAGCTCCATTTGCCTGTGCTTGTCCTGCATCGCTCTAAACCATGCCTGTCCATGCACCTGTGTAAATATATTTAAAATGTCACCACTATATCCGAATGTGGACTCACCAATGCTGTAGCATGACATATCTGTACCCCTAATGCTCTGGCTTGGCATTTGCAAAATGCATCACTTGTGCAGAGTTAAATTTTAATTACCGTTCTTTGGTCCACTTCCCTAGTTGATCAAGATCCTTTTAAAACTTAGATAGCACACTACACTGCCCAGTATACAGCTAATTTAGATGTAATCTGAAATTTTACTAACCATGTTAATTGTATTGACATCCAAATGGTTAATATAGCTGGCAAACAACACCACATATATCAGTTGCTTACCCACAGGCTACAGACTTCCAATCGGAAAAATAACACTCCATTACTACCCTCTGACCCGTTCCACCAAGCCAATTTTGACCCAAACGTTGCCTCTCTATGCCCTCCTTCAGATGTCGCCTGACCCACGACATCCTCCAGCACTTTGTGTTTTGCTCAAGAATTAAGCATCCTTGTGCTTAAGTTCCTTGTGTCTCAATTTTGAATCCACGTCACCCTGGATAGCGTAGGTTCTTCTAGGTGTCTGTAGGAATACTACATTGTTTGAGTGTACTTTTCCTGGTCATTATATTGGATCTTTGACTGCTCTGAGCATAGATGGTCTTTGAGCTAACCACTGAGTACACTTTTCAGGCATGTACTCCACTTCTCCCAACCGGAGAATCCGATGAGCAGGCTATAAAGATGCTTTGAATACTTTTTTCAAATCTGCATTTATTTCTCAACAGCCCTCAACAGTAAATCACAATGCATAAAGCTGTTACAATTAGTAGAATCCAATGCCTCTGTCTGGTGTGTTAACAATAAAAAAAATAAAATTTACTTGTGTGACTAAATCTCCTGCAAATCATAGCAAAGCTTCATGCAATAGATGAAAGAATACTCATTACATATATAAAATGTGTAGGGAAGAACTGCAGATGCTGGTTTAAATCAAAGGTAGACGCAAAATGCTGGAGTAACTCAGCGGGACAGGCAGCATTTCTGGAGAGAAGGTATGGGTGACGTTTTGGGTCGAGACCCTTCTTCAGAATATATTAAAAATAGTTGTACCAAGCATCAGTGTTCTCTCAAGAAGTGTGGGGAGGAACTGCAGATGCAGGTTTAAACCGAAGACAGACACAAAAGGTTGGAGTAACTCAGCAGGTCAGGCAGCATCTCTGGAGAAAAGGAAAAGGTGTCTTCCTTTTCTCCAGAGATGCTGTCTGACCCATTGAGTTCCTCCAGGTTTTTGTGTCAGTCTTCTCGCAAGGTGTTCAGTTATGCGGAAGAGTTATTAAGGGCCTGTCCCACTTACGCGACTTTTCAGCAAACTGTCTGCGACCTTCAAGCTCAGGGGCACTAGCCTGAAAAACTGCGAGCTGTAACGACCGTCAGCGCGGAAAACACACACACATACACACACCGCAAAGGCGCTGTCTGAAATTTACATGGTGCAAAGCCAAGGTGATACCCGCGATGAACAGGAAGGTTAAAGATGGCCAGCACGGTGTACGGAAACAAACCAAAGAACATTTACACACTTTAAAACGTACTAAAGCATTTTTTTTTTTAAACGGAAAAACAGACAGACTGTTGGCGGGGCTGCCAACCGTGCGGCGCCCCTGATGGAATGTTAACAATCTGAGGTGATGATTTGAAACTCTTTGGTTGTCTTTCAAGGTTAAGCTGTTGTACGGAGACGTCTATTTATGTTGAATTGGCCATGCTGTTATCATGGTAAAAGGTTGGAGAAGATTCGTGCCAGTGAAAGTTCAGAAAAGCATTGCTCTGTCCCTGAGGGGGAAATCTGGGAAAGAGCAGAGGTCACCTGAACTACTTGTCTCAATGATTCACCAGTGACTCCACTGGGCAACATGCAAGTGTCAACCACATCCAACTTGTGAGGTTGTGAAGAATATTCCAGTCACTTGCGACCACTGACACCGTCCTAATGTTCCATTCAGAGCTCAGTTACTGTAAGACGGTTTTCAAAAGCAGAGCGTGACCCACTTCGTTTCATTTGGAAAAGAAGAAATAAGGGGATGTAAATAGGAAAGGAAATTGGAAAAGGGGGAACAGGCAGCTGAAAGGGTTGAATGCATTGCATCGATTATTGAATATAAAACATTCTGGTAAATTAGTAACACTTAGCACTTAGAACTTGATATCTGTGTTGATGTTGCATTATTCAAATTACCAACCTCACCAAAAACCATTGTACTTTTTTTCTTCCAGCTCCACGCTGAAGATTGGCCTTTTGGGGTGGAAGTATGTAAACTGCTGCCTTTTATGCAGAAAGCATCAGTTGGCATCACTGTTCTCAGTCTCTGTGCACTCAGCATAGACAGGTAATTTATGACATGTTACTTGCTTGCAGCTTGCTGTCAAAAGGTACCGTATTTAACGTGGTGTTTCACATTCAGGTATCGAGCGGTGGCGTCTTGGAGTCGTATTCAAGGGATCAGAGTTCCCATGTGGACTGTTATTGAAATTATACTCATCTGGGTAGTGTCGATAATTTTGGCAGTTCCTGAATCCATAGCCTTTGATCTGGTAAACATGAATTATCGAGGAGAAGCGTACAGTGTCTGCATGCTTCATCCCACACAGAAAACTAAGTTTATGCAGGTATGTAGCTCCATCCTTTTTACTATATTGTAGAATCAGACATATTAATAGATAAGATTTTCTAATCAGATCAGATTGACCGCGCAGGTAAAAATGTTTTGGTTTGTAGATCATTGTAGAGAACTTAAAAATACAGTCCATTAAATCAAAGAACAGAGTCAATCAACATTTGAAAGTTTTCCATGGGGCCTGTGTAGACATTGTATGTATTTCCGATGTCTAAGATGTAGACAGACACTGGTGAAAAATGCACAACCAATATACTCATCCATCATAGTTTTAAATTTTCATCAGTGCAGGCAAAAATGCGTCATTTTATCTGATATCTTCCAGAGAAAGTCTTTTATTCATTGAAAACATGTATAATCTGACAAAATCATTAAGAGACATAGTAATTCTCAGTCAATTAATGTAAAATTCACCCCTCCAATTATAGGTGTTGGAGAATTTCCTGTGAGTTGCTTTAGCTTCACATGCAAAATTTTGCCACACCATTTAAGAATTTCACCCTATGTCCAGTAATGCCATGACAATTCCCAGAAAAATAATTTATAGTAAGGTAGACACAAAATGTTGGAGTAACAGCAGGAGAGGCAGCATCTCTGGAGAGAAGGAATGAGTGACATTTCTGGTCGGGACCCAAGGGACAGATGCTGCCAGCTTTTTGTGTCTATCTTGAATTTATAGTGCTGCTGGGTTCTGACCCGAAACGTCGCCTGTTCTTTTTCTCCAGAGATGCTGAGTTACTCCAATATTTTGTGTCCATCCTCCATATAATCCAGCAACTGTAGTTTTGTTTCCTACACATTATGGTGCTGCTGGTTGGATTTCCGATTTTTAATTTTGCAGGAGATAAAACATAAATCTCTGGCACATTGCTACAAGTAGACCCATTCAAAGAATTTTGATTTAAGCTTTAACATATTTAATTTCTCATTATATGTTTTTGAGATGGCGAAAGATGGCAGTGAAGGTTTGAAGAGATAAGCTTAAAAGTCCCACATAGTGGGTGAATGTTGCTTTTACCATGCCGAGTTAGAATGGAAGAGTAGCACTTTCAACATCCATGATTGGCCTAATTTGGTTTGTTTTTTCATGTTTCTACTTACAGTTCTACAAGGTAGCAAAAGATTGGTGGCTGTTTGCCTTTTATTTCTGCATGCCTCTAGCATGCACAGCATTGTTTTACTCTTTAATGACTTGCGAGATGTTACGGAAGAAAAGTGGGATGCAGATTGCTCTGAATGATCACCTGAAACAGGTAAGCTCCTTAATTTGAAATCATATTTTTGCAATTCAACATCACTGTTTCACAGTTTAACCAAGAACCATGGCTGGTATTAATTAAAGCCTTTCTATGAGATTAATGTAATATTTTCCTCAGCTAAAATACACATGGCACAACACTTCAAAATAACAAATATTAGCCTTGAAATGTCATGAAAAATGTATCTTCGTCCAGCCAAGAGTTGAGATTATGACAAGATGCTGCCTGCAAGATCAAGAAGTTAACATAAATACAAAGTCTGATTAGCAGCATGTTTTAAGTTAATTTCCTCCATTTTCTTTCTTAACCCTCTTCTATGAAGGCATAGACTTCTTCCTGACAACTACTCACTCTCCATTGCCACATTGTTCCCGCCATCACCATGAATTCCCTCCATCAACATCATCCACTCCACCAATATCATTATCCTCACCTTCCATCAACATCATAACTCCACTAATATCATTATCCTCACCCTCCATCAGCATCATCCACTCCCTCCACCAACACCATTCATTCAATCCATTCTCTCCATCCACACCGTCCACCTAGTCTGTCTTTCTTCCTCTTGCCTTTTCTCCCTCTTGCTCTCTTTTTATCTTTCTTGTCTCTGCTTATATCTATCACTCTGCCTCTCACAGTATCCCTTTCTGTACCCCTGCTTTCTCTCTTTCTCTCAATATCTTTTTCATCTGGCTTCAATCTCTCGCACCTTGTCTCTTTCTTCCGCTCGCCTTTTTTCAGTGGTCAATTCTCTGTTTTTCTCCCTCCACCAACACCTTCCATTCCCTGCTCTCCTGGGCATCTCTCTTGGCACTTCTCTTTTTGCTTTCTTCTTAGTGATACTTCTACTTCCTGTTTGCTGCTTTTGATCTCTGGACATGAATTCATGATCCGAGAACATGAATAATGAGAACTTGCAACTATTATTGGTGTTTCTGTTCCCTCGGGTGGTGGTAGCAGGAGCCAAGATTAATGTCCTGGGGCAAAGCTGGGAATGAGGAGAAGGAATAATTTCCCATCTGAGCACTGAGGATGGAGACAGGTCTATGTGAAATAGGAGACAGTTTGTATTTATGCCAACTCTTAAAAAGTCCTGCGCTTTCACAGGCGTTGAAGCTTGTCCCAATATATTAAGGACAGAAGATCTGAAATAGTGGTAAATGCAGATTCTACAGCAACTTTAAAAGGGGAATTGGATAAGTACTTGAGGAGAAAACAATTGTGGCTACTTGGAAGAAAGTTGTGGGAAGTGGGACTGACTGGAATATCTGTGAAAGAGTCAGCACAAATTAATGGTTGAGTATTACACTTGTGCTGATCTAATCTATAACCCCCTGGCTGGGCTGTTTCTACATTTGGTTCTTGGTTCTTGGTTTCTTGGTCCTCCAAAATATTCCAAATTGAATTTAAACTGGAGGTGGCACATCCATATAGACCTATAGCTATTTCTTCACATATGTGCCCATGTATACGCACAGGCTCCCAGCTTGTTCCCCAGCACACACTGTAGACTTTAGCTGCTGGGCTCCGTGTGCATGAATCAAGTGTAAAATTCATTGAAATGAGCTCTACAAAACTGTCGGTAACAAAGAGAAGCTTTCATTTATTTAATTTTGATTCGATTTAATATTTTAACGATCTTAATAACAGTAAAACAAAATAATTTATAGAACTTTTAATGGTCATTAAATTGAGGAAACTTGACAACTACCTAAGCTGGCAATGGGCTTTTTCAGCTGAAAAGGGTTACCAAATGAGTTTTCAGGATGTGGCCTTTTGCAGTTCATCCATGTGGGTTGTTTTTATTATTCAAGGCCCTGCCAACTCTATTTGGCTTTAGCGCCATCCGGGCCATTGAGGTAAGCATTTTGGATTCACGAACATTAGTTCATGGGATTAGGAAAAGCAAACAGTAAGCGATGCATTTGGGAAAATTCAGATCAATGGTTCTTCTTTACATAATGCTATTCCCAGTTAGACAGTTAAAATGAGGGTGGACAAAGACTGTTGAAATCAAAGCTGAAAGCTATGAAACCTATGTTAAATCAGTATTAGAGAAAAACATATATTTGGTGAATTAGAAATGTTAAGCATTGAGTACTTTTGTAAGAGAAATACAACTTTTTAAGAACATAATGTTTACAAGTTGATTACCACTGTCATGTAAACAAGCATACATTAGCTCCCTTTTGTGCAAACAATGGAAGCAATTTAATCCTGTTACAGTCAAACTGTTTTATCAGACCATTCGGCTACACTGGAATCTAATATTGAATAACATGGAGTCTGTACTTGAAAACATAAGTGGTAATAATCAATTATCTCTCACAACCTCCAAAGCTTTATTTTTAGATCTCAGTTCACTTACAGATATTAATCCAATTGCATTGAACATTACCAACAGGTTTCCTAATACTGTTCCCAATATTTATTTGCACTTCAAAGGGAAGCACACATTCTATTTTGTTAAAATGGTGCAGAATTTAATTCTGTTCCTATCAGCATAAACCTAAATATCGCAGTGCAGAAGAATGTTCACGAACACACAACTACTTTGCCAAGAAATGTTCCACCTAAATCAAGATCAGATGGAATTTGCCAATTTAATCTATGTCCTATGGTTTAGTTGATTATCACCCAACAAAGTGTAGGCTGTTTAGACAGAATGAAGTAGACTATTGGGTGCATCGCAAATCGCCATCATTTATATCTGATCTAACAGAATCTCAAACCACAGAAGTACATAGATTGTACCAGGACCAGCTCTTCAGCTGTTTTATCTTGTGTATCTTAAGATCTCTGTTTTTTTTTCTGTGCCTTGTCCTTTTTACATTTCTGCATTACCATACATTTGCATGACTTCCTTTTTAAAAAAAACATCTAAAACATTCAAGTACATTTTCATTGTATTTTTACAAAACTCACCTTCCAGTAGCAGAGTGCCCAGAGGTGTCTGATAATGATTTGTGCACGACTACATCACTTACTTGATATGACCAGTTAACAGAATTCTACACATGATTTTTCAAAAAAACCCATGTTTAGAAATCCATGAAAAACACATTTTGCTAAATTCCTTACACCAATAGAAGAATGCAAGGTAAATATTGAATGCTTGCCATTGTATAACTGAAGTTGAAGGAGTTTATTCAACTGCATTCACCTAAGAGTTGTATCTCTCAATGTATGTTATCATCAAAGTGTCTTTGAAGACGTATCTTGCCTCTCCTTCAGTGATCAATTGAATAACATTCTGATCATTCACTTGCAGAGACGGGAGGTGGCAAAGACAGTGTTCTGCCTAGTGCTTGTTTTTGCCCTCTGTTGGCTTCCACTACATCTTAGCAGGATTTTAATGAAGGTTTTCTACAATGAAAATGATCCCAACAGATGTGAACTATTGAGGTAAGACTGAACACAGTGCAAAATTGTCAGGTTACCAAAAGAGGGCAGTGTACATAGCATTTATCAGAGAAATAGAATCTGAAGCAAATTAGGATTAAAATGTAGGATTATATAAACACAACAATTATGAATGATATTTTCCTAGTGAGAAGATGTGGCTTCATTTGTCACCATGTTGGGCATTCCAGGGGGGAATGGTAGAAAGAGAATGGAACAAAGTGAATCCAAAGGTACACAAAAATGTTGGAGAAACTCAGCGGGTGCAGCAGCATCTATGGAGCGAAGGAAATAGGCAATGTTTCGGGCCAAAACCCTTCTTCAGACCTTGGCCACAAAATGAGCTGATAAAACTTCATCATGACTGTCATTCAAAGATAAGCTAAATTTAAGCAAGCCTTTCAAAAGACTTAATTACAATATATAAATGCACCAAAATTATACATTTCTAAATGAACTAATAACTTCTTTAGTCTCTTTCAATATTATTTACGATGGCAAGGTGTAGCAAGTGTAACGAGTAAGAAATGGAATTGCTCTATCCGGGACATATGACAATAAAACACTCTTGACTCTTGAGCATGTGGTATAAATATTTGTGGTGGGTTATTCATCCTCCTTATCAAAGTCCAGCAACAAATCTCAGTTAGTAAAATTACTGCCAGCAGCTAAGTAAATCTTTTGAGACATTAGTGCTGGTATGGGGGACACTGATATTTTGTAGATAATTACTTTCCCTTGGAATCAATAGAAAATAATAAGATGTAGCTCATGGATAAATATATACAAATTACATAATACTCATATCGTAGCAATGCACACTCATGATTAGCAGCAATAGTTTCTCGAATGATTGTGCTAGATTTAGGAATAGCATTGAAATTCCAAAAGATAGAATGTAACCAAGAGCGGAGACCTCAGGTGTTGAGATCTCCATTGGACAGCCTTGAATCTAGAAGATAAATTGTGTGATGGGAGGCATTTAAAACTCCCAATATATATGCAAACGATGCCAGGCTTATAGCTTTTAATCAGCTTATATCTATTGTGTCTATCGTTCTCTGTGTTTGGCAGCCAAGTTATGCTCCAACTGAGATGTTTATTAGAGAACTTCCCCTGAGCTTTAAGCGTATATTGGGTTTATAAACCCATTGATTTTTGACCTAAAACATTCACAACCTTTTGTCAAAGTAAAGCCAGGAACGAATGAGTGGGAAAATACTTTAATTTATGTAGTACCTAACACAACCCCTACAGGATGCATCAGACACTTTGAAATGTAAGCATGGATCTAATGCAAGAGGGTTTTAACACTCAAAATAATAACACTCCCCCTTTACATACACAATCCCCTTGCCCGATCCTATTTATACCCTTAAGAAACTGCACCGTCTGTAAAAGGGAATAATCAAGTATGTGAACATAAAGGTTCACTTGGTTGTATTGTAAGCATAGAATGTACCCAGTACTTTGGCCAATGTTCCAATGCAGGTCAACTCCACTTGCTACTTGAGAGACCTTACCATGAATTGGACCTTAGCTTGAAATAAGGACATTTGAAGGATAATGAAATAGCAATAAAGTATCTTATCCAGTCCCAAGAACATGATGAGAAGCTCTACAATCACCAATTCATTCTTTGTGCCAGTCATGCATATGTTAATATTAAGAAATATAATAAAGTGATTTGTTATCTTAATACATACTAAACCTAAGAAGATACATATACATTTAATTTAAGGTTTGTGATTAATTGTGATTTGTGAGTGAGTAAATTGACAATGAGTGCTTGAAATGTTGATTGCATGATTAAATATTCGAACACTATAAGTAACCATTTTAATAATTCTGCATTGTTTTCCAGTTTCCTCCTGGTGATGAACTACATTGGCATCAATATGGCTTCCCTCAATTCCTGCATCAATCCTATTGCACTCTACTTTGTCAGCAAGAGGTTCAAGAACTGCTTTCAGGTAGCAGCATAGTTGTTTTGAAGATCTGCGTGCATCCTAAACATTTACTGTTTGATTCCACGTGATAGATCTTAAGACTAAAATGTTAAGACATTTAACATTGTTCAAATAGCAAGCTAATCAAAATCAATATGTGTGAGCCTATTAATGGTACTTTTTAGCTAATGTATTTTGAAATGAATCTCACAAGGACTTTTGTACTTTTCATAGTCGATATGTCAGAATAACGAAGAAGGCCAATTTTCATTTTCTTGACTTGGGATGGAACTGGTTCAAAACTTAGCTAAATGAACAAAACCAAATAGCACTTAATTGTCTAGGCTGAGTTTAAATGTATAATAATTTGCTGAGTTGGGGGCAGATTCAAACAAGTGCAGAGCTTGTGGGAGAGAAAGATTGTGTCAGTGATAATTAAAGTAACAGGGCAACTAAAAGACAATGGTCCAATTGTCTGTAGGTCCATAAACTCACCAAGCTCCTGCAGGCTATCCCAAATGCATCCCTTCCTCAAGGCTATGATTCCAGGCAATTAGACCACATAAATAATGGGGAACTGCAATATTGCACACAAAAAATAAAGATATCTCTCTGTTCAATGTCCCTTTAAGCTGAGTTGGTGACAAGTGTGAATGTTTGGCTCTCACTGCCATTTCAGCTTACATAATAATAGGCTTGCATTGAAGCATGACTCCATGGAGGGGCAGCCACATTTGTTGACAAAGCTAACCAACCACTATTGTACCACAGCACTAACTTTCCGCTGCATTTTCAGCTGTTTGTGCAGTGATAGCTGATATTTAGTATCGATCACATCTTCCTATCTCCACCTCTTTCCATCTTCTGTAGAGACTGCTCTCTCTACAACTTGTTTCGCTCATCCTTTCCCACCCAAACCACCCCCTCCCCAGGTACATTTCCCAGTAACTGCAGGAGACGTAACACTTGTCCCTACCTCTTCCCTCGCCTCCATCCATGGACTGCAGCAGCCTTTCTAGGTGAGAGAGGTTCACGTGTTTTTTCCTTATCCACTGCATCCAGTCTCCCAATGTGGACTCCTGTATATCTGCGAGACCAAGCGTAGACTCACCAACTGTATCGCTGAACACTTGCACTTGACCTACTGGATCTCGCAGTTGTTAACCATTTTAACTCCCCTTTCCATTCCCACATTGAAATTTCTGTCTAGCTTTTGTCTCAACCATCTGCCAACCCCCCCCCCCCCCCCCTTCACCTGTGTTGACCTATTGCCTGCCATGTTTTGTACTGCCTCTCACCTTTTTCAGCTTTCTAGTCTGAAGATGCATCTCAACCTGAAATATCACCTATCCCTGTTACTCCAGTGCTTTGTGTCATCTGACATTAAAACTGCTCTCTTTCTCTCTCTCCCCTCTTTCTGAGTGTTTTCCGCATTTTCTGTTATTGTCTCAGATTTTCCGCATCCGCATTTTTTGGGGATTAGATTATCTCTATAAATGCTGCCTAACTTGTTTGTTCTTTCACTTATTCTGTTTACATATTCTGTTGTGCTGCAGCAAACAAGAATTTAATTGTCCTATCTGTGACACATGACAATCAAACTCTCTTGAGTTGACTCACTCTAGCTCCCTCCCTGTATACCTTCTCCAGACAGATTACCTGTGATTAATGAGCCTTCAATACCCTTTCGCAACCACGACTAATTCAGTCTCTCTTTGCCTCACCCTATTGCAGAACATTTCTTTATTCTTTCCACTGTTCCAACTCCCCTCCCCCCTTCTCTGCAACTTAAAGCATGCTTGTTGCCTGAGATTTCCCAGCACTGATAAAAGCCCATTGACATGAAACATTGTTTAGGTGTAGGTTTAATATTGAAGTACAGTGAAAAGCTTTGCTTTGCATGCTATCCATTCAGTTCAGATAATTCCATACATAAAATACAACCAAGGCAAACTCAAGTACAATAGGTATTTTTGGAACAACTAGAAATGTTGCTAGATTTAAAGGAAGAAAAAATATTTGAAAGAGTAGGGTGATTGTATTGGATGATAGATCGTCCTCTGGGACCTGCATGCAAACAGTCGCCATGATGTCTGCTTCTCTCTTCATAGATGCTGCATGCCAGTATTTTTGCTTGGTGCATCATTCATGACCGTAGTGGGATGTTACCTCTCTAGACATCTATAGTATAATTGCTAATGGTTCATTATCAGACCTGATTTATTCCACGAACTATATAGGCAGCCATGTGCTGATGTCTCTTTTGAGAGATCAAGGATAATCTTAAATGCCTTTAATACATAAACATGCCTTTTGTAGCAGATGCCACATCAACACGGTTATCAGGAAGGTGATGCAGGTAGAAGGGGATATTGGAAAAGGTTTAACTGGGGACACCGTGCCGTCTAGTCCCATTTCATCATAGATGGTTCCCTTAACTATGTCCAGTTCTTTATCAGTTGTTGTAGAATTGATCAAATGGATGTTCAATAAGCTTGTTACTGAAGTCAACCCAAATGCTGTTTTATTAGAAGCTCCACAAAGCATTGCCGTTTTATTGGAATTATGTTGTAAGATAACTAAACCAGTTATGTAACTTATTGCTACTGTTTAGTTTGACATTTTTTCTCCTTTTAATAAACCTGATTTGGAGAATTATAATCTACGTCCCATTGTCTGACCATTATTATTCTTCAAACATCTAACTATGAGAACAGGAGAAGTAATCAGTTTGCAATAACTGGGGTATTATGCCTGACCTTGTGTTTTCTAGTGTTATTCGAATGTCATCCAATTCAAATCACTTTTGTGAAATAAGAACATTAAAAAAATCAGAGAAAAATTAGGTCCCTTGGCCCCTCAGGTTTACCATTCAGTAGAAGCATGGCTGATTTACAGTCCTCATTTCATTTATGTCAATTTCCTGACATTTCATAAAATATATCTACCTCCTTTGTAAATACCTCCAATATTCCAACCTCAATAATCCTTAAAGATTTACCATCCTCTCTGAGAACATCAGGGGTAGTCTTAAAATTAAGTAGAATAAGATAAATTAACATATTATAATACAAATCTGATTTCAGCAATTATTTGAAAATATTGAAATATTGCAGGATGTAATGAATGATTTCAGAGTACTACTTTGGACAATAGCAAGCTAAAGATAACTGAAGGCCCTTGTTTAGAATCGCAACCTATAATGAGTTTGATATTCTCAATGAGACAGACTCCTGCTACCAGAAGGGCTTTCCATGAATGTTCATCGATGATTCCTGGATGAGTCATGTGTGTAGGTGGTGAGCAAGGACAACACTGAATTTGGTTGCGAGTCCCTCCCCAAAAATCAATGAATGCAAGGGTTGTAGAATGCCTTTCACAAGAGACTAAAAATTAAAAGTGCAACAGACTTTTTTTTCTTTCCATTGAACGGTTATTTGCAAACTACCATCATTTGTTAGTTTAAATGCTGATGTTGGAGTTTTGTTAACCTGTTTCATCACTGATGTTCCAGTTAGATCCACAATATAATTTACATGTTCTAGAAATTCACCTTCAATTATAATATCAAATTGAGCCTTCAGATATTTGGCTGTAGTGGTTAAGTTACTAGGTAGATAAATGCTGGAGAAACTCAGCGGGTGAGGCAGCATCTATGGAGTGAAAGAAATAGGTGTGGTTTCATGATGAAACGTCGCCTATTTCCTTCGCTCCATAGAAGCTGCTTCACCCGCTGAGTTTCTCCAGCATTTTTGTCCACCTTTGATTTTCCAGCATCTGCAGTTCCTTCTTAAACAATGGTACTAGTTACTAGGTTACTAGTATCGAAAAGCCTGGACGATCTTTCCAGGAATATGTGGATTGAAATCCCACCACAAAAGCTGGAAGTTTAAATCCAAGCAAATAACATTTGGAATGAAAAGCTTGTATCAATAATGTCGATCGTGACATTAGTGAATTATTATTTTATTATTTTAGTTCACCTATGTTCTTCAGAGAAGGACAACTGCAATCCTCACCTGGTCTCGTATGTAGTCCCAAGCCCATGAATGTTTTCTGAAATCACCTGCAAAGTACTGGTACTTAGTTAAAATAATAATTGGGGATGAACTATAGATGCTAACCTTGCCAATAATGTTTCCATCCCATCCCATGAAATAGCAGTTATGCATAGACTTAAAGAAATTCAACCTGCTTTATTTTGCATGCAAATAATTGGTTAAACAATGCATGTAGCTGGAATTCCCTGGAACACTGGTGATGAAACATCAGGTGACCCTATTAAATTGCTTAATTACATGAACCATATTCTAATGTTATGACTGGAATTGATTTGTAACCTGCAATAAAGAAATTATTATATGAAATTGGCAATAAAATGCATCTCTAAAAACCAAGCAAATTGTTTGTCATAATTATAGTTCCTCTGCCACACCAGCAAATGTTTCTATAGGCATAATTACAGCGAGTGTAAGGAATAGTAAACAGTGAAAGTCATTAATTCCTAAATTGGTATTTTTACAGCTAACCCAACCGTTATTTAATTACATTTTAACTAGTTATGTCAATAATAATTATTGCAATCTGTGGGGTTAAACAGATTGAGCACAAGGAACTGATTTATTTTTGATTCTTGATATTTGCGGATATATTAATATTGACATTGGGAAAATAAAAGGGTTAGATAAACTGAGTTATTCGTACAAACAATCATCACAGGCACAATGATCTATTTCTGATGCAACAATGCATGGTCTTCCCTGAAAGGGAATTTTCTGTTTTATTACATTTCATGAAACTGTGTTGGGGGAAAAAACATGTTGTTGTCTTCTCAGCTGAATGCCACATAAGTGGGTCAGGCACAGTAGGACATGAGAACGGATTAAGATACGGCAACTAAAAAGTACCAATAGAAAATTGAACAATACTTGCTGATTCTTTGCTCCAATTGTTTCAGAGATTTGAATGTTCAAAAGTTCTGGCCCTTGGCCTTTCCCGAGTAAAATTATATGACTACTTGTTCACTTAGCTGCTCTCTTGGTTTTCTCATGTATATAACATGATAGGAATTACAAAATGTTCTTTGTTACATACAGTCCTGCCTCTGCTGCTGGTTCCAGAGGAAGACAATGATGCACGTGTTGCCCTTGGATGAGAAGCAATCCTGCATCAAATGGAAGCCAAATGGCATCGATCACGGACTGGACCACAGCAATTCACGTTCCAGTAATAAATATAGTTCATCATAATTCACATTCCATGCAACCATCTCAAGGAAGAATGCTGATTCTTCCTGATACTGGGCAGAAAAGTGTTATCAAGGAAAGAAAAACATCCACATTGCAAATTGTATTCCCTCTGCAACAATATGGCTGATATGGATATGCATTCCAAATACATGTTTTGCTTAAGGAACTGCCATCTGGAATATCACTCATGATTATTAAGCATTCGCTGCAACTTGAGAAACATCCAAATTAGGAATAACGTTTGAACAGACCCATTGACTGGGGAAACCATTGTTGAGGCACTTGAAGGGTCTGACTCTGCACTTTCCAGTCACCAAAATACACTTGGTTCTTAATTGAATCCACTTCAAAACATATTACTGATCAATGAGCCTGAGATGACAAGCTTTCAATTAATAAATGTTACATGTGCGGAAATGGCTTGCAGTGTATGGCTTGCAACTCATAGGTTATACCTGATAGAAAAGAGATTCTCAAATTTTCAAATTTAGTGCTTTAAAGTGGACCTTGGGCCGGACCCATGCCCTTTTCACTTTATCTGCATCTTAGTCATATAACTGGTGTAGGTGATAAAGAAATGCTGTTACTCCTCCACTGGTGTACATCATTCTTAAAGAGGCATATGATCTTATTAATTTGAATAGCAAACATTTTAACTCACATTCTCAACCAATAAAATATTCACAATTGTTCAACACCTGTAATGTATGTATTTTATTCCATGGTAAGATTCTGTAATGATGATATTAATGCAATGTCCTGCTTGAGCAGATATAGATTGAGTTGTTTTCTTGGATGAGTACTCTATTGTTTGCCCATCCTTATTTAGTGCTAAACTATTTGGTAGTAGGGTGGAAATTCACCATTTATAGAGAAATTGTAAATGAGAATATAACAGTGTTTTAGATTTCACAATGAATAGCAAAGGAAAATTGCCACTGAGATGCCTTTCAATATTTTCACTTAACTATATCTCCTTATAACGCCACATTATTTTTGTATTTACAATTATTGTGACCATTTCATCACAAACAAGCTTGAAACTAGAACTTCATAAAGCTTCATTTACATTCACAATGTTTAAGAAGGAACTGCAGATTCTGGAAAATCGAAGGTAGACAAAAATGCTGGCGAAACCCAGCGGGTGAGGCAGCAACTATGGAGCGAAGGAAATCATTTTATATATATTTTTACGTTCGGGGGGGGGAGAGGTTAGAGTGAGAAAGGGGGGTGGAGAAGTTGTGGCGGTTGATGTCATTCACAATGTCATATTGTCAGCAAATTGGAACACAACATTGTATCTGTTGAAAGGAACTGCAGATACTGGTTCACACCAAAGATAGACACAAAATGCTGGAGGAATTCAGTGGGACAAATTGCTGGAGTAACTCAGCGGGAGTTCTGTGACCTTTTGGCTAGAAGGTCTAGAGATGCTGCCTGTCTCGCTGTTACTCCAGCATTTTGTGTTGATCTTATTGTATTGTATGTGTTTTTAGAATGTGCATTTAATTCCAAAGTTTTGCAGTATTGTTTTGTTAAAATATCAAATGTATATTTTTTACAAAAAGTCATTTCAAAATACAAAATGATTCAACATTGGCACCAGTGTTATGATGAAAACCTAGGTACCTTCCATATTTCTTGTACATATAGTTTATATGGCACTCCATGTTTTCCTTGATTAATTTGGCTACAGTGCAGTTCTGAACATAAATTGCCTTGGCCACAGTTTGTGAGTTGTGGCAACTATTTCTGTTTTATATATATAAATATATATAAATGTTAAAATCAAATATGTAATAAAACAAATGAATGCTCCAGATTCCAATGTTACAGTGTTTTAATTCTATCCTGTATACGTCTTATAATCAATTCCTGTTTATTGCACACTGTTGCATTTTCTTTCTTATGCATTTAATGCAATTTAAATGTGAATGTTATTACAAAATATTACAAAATAAATTACAATTGATCCGTTAATTCTTTGCAAAAGGCTGGTACTTTCCTTCTTCACTGAACTTATCTAGTCAATATTATTTTCCATTTCACTCCACAACATTGGATCATTTGACTAAAGCTTAACCAAGTTGTCAAGAAATCGGCATTGATAAAGAAAAAAAAATAGCAGACAACTTTTGTAAAGAGAAAATATAAATCCAAGGTGGATGGAAAATTATGGTTTTGTTATTGTTATTTCCAATTTTCTTAGATGCAAATATCTCTCTGAGAGAATTTCAAAGCCATTTAAGGAGCTGTGAATTGAATTGAATTGAATAACTTTTATTAGTCAAATATGTATACATTCAAGGAATTTGCCTTGGTGCTTTGCTCGCAGGTAACAACACGATATACAGTAGACAATTAAAAATGAAACATTGCCCCAAAATAAGAGGCCTTAATTATAAATGGAAATTTCCCATAAGGCTTTGTTAATTAGCTGCTTGCATCAGTCATTTTTAGACTCCCGTTAAACCCAATGTGGGATGTTAATATGGGCCTAAAAAAAAGACAAAGTGCTGGAGTAACACCTAAAGAAGGTTCCTGATCTGAACTGTCACCTATCCATGGTCTCCAGAGATGCTGCTTGACCCACTGAGCTACTCCAGCGCTTTGTATCTTTTTTTTTGTAAACCAGAATTTGCAGTTCCCTGTTTCTTAATATTGATCTACCTGCTTTAGTGTAGTTTAGTTTAGAGATACAGCACGGAAACAGGTCCTTTGGCCCACTGAATCCACTCCGACCAGCGATCTCCACACATTAACACCATCCTACACATACTAGAGACAATTTCCACTCGTACCAAGCCAATTAACCAACAAACTTGCACGTCTTTGGAGTGTGGGAGGAAACTGAAGATATCTGAGAAAACCCATGCGGTAATGGGGAGAATAGAAACATATAAAATAGGTGCAGGAGTAGGCCATTCGGCCCTTCGAGCCTGCACCGCCATTCAATATGATCATGGCTGATCATCCAACTCAGTATCCTGTATCTGCCTTCTCTCCATACCCCCTGATCCCTTTAGCCACAAGGGCCACATCTAACTCCCTCTTAAATATAGCCAATGAACTGGCCTCAACTACCTTCTGTGGCAGAGAATTCCAGAGATTCACCACTCTCTGTGTGAAAAATGTTTTTCTCATCTCGGTCCTAAAAGATTTCCCCCTTATCCTTAAACTGTGACCCCTTGTTCTGGACTTCCCCAACATCAGGAACAATCTTCCTGCATCTAGCCTGCTCAACCCCTTAAGAATTTAGTAAGTTTCTATAAGATTCCCCCTCACTGTACAAACTGTACATACAGTTGCACATACAGACAGGACCCGTGGCCGGGATCAAACCCGGGTCTCTGGCGCTGCAAGCACTGTAAGGTAGCAACTCTACCACTGTGTCACTGAGCTGCCACTTTAGGACCAGTGGCCATCAGGAGCAAGGAGCAGAGTGTGGCTGTTGGAAAAACGTTATCTTCTTTAGGAGCATTCCTCCTTCTGGATTGATAGAAACATTTTTTTAAATTATAGCAACTTATGTTTTGGTAATGGCCACCAAACTAATATGGGACAAGGTATGCAAACATCCATTTAATAAGTTATACTCCACTGACATTTCTCCAAGGGCTCATTGGCTGTATTAAGTGGGGAAAACAATTAATGTGCCTGATTTACGTTCAGAGGCTGATGTTTATGCAAATTGTGTACCTGACCTGAACTTGAGAAACATCACCTCACATGCTGCTTGCTAACTATTCACAGAACGCCTTTTCTTCTTTTTCTGTCAAACCAATATTTTTCTATGAAATCAGATTGCACAAGACCACATTTTTTAATTGTAAGCAAACCAATTTCTGTATTATGAAAGAAAATCAAAGACTTCCAATGTGGATTACACAATCAGTGATTTTTATTCTGAGCATCAGGCACATAAGGAAACTAGAGAATGCAAGAGCTTCCAAAACTTCAATATATGTATGAACTGCTTCTGGGATACTTAGATCACTTATGTGATCTGCGTCACTATTTCAGACTTATGGGCCTGTCCCACTTGGCGATTTTTAGGCAACTGCCAGCGACTGTCATAGTCGTAGTTCGTTGCCACATATTCGCAGGTGGTAGCAGGTCGCAGAAGAACTGGCGACAACCTACGTCATCCTGGCGACAACCTATGACAGCACCTACTTCAGGAGAGGTCAAGCTATGCTCATTGGCGTCAAACCCACTGTCGCCGAAAAATTTTCAACATGTTGAAAATTTAGCGGCGACCAGAAAGACGCTTTGACTTTTTGCGCAACTGAGGAGTCTACTCCCGGCGACCACCAGCGAACATGCGTGGACAAACTAGTCACCTGCAGTTACCTAAAAAATTGCCTAAGTGGGACAGACCCATTAGGCTTTCAAAAGGCTCATGAAGCATTCCTCTGATCAAAGTAAAGGAGCTGCATATGAATGCTACTAGTGACTCGCTCTGGGTAGCTCCCTTTTACTTGATCTTCCAACTCTTTTTGTTGAACCCATCATGCTACAAGAATCTCACTATCTTCACTTGCCTTACAACTCAACAAGCTCATCATCTTCATTTGCCTTCCACCCTCAACAAGCTCACTATCTTCACTCGCCTTCCACCTAATCTGATGCAACACAATCCTCATTGAACTCAAGCTGATATCCCTAGTACGCAACACTCCCAACACCCAAATCAGCAGCTCCCTATCCCTTTGGATGATCAATAACCATCATGATCAATGAACGATACACCTTGCCATCAAAATCATCAATAATAATTACCTTCCTGCCGACCCACCAGGCCCTCTCTCTATAAACATGGTTTGATGCCCACCCCTTCCTCTACATCTGTCCTCGACTCTGGACTTACCTAATTTCCTAGACATGCTGCATTGATGAAACATGTAAAATATATGTTTTGATTGCAAAGTCTGTGACATCCTATACATTGGGATTTGAGCCCCACCTAATTCTCCACCTGCAAGCTCCAGGCCTAAACTATTGTAGGTCCATTGCATAGCGGCTGTTTGGTATTTTACACTGCTGTGATAAATCCTAGCGTTATCACCTACTCTTCATATTCTTCATTACCCTTCAAACTGCTCAGATTCAGATTCAATTTAATTGTCATTGTCAGAGTACAGTACAGAGACAACGAAATGCATTTTTCATATAGCTCTTGATCCATTGTACTATTTGCCAACATCTCTGCACAGCAAATTTTTGGATGAATTCCCCATTACCTCACTTCACTGTTCCTTGGTTCTTTGTTATTTATTATTTTCATATTGAATTTAAAAATCATCTGCGCAACCTGTTCAAACTAAAATGTTTTTCTCTTATATATCCTTTTCCATGGCCATGGATGTTTCTGATACCCTAACATTGCGTATTAATCTATATGCTAACTATCCCTAAACACTTTTATTAATGATTCTCTTTATTCCTCTTTTCAATCTTATGTTTCATAATTTTCATTATTCCTTCTGCTTTCTCACGCCCTTTGACCCATTTAGTTTCCTTTCTGTTCCATATTTTATGTCTTCCATTTCCACTGCTATATCAGTTTAAATCACTGTCCAGGAATTACCCCAGTTCCAATTCAAGTAATTCAGGTTTTCTTGTGCAAGGAACCAGCACAAAGCTCTGGGAAGTTTGAACTCTTTTCAAAAAATGTTCTACGTAGAGATCCAAAGAAATTGATACCTTTTGATGGGCTTTGAAGTCAGACTACATTAGCTGATTTGTCCCCAGCCATTGGTCACTCTAGATATTATGAATAGGTGAGCATCAATGGATAATGACAATAAATGATAACTTTATAACAAAGCCTCATCCGGCACTTACTCACCAGCCATATGATGATGAATATCATAACCATGCACATAAATGTACACATATAAACCTACTGGATTAAAGCTGTAATTGACAGAACTGCCAAGTGTCATGGTCTCACATGATGATAGCTCACAACCATCTACTCGAAGGTAATAAATG